>NC_033621.1:20107249-20432663 GCF_001540865.1 Ananas comosus | reverse complement strand
AAGAATCATTATCTTGCTTATACTTATTCTAAGAGCATGTATAAAAATAAGGATTATTATAAAGTATCACGCTTAGTTTGCGTGGGAAATTAGGTTTAGACTTAACACGTTAAAGTGACAATGGGAACATAGGCTTATCTCTGAAAACATTCCTGGTTCAAACCTTGATTCCTCAATTGTATACCTAACAATCCTAAACCAATCTAAACATCAACTTAGGATAAATCTATTCTTAATTATAAATTTAGACAACTTCATTTAATTCTAAATTTATAATTAATCTCCTATTTGGATTGATCTAATCCTAATTATAAATTTAGATAATCTCTAACTAATTCTATCTAAATCTATAATTAATATGACATTTCTGTATTTAGTTCGCATCGCCATATTATTTAGTCATACTATTTAAGATTACAAAAAATATACAATTAATTAATTAATTTAATTAATTAATTTTAGATAATGCTACAAAAAATTTCAACTATTTTTTTAGAAAAAAGGGAGAGAGAACATAAGTTAGAGAGAGAGAGAGACCACAATTAAAAAAATAAGAAGAGAAATAGAGTCGAGATTAGAAGGAATGAGAGAGTTGAGATTTTAGAAAAAGAGGGAGAGAGAGAGCTTAGTTTAGAGAGAGAAAAAGAATTAAAGTTTAGAAGAAAAAAGATAAGTTTAGAGAGAGATATGAGATTAGAATGTAAAATAAAACTCTTTAACTTAATAAATTAGAATAATCAAATCCAAAAATAACAGAAGCCAAGAAGGTATCAGCCAAAAGGAATAAAGGGGTCATATTTCCAAATGGTCTAGGGGCTGTCTATATATTCTTACCATATTGTTATTCATACAAGTGATTGACATTCTCCGACTAAGGGCTTGTGGATGAATAAACATCTGTTTTTCTTTTTTTTTTCTTTTTTTTTTTGAGAAATAGGTAGCACGCTACCTACTTCGTTTATTTCATTTAGAAATAAACTTAGTTAGAAATGTGAATCAACTAGGATTCGAACTTGGAAACTCAGATATCAACCACCAAACCTTTTACCACTTGTTCTAGGGACGGTCGGTAATGAATAAACATCTTATTCGGTATTTGGTAGCTAGATGGATAGTATACGTACATGATTGGTGTGTCTACAATGGTGAAGTATCTACGAAGTTATTTTATTGTCTTTGGATATAATATAAATCATATCGCAAGGACAAAAGTTTAGTTGGGAGCTCTCAAACTATGCCTCATTGAGATGCCCCCGATCCACTCCCACCGGTTAGTTTTGCCTCCATCCAAACATTCCAATTTTTTTTTAAATCCTAGAAAAAAGAATTATAATATTTAGATAGAGACAAAACTAATACATGGCAGTGGACTGGGGAAGCTCTCCAATAGAGTGTCGTTGGCGAGCTCCCCGTTGAAGTTTTTTTTCACTTTGCACAGGTGCAATTTCAATAACCAAGAAAATCGTAATTGTGTGGTGGCCACACAAAATTTTTTTTTGTAGAGTATGAATTATCAATAAGCAATTAATGATCCAAACAAATCCTAAATGCATGTGTTATGCTGCACAGCCAGGAACATATTTTCCTGCATGAAATCTATGCATTGGAGCATATATAGAACTCAACCAATGTTCGCTACGCAAAGAGTGTTGGATCAAGATGAAGCTACGTTCCGAGTCGATATCACATAGAAAAGCCGAAGAGAATAAGCTACTGGAGGCTCAAGTTCCGGAGTTTGGTTGAAGAATTCTGGAACCTGAAAGTATGTATTTTGGACTGAGGGTCGAACTCCGGAGTTCGGTTGGGAAATTCTGGAACCCGAAAGTATGCAACTAGGCTGAGGGCTAAAACTCCGAAGTTTGTGGTAAACCTGAACTATGTAGAATGTCGGATTTCGGAATTACTGTATATATATAAACTATGGACTTCTAACCCATGAAGAGATTTTTGAGTTGGATTCGACTCCAACGTAATCTAATCTCGTGCTTTGAGATTAGCGATGGTTCAGATAAGTTTTTTGGTAGATTTCTCGATAGAGATCGACAGCTAGAAATGAACCAGAGACTTGGATGGAAGGCAAAGATCATTTCTACTGGAATTCGGATCATTTTAGGATTTTAAAACCTTGTAATCTTTGATTTAGTTTCCCATTCCTCAGTTGACATGAAAACATGGGAAAGAGTATTGAGAGAGATTTTTATAATCTAATCTATTTTTTTGTGTTATTTTGCTGTGGATTAACTGATGAACGCATTGAGGAGGTTTTGTCTGTAGACATAGGTCGACCGTCGGACAAACCATATATATTTCTTGTGCTCTCTATTTTCATTGCTTTATTCATCTTTGTGCTCATTTTTTAAGTTTGTTTTCATGTATTTCTATATACAGAAAATCTGGTTTTCGTTGCGCTAGTATGTTGTGAGGGTTTGAGCAATATTTGGTAACCTCTCACCTGTTTCTTCAAAAAGAAGTATCAAAAAGTCCTTTTTTAGTGGAAAACTTCAATGGCTAGTCATTTTTAACATTAATTACTATTTACGGTTCATTTTGTAGCGCATTTCTTTCTTGCTGTTGTCATTTTGATTTTCCATTTGTTAAACTTAATTAAAATGTAATTTGTAATTCTTAATTTTGAAATACTAAAATATCAATGTGCGGAGTCCGAGAGCCATCTTAGGAATTCTAAAGGTCATTGATCAGAGATTTCAAGAGTTAGCTATTAAAGCAGAATAGCAAAAAATGGACCTGAAGAAAAAACTAATACAAGAAAAGAAAAAAATAAATAACACACTATATAGGATTTAACATGGTTCTGTGATTTTGCCTACGTCTATAGGTGAAGATGGAGCAAGCGATTCCAGTAAATCCAAAATAGGGAGTACAAAGAATATGAGCCTTTCACTAAAATCCTAATTTCCAAATACTCTCTTAGTCACTACAAAAAAATTTCATTATAAGGACGCTTTTTAAACGATGCTTGGAAGAAGCGTCCCTATAATACAGTAAATACTAATGCTTCAAAAAGTATTGTCACATGAACTCTCTATTGTATCAAACTAATTTATTAAATGATAAATTTTGCAATTATTTTTAGTTTTTGATGCTTTAAAGTGTCAAGATTTCAAAAAATTCTGAAAATTCTAACGCTTTATAGCGTCGGAATATATTGTACGGACGCTTGGCATAAGCGTCAATATATACGTGATGACTCACCACAATAAAAACGGTGTATAATGACATTTTTAAATATCGGTACAGGTCAAAAAAATTGTTGGTGGCTAAATTACCCACACTTTTTAAAAGTATTGCTATATGTGTGATCGCTATTTGTAGGGTCGCCTTGATGTTTGGTACATATTCCTCCAGCGACTTGTGATGGAGGGACACGTAGCAATCGTAACTCTGTACGGTTCTTGCGAGATCCTCGCGGCCAAACTCTAGCCGCTGGAATCCTACCTCGTCGGCTACAGCGGTGAAGGAGGAGAAGAGGAAATGGTGATCAATTTGTCTTTTTCTTTTTTTCCTTTTCTATTTGTCATTGGACCAAGTAGGCTGGCTGGGTTGGTTGAGTAAAAGAACTTTTTATTTTTGATTAGATTGGGGTTTATATTTAGGTGTTAATAGATTTTTAAAAAAAAATTTAATATAAATAGAACACTTACATAAAAGTATTCAAAAAATGTATCACTATAATCTAATTCTGTTGCAGTGACTCTTCATTTCCCAAAGTTTTAACCGATGCTTTCAAATGTGACGCTATACTATATTAGCACGCTTTTAAACATCGTTAAATATTTTAAAAAATATATTTAATTTTCTTGCGGTGAATTTTACTTTCTCTAAACAGAAAAAAAAAAAAAAAAAAAATGGAGAAGACAACTCCCTAACTTTCTCTCTCCTCCGCGTGTTATTCTTTTGGTGTAGTGGACATTTGCCCCTCTCTTTCTCTCTCCCTATGAAGAGTAGGGAACAAAAAATTTTATGAGCATTGTCCCTAAACAACTTTATCTGAGAATTGCTCCGATAGGCACCGTGTGGCGGGCGGCGCCCATCGGAATTTTTGTCCAAGAGTAGCAACCTCGAGGACACCTCTTGACTTAAATTCTTTGACGTGACAGCACTTTTGGTTCTTACTTAGAGCATGGCTTTTAATTGGAGCAACTAGAGTTCTAATTAGACTTATGGTCTAATTGGACTTCTATATATTAATACTCTAAATATTCCAAAAAAATCTAAATTTTATCATATTTTAATTATATTAGAGTTTGGCTTTAATTCAAATAATTATATATTTAAACTAAAATCTAATATTAGTAGTAAAGAATTTGTACGGGAGCTCATCTGAATGTCTACAAATATTTAGCCTTATAATCGTGACAGCGAGAAGCCACCTACCTGAAAATTCTCTTGTATTAATTTACCGAATAAATGAAAACTTTTCCTTTGGTTTCTGCTAAAAATTAATTGTTTCTTCTGGTAAGTTCTCTTAGCGCCCAATACTATTAATTAGGACCTATTTGTAACACGCTATCTACATTATATAGAAACACTACCATTAATTATGTGTGTAAATATTATAAAGGCTATAAATATAGAGATTTTTTTTTTGAAATTTGCTATAAATATAGATACACTACAACAAAAGCGGCCTATAGCGACACTTTTAAATGTCGGTACAAGTTAAAAAAAATATTGCTGGCTAAATTACCGACACTTTTAAAAAGTATTGCTATATGTGGGGTCGCTAAGTATATAGTGACAGTTAAAGAGTGTTGGTATAATCTAAAAAGAGTGTTACTAATTTACTAACATTTATTTAAGCATAAGCAACCGTCAGAACTCTACCTCGTTGGCTGCGGTGGTGAGGATGAGGCACTACAACAGAATTAGGTTATAGGGACACATGTTTGGGACACTTTTGAGTAAGTGTCTCATTTATGCTAAAACTTAAAAACACATCTACTAATGCCTAAATATAAAGCTCAATCCAACCAAAAATAAAAGATTACTCTACTCAACCCACCACATCCAGTCCATTTGGCCCGATTACAAACAGAAAAGAAAAAAAAAAAGAAAAATCAATTGCCATCTTTTCTTCTCTCTTCACTCAATCTACTGAAATTCTAGACGAAGAGCCTTTACTGTCGTCCTCCTCCGCCACCGCAGCCAACGAGATAGAGTTTCGACGGTTGCTAAATGCTTAAATAAGTGTTGGTAAATTAGCAGCACTCTTTTAGGTTATAGCGACACTCTTTAACTGTCACTATATACCTAGCGACCCCACATATAGCAACACTTTTTAAAAGTGTCGGTAATTTTAGCTAGCAGCACTTTTTTGACATGTACCTACATTTAAAAGTGTCGCTATAGACCGTTTTTGTTGTAGTGAGGAGAGGGAAGGGCTCTTCGTTTAGAATTTCAGTGGATTGAGTAAGAGGAGAAGGGGAGATATATGGTAATCGATTTTTCTTTTTTTTTTTTTCTTTTCTGTTTGCAATCGGGCCGAATGGGCTGGGTGGAGTGGGTTAAGTAGAGTAATCTTTTATTTTTGGTTGGATTGGACTTTATATTTAGGCATTAGTAGATTTTTTAAAAAATTTTGATATAAATGGGACACTTACACAAAAGTGTCCCAAACATGTGTCGCTATAATCTAATTCTGTTGTGGTGATAATGCTTATTAATTACAGAACCTTCTTTGTGTTACAGCCCGTTTTCACTTTATCACACCTCCTTATTCTCTTCAAGTACTTCAAGTCGATCTTTGCTGTAAGATGATAAGTGTAATCAAGCCAATCTAGCTATTTGAGGACATTTTGAGGCTTCTATTATTATTAGAGAAATGATTCAATACTTTATTTTATAAAAAAAACAAAAAAGATCTTAACCGTACATCAATAAAGGATAAAGATGTCATTTTAACATGTAGTAGGTTAAAAGGTTACTTCACGTTGAGGGTATTCTTGTAATTAAATATCGCAAAGTTTAAAAAAGTTTTGATTGATATTCTAAATTTAGGCATTAATTTTGCACTAATTTAAGCATTAATTTTAGAAATTTTAGAATTTCTATAATTTAGGCTCTAATTTAAATTTTAGAAATTTTAGAAATAGTGCTATTTGTAAAAGTATTGAATTTAATGTTAGTAAATATTTAAATTTAACATATTTAATATGTTTAGAAAATTTTTGAAACAGCAAAATATATATGGATGGAGGAGGAAAGATAAAGAGAGAAAAATGAAATAAAGAGAGAAGAGAGGTTTTGATAATATAGTTGAGGTAAAATTACTTAATTATCCATGTATTAAAAGACCAGAATATCACTCTTTGGAGTACCTGGTAACCAGTACTTGTATTAAAGTGACCTGCTATTGTAGGTCACAACTTAAATAAAATTAAATCTGAACCATAGAATAGGAATGAATAAAAAGTATCGAAAAATAACAAGTATAGAAGCACTACTCTTATTATTATTATTGTTATGACTCCATGACTTATTTTGATACTACATTTTCTCTGATATCAGTTTGTTATGACAACAATGGAAAAGGTTTAATTTGTCGGACGCAAAAATATCAAATGAAGAGAATCAAAAAAGGGAGAACAACAAATAAAACATGCAAATATTTATATAATTAGACCACTAGCCTACAGCTATGAGCAAAGATAGAGCGGAGAATTTCATTATAATCAAAGTGTAGTACAAAAGATATCTCTCTCACAAAAAAATCCTAGTCTCTAAAATACATGATACACTCTCTCATTTGCCGCATTAAATTTACAAAATAAAGAGTATATTTATAATTAGTAGTGGCTAATGAAATCGATCCTTAGTTGTACAAAATAAAGAGTATATTTATAATTAGTAGTGGCTAATGAAATCGATCCTTAGTTGTACAAAATAAAGAGTATATTTATAATTAGTAGTGGCTAATGAAATCGATCCTAATACAATTAGAATACAAATACGTACATTAAGATTATCTATGTCTTAACTTAAGTAGATGAAATAACCAAAATAAAATAAAGTTAGAAAATTTTGCAGTTATAAAATTCGAGACATTTCTAACAATTATATTTATCTTAAAGTTTTGTGATATATTGGAAAAATCCATAACTAATTAGATACACACTAAAGTCCCAGTTATGGAAATATTTCCCTTCTTTCATAATGCTTTCACAGAGTCCTTCAACATGGTTGAAAAAGAAGGTTTATTATCCTAAAGGAACAGCAAAATCATCATGCATGATCCAATCTCATAATAATCCTAAAGTATTTGATCTAATGTACATGTGTGTGCAAATTCTCTTAAGGCTAGTAGCTTTCTTCATGGTTAAGGATGAAGTTAAAAATTAACAAAGAACTAAACCCCCAAAAGACTATCCCACTAATTTTAAGTAGGGCCATTCATGAGAGGACACCTAAGAGCTCTTTTAAGAGGAGTCCAATGAGCTTTTTCCCCCATGCTTTTCCAGCATATTAATTAAGAGAAAAGCAAGTGGAATCTACTCAAGCTTTATGCTGCAAACCACTAGCATCTATGAGGCATCCCATGAGTGTGTGTCTCCTCATGTTCAAATGGCCCAAGTGTCACTCCTTGGAAACCCTAGGAGGTGTAGTGATGGATATTTAAGGAGTGGGGGATTCCCCACTAGTGAAGTTTTCTCCCTAGAGCTATTGACTTGGCATGATGCTCTCTGCCACAACGGAGCATGAAGAAAAGGAGGTGGGATGTGACTTCACAAAATAGATATAGAGCATGTCCAAACAAAATGTGACTCCCTTTTCTCTCCCACAAAAGAATAGCACACCCCACTTACTTGCATAAAGTTGCATGGTAGTAGTCATTCAAATGATTCAAAGTTAGTGTGTGGGGGGGGAGCTCCTCCACATGCACATGGGCAAGCCATTAACATGCAAGGATGAGAATACACAATTTGACTATATATATATATATATATTACTCCATAGGCCCCAATCAAGGAACTGAGATAGGGTGTCACAGATTTAGGATTTTTGCTTGCAAAGGCTATGTAACGCTTACCTTTCTCAACAAAGATGTACTCTCTGTTTACTAGTTCGGACCTCAGTGTTCTACGACTAAGTGCAAAAAAGAAAGAAGAGAGAGACAGAGATTTCCAAAAAATCTAAGTACATACTTTATTATTTAGAATAACTGAATTACAACACAACTCTCTCTTGTCTCTCTTTTTGTATTTGGGATGCGGAGATCCGGATCAGTAAACAGGGAATAAGATTTATCCATCTTCGCTGAAAAAGTCAGGAACCATGTGGGCTTTGCGAGCAGAAATTCTAAGTCTTTGACAAGGGGACCTTGAAGAGCCAATCATGCATAGGAGATGGGGGAGTAAAAAAAAAAAAAAAAACCCAAGTTATATTTCCCCAACATTTGACAGGCACAATATAGAAAGAATAAAAAAAACAAAAAGAATATGAAGATGGTTTCTCCAATCAGAACAGCTTATTTTTAAATAATCCAAAAGCTACAACCCTAGAAGTGCAATGTCGTTTTATCCCAAGCTTTTCCATAACCTTTAATTTTTACTGTTGTTCTTGTAGTCTCATTCATTATTGTCATTTTTATATTCTAAAATTTACGCCATGATATGCAGCTGGATATATCTAGATGGTGTTTGCAAATATCAATTCCTAGGTTACTAAATATTAATACAAACTGGCTGAAAGTTCGGAAGGGACTCAGGCAGGGAGACCCACTATCCCCTTACCTCTTCCTTCTTGTGGCAGACTGTCTCACCAGGCTGACAGAGACAGCTAGGAGAAACAACTTGATTCGAGGGTCTGGTCCTTCCGACGACTGCCAGACAACTATTATTCAATATGCTGATGACACACTTTTTTTTCTGCGAACCTAGAAAACAAGGTATGCATAATCTACGATTTATCTGGAAATTATACGAATGGGCTGCTGGGCTCAGAATAAATATGGACAAATCCGAACTATACTACTTGGGGCCGCATCCGCACAAAGCCAACAGTTTGGCCAACATCTTAGGCTGCAAAGTAGGAACTCTCCCTTTTCGATATCTGGGATTGCCTCTTTACAATAAGCAACTACGAAAGGAGGACTGGGCCCCGGTCATCGATCGCATAGACTTGAGGATACAAGGCTGGCAGACTAAACTACTCTCCCAAGGGGGTAGACTCACCATTGTCAACTCTATCCTCACCAACCTCTTGCTTTTCTTCCTTTCAATTTTTAAAGCGCCACAGTGGGTTTTGCATCGGGTTGAAGCACTTAGAAGGGCTGTCTTCTAGAAAGGATGCTCTAAAATCACCGGAGGTGCATGTCTTGTCAACTGGAAAACCGTATGTAGAAACAAAAAAGGAGGGTTAGGGATCAAGGATATGGAATCGATGAATTTGGCACTTCTAACCAAATGGTGGTGGCGTTTCTTTAACCAACCAACCCTAGAATGGAATAAGCTGATTAGAACACTCTACTTTACTAGACGAAGACCTCTACATGAGGGCAGATCTTTCGTACTTATTCGCAATGGTGGAGAAGTGTTGTTTGATGCCAGGATGTGTTCAAATGCGCCCTCTCATTTGTGCTAGGAAATGGTAGAGATATTTGGATGTGGTCTGATATCTGGATCGGCGAAACACCCTTGAGAACAGTTTTTTTGGCTATTTTCAATAACTCGAGAAACAAGGAGGCAAGAGTATCTTAATGTTGGAACCATAACGGTTGGAGATGGCGATCCATTTGCCGTGGTTTCACGGCGTCTTCTATGACGGAAAGCCGTAGACAACTGAGGTTGCTCATAGACATGCTACAACCTTACTGCCCAAACAGCAAGCCGGACTCGATCGGCTGGCGTAGGGCCACTAATTTCGAGTACACAGTCAAATCGCTTTACCAGTTCCTCACCAACACTAGACAGTCGGACCCATCGTGCTTACATATCTGGAGGTTGAAAATTTCGATAAAAATCAAAGTCTTCGTCTGGTTGCTTTTACGTAAAAGAATACCTACTGCTGATAGGCTTCTCAAACAAGGTCTGTTGGTGGAGCAACACTGTGTTTTCTGTGCGTTCAGTGAGGAAAATTGCGATCACCTCCTCTGTAACTGTGTGTTTGTTAGATACTTGCTTCTATGCGCGGAAGGTTCAGGCGTGACAGCAGAGGACTCAATCGAGGTTCGAGAACTTTGGATCAAAACTACTGGCATAATCGACTCTATTTCGGGGCTAACAGGTTTAACCCTTCTGACGGTAATCTGGTGGGTCGTTTGGACGGACAGGAACAACATCATTTTTCGAGCGTCATCCCACAACCCTATCCGGTCGCTGGAGCGAGTTAAAGCCCTGCTAGCCTCATGGAGCGAGATACACTAACCGTCGGCCCTCTCTTTGGTTTTCTTCCTTTTTTTTTTCTTTTTTTTTTTTGCTAACTCTTTTTTACTCGCTATTTTTCCGTTTGTTTTTCTCGCTCTTTCATCCCTCTGTATCCTTCGGAAGCCCTAGCTGCTTCCATCTATCTGGCTAAGTTCACTATTCCAGCCTAATTCTATATATATATATATATATATATATATATATATAGTTGAGCTAGAATACTCACAAAAGCACCAATAGGTTGGTGCTTTTAAGTTTTTAACCTTTGAATGGAGAAATGATTCAACCAACCACCTACTCAACCCTAGGGGCCNTGTGTGTGTGTGTGTGTGTGTGTGTGAGAGGCTACTATGCTTCTGGAAGCACGGAGCCTTCCGTGCTTCCAGGTCGTTTTCGATGTTGTGACTTTCGAATCGTCGATCGGCTCCGTTAAATTTGATCTAGAGTATTTGAAGTATCTAGAAAATAAATTTTATGATTTTTCGATATCATTTGCCTAGTGATCGAAGGGGCTCAAAATCAATAATTTTAATGGTCGTAGTGAGCCGTTTGCAAGTTTAACGGTGTAGAAATATCCAAATCACATGAAATTTTGATAGAAAATTTTTTATATTATATAAAACAAGATCAATATCTTTGATCTAAAATTTTAATGTCATATTATTACGTTTTGTAAGATTTTTATTTTCAGCCGTTGCTTTTGAGCCCCTTCGTTCACTAGGCAAATAATATCAAAAAATTGCATAATTTATTTTCTAACTACTTCAAATACTCTAGATCAAATTTAACGAAGCCGATCGACGATTTTAAAATCACAACATGAAAAACGACCTACAAGCACGGAAGGCTAGCTCCGTGCTTGCAGAAGCATAGTAGCCTCACTCTATATATATATATATATAAATTGGATCTTTAAATCTATGAAAGATTGAGTTTCGACTGTGTCCTAATTAAGAAAACTTGTTCTCAAAGGAATATTTAAGAATACTCTTGTGCCGGAATCATCACGTTGATCGATGACCAAACTTATATTCTCACTCATGAGATTAAGTTGCAACATGCAAGCGCCTAATGACTACAATCTATTCGCCAATCCAAATGCCGAACCACTTCTTAATATGACCCACTGTTTGTGTATATGTATAGAGTCCGGCTACTATATTATCGATAGTACCAAGCTCTTAATACTATATATCGAGCTTTCTGCCGTTAGATCTATTCTTTGATCATTTCCATCCATTAGATTGTACTATTCAACCAACCACCCATCCACCTAACCTGATCTTCTTAATATGACCCACTCTGTGTGTGTATATATATAATTCAACCAATATTCCACCCGAACTCTTCTTAATATAACCCACTGTGTGTGTGTGTATATATATATATATATATATATATATATATCAAATTTCATTCTAACCCTACAATTTTTCATCAAATGGTTAAAAACTTGATAGCAAAAAAGGTCTTTTGCTATCAATAATATTCCAGCCTAACTCTATTTATATATACTTGTATGCATATTTATAGTATGGCTATAGTGCTTTTAAAACCACAAAGCATTAGGATCTTGTAAGTTTTTCGCCGTTAGATCTATTTCTCTGACTATTTTCATCCGTTAAATTACCGTTAGATCATACTATTCAAGCAATCACCCACTCAACCCTACGGAACCGCTATCATCCTAACTACAAGGACCGAAAACCTACGAGCACATTCCTTAATTCAAGGCTCGAAAACCTACTTGTGCCAATAGCTTAGTATTTCTAAAAGCATAGGAGCTCAATTCTCTCTCTCTCTCTCTCTCTCTCTCTATATATATATATGGTTAGTCATGATATAAAATCCCTTGTATATATATTGAACCAAATGGTTGGAGAGGACTCATCAAGTGAACATGCATATATAAGTGGCTATGGGGAAAAAGGGAACCTCTGATGTGTAAAGGTGACAAAAACCTATTATTCTATGTAAAATATATAGGCTGTACTATATTAACCCCATAACCTTCACACTATAAGTGACCATTGTTGTTGTAAGAGGGGGGGAAAGAGAGAAGAGAGAGAGAAAGAGAGCGAAAGCTCTTCACAGCAGCAACAACCTCGAAGCTAGTTCAAACTAGTGGGAGGTTGTGTGCAAAGAGAAAAAAAAAAGAGATATAACTATATTACATACAAATATACATACATACATATATATTATTTGCATGGCTCGCGGAAAGGTGCAGATGAAGAGGATCGAGAACCCGGTCCACCGGCAGGTGACGTTCTGCAAGCGGCGCGCCGGGCTCCTGAAGAAGGCGAGGGAGCTGTCGGTGCTGTGCGACGCCGACATCGGCATCATCATCTTCTCCACGCATGGGAAGCTCTACGACCTTGCCACTAAGGGGTATGTATATATATATATGATCACTTCATTCGATCGATCCCTTCTTGTAGATTCAGTTCAGTTGCTAAATATAGCTAGGAATCAAATTACACACTTTTAAGTTATACTCGCACGCGCTTTTTGTACAAGTATATATAGTAAAACCAAATCTTAGATGCCTCAAAATCGGTCTAAAAATGCTACAATGTTTGATAATATGTTAAAGGCCTCTATATATCTAATTTTTTTTAAAAAAAATCTACTTTATTCAGCATCTAGAAGTAGCAAAAACAGTGATTTGAGTTTGGTAAAGAGGTACAAAATTTATCCAAACTATATGGATCATTGTGATTCGATTATCCGACCTTTTAAAATTTTAATTTTACCATTTAATTTTTCAGTTTGCTTGAGTTGAGTCGGTTAACAGCATTTTGACTTCAAAATTTAAGTTAATTGTGAGAATTGCATGAAATATGTTAACTAAATCTGTAAAGATAAATGACGCATTCAAGTTTTAAAATCAAATTGCCCTTGACCGACTCGAATCAAATGAATTAAAAGGCTGGATAGTAAAATTAAAAGTTTTAAAAAATCGGCTAGTCAAATCAAAATGATTAATTCATAGTTAGGATAATTAAGTTTTATACACTTTTACCTTTTAAATCTTCCATAAGATTCATGATATAGTTTTCCAAAATTCATAATTTTTGTACATATTAGCTTAGCCTTTTGGAAATGGTAGATCATGCCCAAATGTTTTGTTATTAATTTTAGTGTCTTCATGGTCAAATTTCACGCTGTCGTAGAAAATGTGTAATTAACTTGAATTTGATGAAGTTGATCCAAAATCAATTATCTATAATTTAGATAGAAATCGACAACTTAGACAGATTTTAGCTCCAAGTTTTAAAATTGATGACAATGTTATTGAATTATTTTGTCAAAATTAAGGACTATGGAGGGGTTGATTGAGAGGTACAAAAATGCGTGTGGGGAAGTTCATGCTGAAGGTGGTGAGTTGAGCCAACCCCAGGTGAGCCCTATTTATGCTTCTACTCTTCTATCTTTTTCTCTTTTTTTTTCCTTTTTTTTCACTTTCCTTTTCATTCTTTTTGTGTGTGTGTGTGTGTGTGTGTGAAGGGTGTGATTCTACTCTTCTGGTTTTTTCACATTATTATGCAACAGCATTTCATGACTTATCAATGCTATGGATGGCTAAATGTTTTTCTTTTCCTTCATTTGTTTGCTTATTTACTAGTGATACTTAATGCTGCACAATTATAAACACAGAGAGAGAGAGAGAGAGAGAGAGAGAGAGAGAGAGAGTAAACATTTAAATATTCTAGGGAGAATATGCTTTGCTTTACTGTCAATTCAAGGGGAACAAGTAGCTAGCTAGGATATGTGCTAAAGAGAAGGGACTAATATTATACACTAGTTTTTTTTTTTTTTTTTTTTTTTTTTTTTGGTCTTTTATTAATACATAATTATCTTCTTGGACTAGCTAACTTCACTCATTTATAATCACACAATTCCATTAATCGGATGGGTTAAATTAATTATATTGTGTCATGCATGTGATTTAAGGTGTCAAGTAGAGGTTTATTCGGACACAATCATAATAAAAACTGCAGGTGAAATTAAACAAACCGACCGCATGTACATGGCAAGTGCCTCAACTCATATTCTTGTCCATCTTTTTACAACGGATATGGATACGGATACAGATACAAATACAGTTACAGTTACGGACATGTATTTACCTATTGAACCGATACTAAAAGTCAAATCCAAATCGAATATTTATACATAATTGGATAGTAAAATGAGAATTAATTAACTGTCAAAGGATAAATAGGCTTTTCCAAATGATCCAAAACTCAGGCTAGCTAGTTGTGAAATCCAAATATTTAAAACCTCATATCTTATCAATGTTTTAACCCTCTAGAAATTAAGCACTAATGTTTCCTAGAATATCTAAAAGGAAAATAAATATGCAAATAAATAATATAACTATATTGTTGGTAATTAATTTAATTTTTCACATATTTACATTACTACTTCTATAATCAGGAGCCTGAGCACGAGGTTATGATGTTAAAGCAAGAGATCAACCTGCTGCAGAAGGGTCTCAGGTAATTAATCCTCCACATAAGCATGCATATATGTACGTATATACTCTAAAGATTCCTTTTTCCAATATGTAATAGGAAAATGTGACCTATATATGTTGAGCGAAAATGATGGAAACGTCATTCTCTCGTGGTTAAGCTTCGCATGGTACCAGAGCACGAGCGCTTTGAGTACTTTACTTCATTTAATTTCCTTTTATTTTTGTCAAAATACCACATGCGCGCATGTGGGGCCTAAAATAGCATTCTCTTGGAGGTTAAACTTTTACAGAAAAGTAAAATCTTTCATCACCAATCTCTACAATTCCTTTAATCCAATTTTCCTTTAAAGAAACTTTCTCAAGCTAGCTCCACTTGCATGCATAGATTTGAGAAATTTACATAAGTCTATAGATAGGATACATATATGATCTGCTTCATAAATTATTCATCCTCTTCTTGAGTGAGGCATTGTTTTTCAAATATTTTGTAGTCATTTCACATAAATGTCTCAAAAACAACACTAACTAATATCCAAGAAACTTCCTATGAATCTGATCTATAGTTACGGTGTATATGAAGATCAATGAACTTATAATAAGCCCAAAAAAAAAAAGAAAACAAGCAAAATTAAGCACAAAGCAAGTAATCATTTACTTGCATACAGTTTTGAAGCGCATATATATATATATATATATATGTAATTAATTAAAACGGTCGCAGGTACATGTTTGGGGATCGAACCGCCGAACACATGGCACTGGAAGAGTTGCTTGCCTTAGAAAGGCATCTAGAGATATGGATGTACAACATCCGCGCCGCAAAGGTGCGCAGTTTTCATGCAAGATTTTTTTTTTTAAATTTTTTCTGATCATAAGATTGATAATTAAGAGACATATTTTTGAATCCGCTACAAACAGATGCAGATGATGTTCCAAGAGATCCAATCCCTGAAAAATAAGGTAGCTCGATGTTTAATTGCTAGTACTTTAGTTAAGCTTCGCCCGCAAATTATCTGTTCTCAAAAGAATAAAAAAATAAAAAGAGGAAAATTTCGCTCATTTTTTCTGAAAGTGTTTGTTTCATATGATAAATTTCTTTGCAATATATATATATATATATATATATATATATATATATATATATATAATATATATAAAACAGATATTTCAATTTCGGTCTGTAACAGACCATATTTTGGTACTTTCCTTACGTAAAATAAATTACAGAATTTAAACAAACTTTTAATTCCTTCTTTATCTTACAACAAGAAAAAATAAAACTTATGCTTTATCCAAATTTTTGCACGAAAATATTTACTATGAATCTATATTTTTTAATTCTAAACTTTATTTATTTTTCCTTATTTTATGGCAAAATTTATTTACATTCCTTCTTATTTTTAATTCAATTTATTTAATTTTCTTTATCTTCTTCTTGATATAGAGAGAGAGAGAGAGAGAGAGAGAGAGAGAGAGAGAGAGTTCGGCTACTATACTCTTATAAGAGTACCATCGCCCTCGTACTCATAACTTATTTTCGATGATAGAGCTTCCGAATCGACAATCCACATCGTTAAACGTTATCTATAACATTTAAAACGTCTAGAAATCAAATTTTATAATTTTTCAACATCATTTACCTTATGATCTAAAAGTCACAAATTTGACAATTTTTAACGGCCGATATGAGATATTTGCTAATTTAACGGTATAAAAGAATCGAAATCGGTTGAATTTTTGATAGAAAATTCTATTCACTATACAGATAAAGATCAATAACTCCGATCTTAAATTGAAGGATCCGATCATCTATTTTTAAGACGTCGTTCGATTTTAACTGTTCATTTTATATCTGCTTGATGAACTTCATTATGATTTTGAAAAATTATGAAATTTATTTTCTACAAGTTTCAAATACTTTAGATCATCTTTAGCGGAGTGGATCGTCGATTCGAAAACTCAATCATTTAAAACAACTTATGAGTATGAAGGGCTCTATACTCATAAGAGTATACTAGTAGCCTTAGCATATATATATATATATATATATATAGTTGGACTGGGCTACTATTAGTAGCAAAATCCTATTATTGCTACCAGTTTTTTAGCCTTTGAATCAACTCTTTTCATTATTTCTAACCATTGGATTAAATATTATAACCCAGTGGAGACCACTCAACCCTAGAGGGATCACTCAACTCTAACTGACTAATATCATCATAACCCTACAATTTTTCATCCAAGGGTTAAAAACTTGATAGCAAAAAGAGTGCTTTACTATTAGGGTGCATTTGGTTCGCATTATGAAAGATTACTAGGAATAAAAGATATTCGAGAATCTTATTCGTATTCATCCTATTACTAAGAATGTGGAATTCCTGTGTTTGGTTCGTACGGTAATATTAATTAGCCATGTTATTTAATATTAAAAAAAATATACAATTAATTAATTTATTTATTTATTTAATTTTAGATAATGTTACCAAAAGTTTCAATATCATTTTAGAAAAAGGGAAAGAGAGTATAAGTTAGAGAGAGAGAGCATAATTAAAAAAATAGAAAAAAATATAGTCGAAATTAGAGGGAGTGAGAGAATTGAAATTTTAGAAAGAGAGAGAGAGAGAGGAAAGCTTAGTTTAGAGAGAGAAAAAAAGTTGAATTTTAGAGAGAAAAATAAGTTTAGAGAGAGATATAAGGTTACGCAGTAGTAAAGAAAAAATAACTATCAACTTAGCGCGCGCGCCCGAGCCGCCGTAACAAGCAAAAGACGACCGCCATTAGCAGGCAAATTATTACTTACCGCCCAATCCATCTAATATGAGGATATCCCGCGACTCTCCCTCACGCCGGACTCTCTACAAAAACACGACGCATTAGTATTGTGTGCGGTGCCACCATCCCCTTACTTCCCAAGTCACATCCAATACCTTCACCCCATAATCAACCCATCACACGCTAAAAAATTAGGGACTGTCTTCTGGTTGTCGTATCTCGCACTCGGCTAACCCCCCCCGCGCCAGTCTCGCAATGCGTGCACACCCACAATTCCTCTTTAGTATTCGAGCCCTTCTCGTACACCCCTCCTGCACCGTTCACCACGACTGCCCACGCTTCCCACACTGCACAACGAAGGCCACAACCATGCTCCCCCGCTTCCACCCGTTCCGGAAGCCTACCCGCCTCCCACACAATTCTCGTCGCTCCAAGTCACCAACTGCCCACCCATTGGTGATGGATAGGATCGCCCACAATAACAATAAAAATAAATAAATCATACTAATAGAACACAATAATATATTTATAAGGTAAATAAAAAATAACTTATCAATAAACCTCAAATACTCATCAAAATTTTTTAAAAATACACAGCTTTGTGCAAAATATCTATTTCTTTTAAATTCTATGCTAATTTAAAATATAAATATTACGTTTTTTTTTTCTAAAATTTTATACCTATGAATGTCGATCGTCGTACTGTTAATTACATAAGTTTAATTAAATCATAATTATTCAAATTTGATAAAAAAAAATGCGAAGACAGGGTTCTAACATTTCTCTAATTTGTTTACATATTAAACATTAAACAATTAAAAACATTTTAAACTGCTGTCCTAAAACGATTAACCTAACGTTGACGAACTTATTCGAAAAATATAAAAATATTATATATATCACTTATTTTATTTATCATATAAATTTAAATAATTAATTAAATTCTATACAATTATTTATGTTTATGATAGGTAAGCTCACCACTACCCTACCTCTGAAGAGGTGACAAAATCATAAAATACAACTATGCAAGCTTATATTACCAAACCAGAAAGCAATATAATGCGCACCGCATTGCAATCTCCGCGTAAAACCAAACAGACTGACTGTTAGTTTATCACACTGCACGCATTTGCAGACTGCATGTATTCGTCCCACTACACCTGTTCTGCGGGCAGACTACCCACCCTCCAACACAAACGCCCTCTTAGTGCGTAGCCAAACACGCATGTTTTTTTATTCCCTTGATTAGTAGGGAATCTTAAAAGATAAATCGCGCGAACAACAAACGAGCCTTCAATATATTCCAGACCCTAATTAATAGTATATATATATAGATATAATAATATATAATATATATAATATATATATATCTATAAAAGATCCCAGATAGTTTTATATATAAGATATAATAGGACTAAATCTCTTAATCCGGTTATAGCATATTTGAGTGGTCGTTAGGTCCAAGGGACTAAGAGAGTTAAGCGGATTAGGACTGGAGTGGTTCTAGGATGGGTGACTTTCTGGAAAGTGGGGCGTCATAATATAAATATAAAAATGCAATATAAATATAAAAATGCAATGGTTTTCCCATATTTATATTAGTTACATTTGATGATGAACAGGAAGGCATACTGAAGGCCACTAATGAACTTCTCCAAGAAAAGGTATTAAAATCGTAACTTATCAATATTTATCGGTGAATTAACACAATGATTATCTATTCCAATTGACCATAAATTATTGTTAGGTTAAATTACAGAAAATTTCCTTATAAATATCTTTTTCTTTACTTTTTTTTTTTTAACTCTCAAAACTTTATATTTTATCCCCTCAACATTTCAAATTGTTATATTTAGCCCCACTCTGCAGGACATTCCATGACTATTCTGTCCATTTTTTATGATTTATAAAAAAAATATTCTTCAAAATAACAGAAATATATTAAAATTTTATTTTTTTGTTTATAGAAAAAGTAAGGACAATTTGGTCGTTGTGCCCTCTCCATTAACGCCGTACCCTCCTGAAAACAATTCTGAAATCCTAAGGAAGCAAAATATATGTTTTTGAAAGTCAATGGAGGAAAATGAAAGAAGCCGGTATTTATAAGAGGATTTTCTATATTTTAGCCTTATTATAAATTATTTTTATTTTTATTTTTATTTTTATTATTATTATTTTTTTTTTGCAGATAGTAGAGCAAAATGGTTTCTTTGACATAGCCCCAGTGATAGCACAACAAAATGGGCATTTTGCTGTAGCCCCAGTGATAGGTGATCATCATCATATTCCTTATAATCCACTAACCATACAAAATGACTACTATTCCAGTTGTAGGGGCTCAGAGATGGGCTATTCCTACTGATCATGCTAATAAGGCTTGAGGGACGTGACTTGCTTAAAGTATGTTTATTATTGTTATTATTATTATTATTATTATTATTATTAGGGTTTGATTTGCATGTTTAACTTGTGTCTGTGTACAGTTTGGGTTTTGTTCATAATGGTCCCTCAAGCACTCATCAATTATTTCCTGCTGGTGCTGAATTAATAACTGCTATATATATACTTTGTATTATGTTGGAGATTAATTGGTTGTTTTCTCTTAATTTGTCGCGACTAATTAGAAAATTGTGTGAGGGGTTTAATGTAATTTCTTGCCATTTTCTATCTAGTGTTTTGTTTTCATTATTTTGTAGCCATGCATGAGCATGAATGTGTTTTTAAATTTCTTTTTCCTTTTTTCTGGAATATTTGGAATGCTTGAAAGTTTCTAATCTTTTATTTTCACTCGAGACTTTCTATTATGATACCATATAAAACAACTGATTTTTTTAAAAATTAAGTTGTCAATTAGAAATGCGTTTCATTATTTTTAGATTCGAAAAAAATTTTACGCAGAAAAAAAAAAAATCACAATCAACACATGTTCTCCACTAAACCCGATAATGTAAGCTCATAGGTTCATAGCTCGACTACTCACAGTAATATAGTGTTGGCTTAAAGGGATCAATATTCTGCCCTATGGTGGGAGGTCAGGTTGGAAAGCTGGATTGGACCGAGTCGTATTCGAAATGGCATGAGACTGGTTGGGCTGAGTCACAATCAATATTTGTAAGCGCTGTGTCTATACATTTTAAATGAATTGATTGTATATTTCTAACAGTTTGAGTTTTTAGGAATAATGGTTAGCGCCAACGATCTAATATATAGGTCACTCCTACGTCATTACCAACTTACTAATTACCTCACTAACTCAAAACATTAACTACCATAATATTAGGGCTGGCAAATGAACGAGCCGGCTCGCGTTCGACTCGCGTTCGACTCGATATTTGGCTCGCTCGAGCTCGACTCGAAATTAAATGAGCCAAGCTTGAACAAAGGAAAAAGCCCGAAATTCATTTCAAGCCGAGCTTGAGTATTACTCGGCTCGCTCGAATTAGGCTCGAGAAGCTTGAATATATAGAATATATATATATATATATATATATATTAGGCTGGAATACTATTAATAGTAAAACGTTCTTTTTGCTATCAAGTTTTTAACCCTTGGATGAAAAATTGTATGATCAGGATGATATTAGTCGGTTAGAGTTGAGTGGTCCCCCTAGGGTTGAGTGGTCCCCACTGGGTTATAGTATTTAATCCAATGGTTAGAAATAATGAAAAGAGTTGATCCAAAGGCTAAAAAACTGGTAGCAACAATGAGATTTTGCTACTAATAGTAACCCAGTTCAACTCTATATATATATATATATATATATGGGAGAGAAAGAGAGAGAGAGAGAGAGAGGTTGGTATACTTCTGGAAGTACGAAGCCCTTCGTGCTTTCAAGTCATTTTCGATGTTGCGACTTTCGAATCAACGATCGGCTCCGTTAGATTAGATTTAGAGCATTCGAAGTTTTTAAAAAATAAATTTTGAAATTTTTTAATATCATTTGCCTAATGATCGAAGGGATTAAAAATCAACGGCTGAATATAAAAATCCTACAAAATATGATGATATGTCATTAAAAGCACAAAGGGCTACCAGATGCAAGATGCTACTAGATGCATAATCTAGAGCTACCAGATGCACGATGATACTCATACCAGTACAAAAGAAAACACAGAGATGCCCACATGTAGATACATAGAAAACAATTTTTATTGTAATTAAAAGACAGCTTCAAAACCCATCATACACAACCAAGAGAGTGCAAAAATAGTAAAACACTAGCAATACTTAACCAAAACAACAAATGAATTCCATATTTGTATGCGTATTAAAGTTTCACTCCACCGAACTCGCAAAAAGGCGCAGGAAAACAAGAACAGAATCCACACGATATAATCAGCAATCGTGCTCTATAAATACCTTCATCTTAATAGCACGAGAGATTATGTGCGTCGAATTCATTAGATTCGTCGACAAAAAAATCCACCAAAAAAGTCGCAAGCTTGCCATATTTGGATACAATGTGAGTCAGATAAATAAAATATTTGTAAAGTAGTGCAGGGAAACAACCATTCGAGGGGTTCTTTGTTTATCTTGTACAATCCTATTAAATCAGCGCACATTAAATAATCGAAAGGGAAAGTCCCCTGTCCGAGTAAGTGAGATTCCACTGGTCAAAAATTGCAACCTATAACTATAAGACCTCTTTAACTTATACATGCCAACCGACCGCTGTGAAAAATGGTAAATAAGGTAAGTTACGATAATTTATCGGTTCAGAAATTGGTTAATCTTCTGGACGCTCGGGTTCGCACGGTCTCCATACTGTACCACCTGGTTCATCCATTAGGGCGATCCCCACGGCGCTGAGCTCTTTCCTGATCCTATCGGATTCGCTGTACTGTTTGTTCTTCCTCGCCAATGTCCTCTCCTCAATCTTCTGCGAGAGTTCTTCCTCCGACATCCCCGCTCTCTTTAGTGCCTTCTCTTTTAGTTGTTGCAACACCTGTAGAGTTGGGGGCCAAAAAAGAAAAAAAAGAAAAAAAAAAGAAAAGAAAAGTATATTGTAAGGTTGAATACAACTTCAAATGAAGATTATCCAAAATAGAAACTTAAGCTAAAGTAAATAAAATGTATAGGGATCACTCCAATGATGGGTAGTTTTGATGATAAGTACATTAAATATTATGTTTATATAATTAACATCCTGTTATTGTTGATCTCTTTCCATCTACTTTGGTAAATTTGCTGTCCGAATAAAAATCATCTCAGTATTTGGCCACTAGGATGCATGGCAACACATGTTAGAATTGTTGTCAACTCCCAATGGCCAGTCCATTTAGGCAAACAGAAGTGCTCGAATAAAAATGGAAAGTAAAAGCTGATGCCTCATTAGGCTACACTAATGTTTTCCTCATCTTTTTGTGTTAAATTCAAATTCTAGGTGATGAAATGAACCGCACGAATATTCAACTCTTGCTATTTGCGAACTCATTTTTTGTAAACAGAAAGGAGAGGACAAAAGAGAAAAGTGAAAAGAGTTGTTACTAAATTTTTTATCTTTTGCTGCCAAACAAACTTCAGTATAGATTGCAAAAAATCATCATCCATCGGCACATTTAATTGTGTAGAACTTTAGTTTCAAAAAGGGGGGGGAGGGGGGGGGGACATGTATATGATCAAACAAGGCCCAAGGGAACTGTTACATAAACAAAAAGTCAAGGAGGCCTACACAGGAAAACTTTTAACTCATTAAATACCTCTGCACAAGATGACGACGGCATCAGACCAAGGATCCCAAGTACATCCTTAACTTCTTTTTCCAAAGCAATCAGGGCTTGAATAAGCGATTGCTGCTGCTTCTTACCCTTTTGAATAGGAGAAGCAAACACGAAAGTAGCAACTACAGTCAGCTAATAAGCGTCCTTGATTCAAACAACAAACTTGAAGCCCAATTTGATTTTCCAGATCCCTTGTACCTTAAATTTCTTCAAATTGCTGTTGATTGCCTTCAGAGGTTCCATTAGGTCATCCAGAACAGCAGTAGTGTGCAAATCATCAGACATAGAAGCTGTGAAATTGGCGGGGAACTTATTGACCAGTTCTCTGATATCATCTGGAATCTGACCTTTGATATTTCCTTCACGAAATGGGGATAGAGCCTTTTCACAGTCCTGTATAGTCTACATGTGGGGAAAATAAACAAAGAATTAACTCTTATATCCTGTAGAGCATTTAAAAGCTCGAGCTACTATATGTTTGGTCTCAAACAGCTTCCAAAAGTATTTAGCAAGCAAAATGTCTGGAATTATTGGCCGAGTGGGAGCACGAATGAGACCCAACAAAAACAAGCTCCAACTTGAAGAAGCTTGTACATATGCTGCATTCAGAAACTACTGAATGGGTTTTGAGGAGGAAAGAACTGTTAGCGTAGCTCCAAACAGCTCTACCCAAACAATACCTCCTAGAAAGCTCAAGCCAACTCAAAGATGACCTTAACTTGTTTCTCCAAACAAGTAACACACCTGATATATGTAGAAGACACGATCCGATGCGGTGTCAAGCTGTCTATCAGAGTAATTCACATCTGCCCGGTAGTGTGTGCGCATTAAGAAGAACCTTAATGCTAAAGGATGATATTTCTCAATTATCTGCATTCGAGAAAATAGAATTTTATGCCTCAGATAGAAATCTTGCAGTATTAAATTGATGGGACATACAAAAGTGTTAAGTTGTTATGACCGCTTACATCTCGGATTGTGAAGAAGTTATTGTCTGACTTGGACATTTTCTGATTATCCCGGTTGACGAAGCCATTATGCATCCAATAGTTCACGTTGCTTTCTGGACAAGCAGCTCGACTCTGCGCGAGCTCGTTTTCATGGTGAGGGAAGATCAAATCCTTTCCCCCACCATGAATATCGAAAGCATGGCCTAAATAATGAGAACTCATGGCACTGCATTCAATATGCCACCCTGGTCGCCCTGGGCCCCATGGACTTTCCCAACTTGGCTCACCAGGCTTAGCAGACTGAAAGTTAAATTAAAAAAATTTAAAAAGGATATATATAGATATATAGAATTATGCTACTATACTATCAATAGTACCAAGCCCTTGGTACTATCGACTTTTCGGCCGTTGGATGAATAGATGTGCAGTTAGGATGATAGTGGTCCCCTAGGGTTGAGTGGGTGGTTGGTTTAATAGTATAATCTAACGGGTGGAAATGATCAAAGGGTAGATCTAACGGTAGAATAATCAATAGTACCAAGGGCTTGGTACTATCGATAGTATAGTAGCCGGACTCTATATATTATATATATATATAGGCTTGGTACTATCGATAGTACAGTAGCCGGACTCTATATATATATATATATATATAGCATAACGGATAAGGTAAAATGTATGGGAGATCCGCATACAGTCCTGTTATTGCTATTTAACCCTTAGACTTTTCACTTTAACACTTTAGTCCCTCAACTTTCTCATATATTGTAATCCATCGCTAACCGGCCAAAAAAAAAATCTATGTATTTCCTGTAAAATGACTTCCTTGATTCAATACTTTGGAACAGGGTCAAAAAAGTTATTTATTGGAAAATGTCACATCTTGTGAAAATCTTTTTCATGGTCAGAGATTGAATTAAAAACAATGAGAAAGTTTAAGGGCAAATGCCCAAGTGAAAAATCCAAAAAACAGTTAGAATACCAGAACAGTACAAATTACTGATAAATAATGCAAAGTTTAAAAGGACATATGCTGAAAGTTAAACATGAGCTCCCCACCTTCCATAATGCAAAGTCTGCGGGATTCCGCTTTCTCAGATCAACAGAGGCTCGTCCACCTCCACCTGCAAGATTGTCATCTAACTTCCGTCCAGACAAACGGCAATAATCGGGAAAACTATCAACAGAAAAGTAAACATCTCCCTCAAGAGTGTAGGCATGGCCATTATCAATTATCTGTCAGCACAAGAACATGAAATTTTCATCAGAAAACAAAACAAAAGCAATAAGAAGAAAAAAGATCTAGTAAATCAAAGATTGAGAGAAGATCAATAAGACGGAACAGTAATGAAGTACCATGTGATCTTTTGCATCACAGGGAACAAAATTTGCATCACCACTTCAATAAAAAAAATATATAAATATTCAATGCTCGGCAAGGAACTACCTTTGCTATCATATCCTTTATCTGGTTTGTGTGATCTGTCACACGTGGTTCATGAGTTGGAGGCAAGCATTGAAGGACAGCCATATCATCCAAGAATTCTTTGCTAAATCGGCTACTTAAACTTAATGGATCCTCCCCAGCTTCATTTGCTCGTTTGATGATCTACAAAATGAGCAGAAGTTTTACTTAGTTCTTGTATTAGTACAAAAGCAAGCTACCACAGCATACCCACATCAAGCTAGAATACCTGGAAGCATACTCAGCTAGTCATGTGACTAACAATATTTAAAAGCACAGCATGCAAACCTTGATAGCAAAAGCCTCCTCTAGGTGAAAAAGTAAATACATGCTATTTCATTCTAATTTAAAACTTACTAACCTTGTCGTCGATATCAGTGAAGTTGCGCACGTACTTAATTTCATATCCCAAATGCTTCAAGTATCTGTAATCAAGGAACCAATAGATCCAAATTACACAATCTTACATCACAAAATTTATGTCCATATATACAAAAATAATTGCCAATCTAGATAAATGACTTGGAAAATAATTAGCATGCCCAAAAGGTAATTTTGCAATATGCATAAAGTCCTCAAATTACTCAAAATCGTTTCATTGTGTAAAATGCTTTCAGAGTGAAGATGATGAAGAATATCTCATCTATCTAATTATTCAAAACATTAAGCTATGCTGCGGAAGATCAATTACTTCAATATCCACCAACTCATCTTTAACACTCTTTTACTCAACACTGAGTGCAAATTTCCCACTAAAATTTCAAAATTTTAGTGCCGAGTGCAAATTTCCCACCAAAAATTCAAAATTTTAATGCTTCTCATACCAAGAACTAAACAAAACACTCCTTAAGGAGTTACCTCCGATGCATTAAATCTACTTTAACCATAAATTACTCCAAATTTAGAGGCAATAAGCACTAATTCGCCAAAATTCATACAACAAACAACCTCTACAACAATTACTACTACAGCGATCGCACTCAAAGCAAAACCACTCTCGGATCCGAAACAAGGCAAAGAGGAAGGACGAGAAGAAGAAGGGACCTGTGGAGCACGTCAAAGGCGACGTAGGCGCGGGCGTGGCCGATGTGGCTGAGATCGTAGGGGGTGACGCCGCAAACGTACATGGAGGCCTTCCCGTCAACTATCGGCTTGAAGGGCTCCTTCTGCTTCGACATGGAGTTGAAGAGGACGAGCTCCGGATCCCCCATCTCCGCCCCTTCCTCCCACCCCCCGCTCCTCTCGAAACCTGTCAAGGACTAAGCCAGATAGGAGATGGAGGGATTAGGGTTGAAGAGAAGATTACATAGTTAGTTAATTTGGATTCAGCAAAAATTCGGTACGGGTATAATTCGGATAAAATTCGTCTTCTAATTTTTAAATTCGTTGAAAAATACAGCTAAAAAACGGATACGCCAATTATTCGGATACGTGATTTATACGGATATTATACGTTCACCAATTAAAAATTCGGGATAAAAAATTCGGCTATTAAATTAAGTTTTTTTCCTCTCAAGATTTATGCTATTAGTATAAATATTCATAATTCTTAAGAATATAAGAATAAAGAGCTACAAAATTAGGCTAATTAAGTAAAAAAAATAGCAAACTATATTATGCCCCAAAATAAATAAATAATTAAGCAAATAGCAAACTCAAATCTGTATCTCCATATGGCTATTTCTCCAAGATCATCGGAAATTCACAGTATTGCCAGTTAACACCCATGTTTTTAATCAATGCATATGCTTGTGACTTTCAAACCTTACTCACAACCTGCTGGGCATAATCAAACCTTTTGAGGTCTTAATTCTTAAAACCTTATTTTTTGCTGATAATTCTTGTATGCTGGGCATATTCATGTATGCTGTAGAGATTAAAGATTAAAAAAAAAAAAAGTAATGAATCTTAAACCTTACTCACAACCTGCTGGGCATAATCAAACCTTTTGAGGTCTTAATTCTTACTCTGAATTTTTTTGCTGATAATTCTTGTATGCTGGGCATATTCATGTATGCTGTAGAGATTAAAGATTAAAAAAAAAAAAAGTAATGAATCTTAATAAATGCATGTTCACAATGATGCTACATTTTGTAGTCATGGTCTTGTTACTCAAAACCATAGAGTCAGCATAAAAATTCAGAGAAGATGAAATAAAGGAGAGAGAGAGAGAGAGAGAAACTAAAGCATAAAAATTCTTGTAAAGAACCACCCGATTACTGATCCATCGTTGGAGGAAGCGGAAGCGGAAGAGGAAGAGGAAGAGGAAGAGGCGACGAGGAGGGTTTCGATTTCTGAAGAGTGCAGAACCCGATCTTCGATGTGGCCCCGCTGGGGCTTCCGATGGCGTTCGGCGAGCGGCCGGAAGGGAAGGTATCGGGGCTGGGGTCGGTGGCAGGGCTGACAGGGGGGTGAGAAGTTTAGGGCAAAACTTTGGAATAACTTCAAAAAAAACCCATGTGATTTCGTATTTTCTCACTTTAGTACCCTGTGGTTTAAACTGTATCAATTTGCCTCCCTGTGATTTCGTTTTTCTGTTTTTTTTATCAATTTTATTATTTTTTTTCTTAAATCAGTGACAAAATTAAAATTAAAGAGTACTAAAGTAAATATTCGATAAATTTAGATTGGTATCTAAATTTTTTTTTGTATATAATTTAACAAAATATTAAAAAAAAAGCTATANGAGGAGGGTGCCCAAACCCGTTAAGTGACATTTCCATGATTGATGGAGAAGCAGCCGAGGCCCAGTCCATCTGAGAAAATAGGCCATCAGAGCCCAACCGGAGCAACAATTGCAGCTCACCCTGTTACTGTAGCTTTTTTGCAAATTAGTCCCCCAAGTTGCAATAGTATAAATAAGAACTCTTATACCTATATGGCTTCGTTTTGTTCGGTATAAGTAAGAATTGCGTTATTTCAGGGATAGGTACAAGTTCAAATATAAGTAAGAACTAAAGAAATTTTGCAAATATAAGCAAGAACTAGAAAAATTTTGCATTTCCCAAAAATAAAAGAAATAGCATTTGAATATATAAGATATAATAAGAATAATAATGGATAATAATAAATTGAAAATAATAATATTACCCCTCTCATTAGATTTAAATTTTAAATTTTTAAATTTTGTATTTATAATTTTAAATTCTTTTAAATTTTAAAATTTAAAATTTAAATTTAAATTTTAAATTTTAAATTTTAAATTTTCAAAATTTAAATTTTAAATTTAAGGCCAAATTTTAATTTTGAAAAATATAAAATATCAAATTTAAAATTTTAATTTTAAAAATTTAAAATATCAAAATTAAAATTTAAACTTTAAAATTTTAAATTTTATATTATAAATTTTATATTTTAAAAAAATTATATTCTAATTTAAAATATAACTCTCTCTCTACCAGGGGAACAAGGGGGTGGGAACAAGCTTGTTCCTACCCCATACGGGGTTATACCGGTATAACCGATAAGGTGAGAACAATAGTTTTCACCCACCCCAACTCGTATTTGGGTACAAAAGGGGATAAGATCTTATTCCTCCTCTTATATCCAATCCAAACGATAACGTAATTTCCTAGCTGAAGATAATAAAAATTCCAATTCTTCTCTAATATTCTCTTCTTCTTCCTCCTCTCTCTCTCTCTCTCTCTCTCTCTCTCTCTCTCTCTCTCTCTCTCTCTCAGGATATGGAGCTGGAATTTGTCTACTCTCCTCAGCATCGAACACTTCATCGGAGCGAGGGTCAGGTATATTACAAAACCCTAGACTCAAACGCTAATCGGGAGGCGCGGAGGAGGAAGAGGATGAAGCTAGGGCAACGCGATCGGTTATTGTTTTGGGGCACGATTTTGTGCTAATTTATTACTCTTTAAAGAAGTGACATTTTCTTTTTTTTCTTTTTCTCCTTTTTCTTTAAGGTGAAAATGTATGAAAGCCCCTTTAACTTTGGGTTATTTTGAAATTGACCCCTCAACCTTCCTTTTTTTGTTTTCTTCAAAACCTTTTTAAACCGAATCAAATTGAAATTTATAGATGAACTGAACCAATCTGAATCAGAATAGTTCGGTCGAATAATTGTAAGAGTTAAATTCTTAAAATATTTAATTACATTTAAAGCTATATATATATATATATATACCTATAAACTTATATGAATTCAGAATGTTTTTGCCACGTGGCAATTTTTCCTTCAATCCCACCACCTCCTCTTTTGAATCAAACCGTCTCTTTTAAACCGAACTGACTTAATAAATAGTACCGCTCCTTCCTTCTCGCACTTGCTTCTTTTGTAAACTGAACCGAACCGAACCGTCTCTTTTAAACCGAACTGACTTAATAAATAGTACCGCTCCTTCCTTCTCGCACTTGCTTCTTTTGTAAACTGAACCGAACCGAACCGTCTCTTTTAAACCGAACCGTCTCAATGAACTATACGGCTTCCCTCTCTCACAGATCGAATCGCCTCCCTCTCATTTTCAGTTTTTTTTACGACAGGAGCGTTTCATCTTCCTGCTCCTTGGCGTTGTTTCTTCTTCCCCTTTCGTTGTAGCATTTCCTCTCCTTGATCCTCAACCTCTCCTCCTTCTCCGCCTCCGCCTCCTCCTCCGCCGCGAATGGGAGCGACACCGCCGCTGCTATATCTCTCTCTCTTTAGGGTTTCCACTTCTCGATCTTATTGCCTTATCAAGGGTTTTGGTTTTCGTATTGTTTAGGATGGATTCTAAAAATTGAGGGTTAATTATTCCTAATATATTTCTCCGCCTCCGCCTCCACCTTCTCCTCTGCTACGAACGGGAGCGACGCCGCTGCCGCCATATCTCTCTCTTTAGGGTTTCCACTTCTCAATCTTATTCCCTTATCAAGGGTTTTGGTCTTCATATTATTTAGGATAGATTCTTAAAAGTTGAGGGTTAATTGTTCCGAATATATTCATGAGGGTTATTTGAGATTTATTCTTGAACATTCTTTTCTTTGTTTAGGGCCAGTACATACTTTATGTTGTCAGAACCTATTATCAGTGAAAATACTAATTCTGATTTTATAGAACTTAGTAGTTAGCTATGCTGTATTTCTGAATCATGCATGAGAATTTTTACGCCTATGCTTTTTGTATTAAAATTATTTTTCAATATTATTTACACAGGAATCATTTTTGGCCTTTTTTTTTTTGGCATTTCTCAGATATGACTCACTATACCACATCATCATATGTTGGACAATTATATGGATACTAACATACAGTTCTTTTTTTTCCCCAGCTCTCATCAATCAAGACAAACTAACCGCATTGTTATATGTAACACCCATGTTCTTTACAGGGGAGAAATCAAACTTGGTCAGGTATATGTATTTCTCAAACCGAATATTTTTTTTGTTTGTATATAATGTTGGTCTCCTGATCTATATGTCTTTTTCTTTATTTTTAAATAATTTGGTGATGCATTATAAGACCATATCAAACAACATAGAGAAGTAAATTTATTTATAAATTATCTGCTAAAATGTTTTTCTATCTCTTCTCTTTTTCTAGTCTAAGTACTCTTAGACTTATGCCAAAATAATTGAAACAACCCAAAAATGCTAAAATGAAGATCTATGGCTGAATTCATGCTTTCTCTTCTATTTTGCATTAATTTTTATTACCTTGTATTTAGTTAAACCATCAATTAGTATTCTATTCAATTGTAGGATTATTCTATTTTGGCTTATGATATGTGAATGTGAACTTTTTTTTGATTAATATTGTATGTATGTCGGCTTGGCTACCTTATACAAAGTCTATTTAGATTGTGTTGCTTCAATGTTTTATTTGATGCTCTCCTAGCAAGTAGCAACAAAATTGTGATGCTACCTTCTCTATATCTTGCTGTCAGAATCTCTGTCGTAGTATTTTAGCAAGTATACCAGCTTGCATATAATGTTGCTAATTTTAGCCTTTTACAGATAAGGACGTGTGTATGTACTTTAAACAAAATGCGCTCTTTAAAAACTCCTAAAAAGCTAAGTTCTCCCAATGAATGTGATTGCGGCCCCTTTCTATTTATTGGTAGGATTTACACTTTCAAAGGGTACATATAGAAAATGGGTACATATAGAAAATTTGAATTTCACAGGACTATATACATCTAGATAATTTTGCAACAATATCTAATAAGAACTTATATGTGCAGACTTTAGTGAGGCTTCGGTTTCAAAAACTATTGCTCAGAGTAATGTCGATGAGGCTTGTGACTAATGCAAATGTCAAAATTCTCCATATACTCAGACGATCAAGAGAGATTTGGTTAGATACTATCTTTCATATATATTCTATCGTGCAAGGTAAAGTAGCCAGGGCAAATAGCATGACTATTAGCCATTCCCATGCTATCAATTGGATATCTAGAAAGGTAAAGTTATCTAAGTATGCCTTCTTTTTAGTGAGCTTTGGGTTTAGGGTTTGAACAATCCTGTGGTTTGTTCTGAATTTTCATAAAATATCCAAAAGCATTATGCTAATGTTTGCTTCTGTATTAGTTGAAATTCTGATTTTGACCTAAAATCTATCTTCATATTGCAATATAATTATTATGTCTTAACTAAGTTACACCCCTAAATGCATTCTCTTCTTAGTATACCTTTGAGACGTGTAAATATAAGTTAGAACGGCTTCTTAAAAAAAATTTACAAATTTTTCTCGGTCCTTTCTAAAAAATCTTTATAACCTTTTCTCAATTTATTTTTTTTTCACTAAATTCTCTGATATAAACTTGATGGATGTTTATTTTTTCCTCTTTCTCTCTATCTCTGATATTAAAGATTTTGCTTGCTAATTGTGTATGAAAAAGGTAAAGCTTAGTTTGAGCTCCAAGGAGGTAACTCTATCTCATCTCTTCTTAATCCATCATATTTATATTCTAATTAGTTGTGTTGTGAGTAAAATTTATTTAATATCAAATATCGTGTAGATAGATAGTTATTTTTCGAAAAAAATTTCAGTTTTGATTGCATTGAAAATTAGTTGAATCTTGCAAATTTGAGATCTTATTTTGATCTCATATGTTTTAGGTAGGTAAAGTAAACAAAAAGTAAGTTAAAATGTTTGGAGGCCCCTTTAACTATATCCCGTTTTGATATATGCCCTTTATTTATTTATTTATTATTATTGACATTACTTTATTTTATTTGTTATGATGTTGTAACGACCCAGCCCACTAGCAACAATAACTCGTTGGGCCCAGCCAACAGCCCAAAATGCTTAAGCCCAGTTATTATTACTAGTGTTTAAGTCTCTTATAAATCCAATGACAACCCCTTTCCCATCCGATGTGGGACTATTGGGGTGTCACAGATGCAGGTTAAGGAACTTATTTCAAAATGCATTATAACTAAAAGGTTTTTGGTACATTTTCCTCTATGAAAATGTTAAGGAGAGAGTGAGCAAAATTTACTATAAATGTTAAAAAGTTGAAGAAGGCCGGTCTAAATTTTATACATATTTTAAACCTCAATAGTTTTATATTGGTATACAAAGAGTTTTTTTTAAGTGCATGTATAATATTCTTTTTAACTTTTTCTTCATTTTTTGTCATTTATAGTAAATTTTGCTTTATTGTCCATGAACTTATGCAGTTTGATGATTTTGACATACTATAATTGCCAGACCATTTTTATTTTATGATTTTGTTGTGAAAGCTATTATAAAAGTAGAGTTTTGGGTGATATGCAATCTCTCTTGAACACGATTGATTAGTTTTGAATTATTGATTTTTTTTTCTTATCATAATTTAGTTTTTTTATTTGAAATTTATAATTTATAATATGGTCTTTATATACTATTTTTGTATTTTATTGATATTTCATTAATTCTTTGCAATTTTTTTTAGCCATATCTACCCGCCGCAACGCCCGAGTCACTACACTAGTATATATAGTGAGGCTACTATGCTATCGGAAGCACGGAGCCTTCCGTGCTTCCAGCTCGTTTTTGATGTTGCGACTTTCGAATCGTCGATCGGCTCCGTTAAACTTGATCTAGAGTATTTTGAGTACCTAGAAAATAAATTTTATTATTTTTCAATATCATTTGTCTAGTAATCGAATGGGCTCAAAATCAACAAATTTCAATGGCCGTAGTGAGCCGTTTGCAATTTTAACGGTGTAGAAATATCCAAATCACGTGAAATTTTGATAGAAAATTCTTTATACTATATAAAATAAGATCAATATCTTTGATTTAAAATTTTAATGTCCTATTATTACATTTAAAGCTTAATATATATATATAATATATATATATATATGGCCAATTTGCATAAAAAATTCACTAATTTTGTGTTTTTACAAAAGTGGGCCAGCAGATGTAGACGAGGAGCATTTTAGTTAGGCAGCTGAAAATCTGGCCCGAATTTGAAAAATCGAAAAAGGTGCAGTTGCCTCGCAACCCTCACATGCTGCTCTACAGCATCCAAGTCCAAATTTCAGAAAGAGGCCAGCTGGATTGGATACTTAAATAAAACTAAAATTCATCTTCCATGAACCTTCAATTCAGCTCAAGCAACTCTCCCACTAGCTCAAGATGAAGGTAAGTTAGTCCCCAACATTACCAAAGATCAACAACAAGGTCGATGGAGAGAGTTTCATCCAAATTCAACTCCAACACACAATTAGACTGCATGAAGCTCTAATTCGGCATCAATGCATAAAAATAGCAATCAACTATTATGATACATGAAATGGAGTTGAAGATTGAAGTCCACATGATTCTCGCTCCCACAAAAAACGCCTCCAAGAATCCAATTTGCTGCCAACAATTTGAATTTAGGAAATAGATCACTAAAACTCAAGAAAATCCGCAGATGCTGAATTTTCAGCTTACACATGAAAATTCAGCAATTACTCTCTACAAACCTGTAATTAAGAGAAGGAAATTCAGAAATTACTCCTCAGCTGCAGCTACTCCGCAGCTGCTGCTGCTGCTGCTAATATTGCTACTGGACAGCACTACTGGCTGGCAGTGGATGGAAACACTACAACAGAATTAGGTTATAGGGATACATGTTTGGTACACTTTTGAGTAAATGTCCCATTTATGCTAAAACTTAAAAATACATCTACTAATGCCTAAATATAAAGTCCAATCCAACCAAAAATAAAAGATTACTCTACTCAACCCACCACACCCAGTCCATTTGGCCCGATTACAAACAAAAAAAAAAAAAAAAAAAAAAAACAATAACCATCTTTTCTTCTCTCTTCACTCAATCTACTGAAATTCTAGACGAAGAGTCTTTACTGTCGTCCTCCTCCGCCACCGCAGCCAACGAGATAAAGTTTCGGCGGTAGCTAAATGCTTAAATAAGTGTTGGTAAATTAGCAACACTCTTTTATGTTATAGCGACACTCTTTAACTGTCACTATGTACCTAGCGACCTCACATATAGCAATACCTTTTAAATGTGTCGATAATTTTAGCTAGTAGCACTTTTTTGATATGTACCTATATTTAAATGTGTCGTTATAAACCGTTTTTATTGTAGTGAAAGAAATTGCAGCCCTACACCATATGCGCAGGGAGGAGTCCAGCAGGGAGAAAGTAGGAAGTGAATAAGAAGAAGAGGATGAGTAAGAGAGGGAAAAGGAGATTAAAGAGAGAGAGAAAAGGAGATTCATAACCTGTTGTGCACTAGAGGCCAAAATTCTCATTCAAGGGTAGTTGAAGAGAGGTACAATACAATACTCCCTTGTCCTTAATTAAGCCTACTAACATGTTCCACCAACATATAATTCCCGTTTCGGCTCTGTCTGTGACATCAATTTTGCGTCAAAATAGTTCAATCTTGTCCTAACACTCATTAGTAGAGTTGACGAGTCGCCGAAACTGTAATTGCTCCAACGGTTAACTTTTCGGAACATTGCATGTTCTGGATTCGGATTTTTGGGTTCGGATTCGGATTTGGACTCGGGTTCGGGTTTTGGATTTTGGTCCGGTTCAGATTTGGATACAGATTTTTAAAATCCATCGATTTCGGATTCAAATTTGGATTTCTTATTTGGTAATCGGATTCACGTTCGGATTTTTAAAAATTCATCCTAAATCCAAATGAGGTGCCTGATTTTGCACTCCATTTGAGTGAAAAAAATATGTATTTCTTCTTTTTCTCTCAGACAGTATCACAATCAAAATCAGAACAATTAATAAAGTCATCAAATTTAAAATAACTCAAATAGAAAACATTAATCAAAGAAAGATGGGGCCCTATTCAAAACGCAAGCCTAATTCGCATTGAGAGGGAAGAAGTGCAAAGATGGAAAGAGAAATATGCAACGAATACAATTTTTTCATAAAAACAAAAATATTATTAATCAACTCTAAAGACTAATTATAATAACAGCATGCCATATATATATTGGTCGATGCACGAATCTTTTTAATAACTAAATATAATAAATTCTAATATACCTCTAAACCTAAACCGATTAAGGAAAACAACTAAATAAATGCACTCAAAATAAACAAAAAATACAAAACTTTTCAAAAATAATCTAAAAATATAAAAAAGGAGGCCAAATCAACTGAATTTGGGTCCCAAACTCTGCCGAAACTACTTTGCTTTTAGACTCGTAGATCTCGAAAAGCGTATTTTCAAATTAGAATTTTACGTTAAAAACAAACACCGAACGAAAAATTATAACCGTTTAAATATTTTCAACGCCGATTGTAAAATTTTCCGAACTCAACCAAATTTTTGGCCGTTTTTGATGGAGTCATACGTTTCAAGAAACTTTATTAAAGTCTAAATTGATCGCATCACTTGGATAGATTAATTTGACCCATTGACTTTTTATTTTTAGTTTTGGTTTTCAGGCTTGGCTCATTAAAATCTGTCTCTTCACTGTTTCCAAAAAGTGGTATGGCTCTTCAATAAATTATTTACTTCGTATAGGACTCATACTGCACACAAATCAAAAAGAGGGTTGATAGAGTCAATTTATTTACTTATTTGTTTATTTATTTATAATAAACCTATAGCTTCTATACCTATATATACATTATTTTTTCTAAAGTTGCCACACAATAATTTTTTCTTCTTGTTGAGTGGGGATTCCACCGGAACCAACTCAAGTCCATCATTTTTCTTTTCCTTCAACTGTTATCTTCGTTCATCAGCAAAATAAGTCACATTCCTTATCATCGTTTTTCTCATCACAGTTTTTCTTTTTTATCGATGTGTTCTATTTTATTTTTAATTATCTATCCACCGCATCGTACGGATTACTATACTAGTAAATATACTAATTGGGAACCTATTGAAGGCCCTCCCTTATTTTGGAGAAATGTGGGGCCCATAATTTTTTAGAATTTTTTTAGGATTAATTGCATAGTACTTACCAAACTTTCTACCATTTTTATTTTGGTTCCTATTTTTTTTTCCAATTAAGTTTTCAAACCTCTTAATTTTATCGCGATAAAATAGCAACCGTTAAAAAATATTTTAGAATTAATAAAATTATCATGCTATCGCCTATTTAACTTTCTTTTACATGCCAATTTTCATCCTTAAATTTTGTATGTTTTTTACTTTAATCCTCAAAATATATATGAATTAGTAACCCTAAAAAAGGCATCTCCTTATTTTGGAGGGTTGTGGGACCCACATAATTTTTAAGAATTAATTTATATAATAATAATATAATATTTGGTAGTTAAATCTTTTTATAGTATAATTAACTTTCTTTGCATGCCAATTTTAATTTCTAAATTTTGCATGTTTTTCACTTTAGTTCCCAAAACATATATGAATTAGCAACCCTAAAGAAGACATCTCCTTATTTTGGAGGGCTATGGGGCCCACACAATTTTTTTAAGAATTAATTTATATAATAATATAATATTTGGTAGCTGAATTTTTTTACGGTATAAAAAATATCTATTTTGATTTTGAATGCCTTTTGATTAATCTTATATTTTGTGCTTCTAATAATTACCTACTGATTTCTTCACCAATTTAAAATTTAGGAATCATCAAATACTTTATTAGTTATGTGTTAATTGTAAATTCTATCTTGTTGATAATAGAAAATTATTATTTATCTTTCTTAATACTATAATGAGTTTTTGTTTTATTTTAAACTGATATATTTATTTTACTTATTATGTTTAAATATTTTTAGAAAGAAATTACTTTAATTTTATTTTTTAATTATTCTTTAATTTTTAATTATTCAATACTAAGATAAATAATATTTAAAATATTAATGTATAATAGGAAAAAAAATATGATGTTAATATATAGTTATAATAATACTGTTGTATTATCTTTTCGAACGCATCGTGCAGGACCTTAACTAGTACAACAATATTGCATGCAAAATATATATATATTATGAACTAGTGCGGAATACTTTATTAATGCACCAAGTTATTGGTGCTATTAGTTTTTTCGCCTTGGATTAAAATGTGCGGTTTTAGGGATGGTGAGGCCCCCTAGGGTTGAGTGCTCGTAGTTGGTTGCAATTAGTATAATCTTTAACTGGGTAAAAAAAATCAAGGATTAATCTAACGGCCCAGAAAACTGATAGCACCCAAAGTGATGAGTGCTATCGATAGCTAGCAGCGGGACTCATATATTATACTATATATATATATATATATATATATAATATATAGGAGAGAGAGAGAGAGAGAAGAGAGAGAGAGAGTTGCAGCTAGATATTAAAGCCACCAAGCCATTGCCGTGCTTTTTAGGCTTCTAGTTCTTGGATTTATCTTTTGACTCACTAGTAGCCTTTGGATCAAATAATATTTTACCTATCACTACCTACCACCATCATCCTAACCCTACATCACTCCATCCAAGGGTTACAAACCCAAAAGCACCATTTGGGAGTATCCTCAATTCGATTTCCGACGCCGATTCGTCTTGACCCAAGCCTAATGAACTAAATTCTGCAAATCTCTCAATTGGACGTCGTAACCTCGTCGTAATCCAAAACGAAGTTGTCCTCCACATCGAATTATCCTTCAATTGGTAACGAAATGAGGTGGGTGGTGCTATCCGAAATGGTTGGATTTCTTTCTATATCTATGTTGCCATTATTGATCATATGTATATATATGTAAAAATCATGCATTGTAGGGTTTATTGTATTTGTACTTTAAATTTTCCTTGCATGCTTCCTAAAGTAGGGTTGGTTAAATTGGGTTGAAAACTCGGTACTTGGATGCATAAGGATTGGGTTAGTGGAAATTGAAAATCCTATAAATGCAATGAACTAGAATGTGAACTTAGAAAACATTGTGGAACATTGGTGGCATCTTGACTAGTTGTTGCAACATAGAAAACAAAGTGAAATACTAGGTGTCATTGTGAGTCTAAACATGAACCTAGTGTGGAAATATGGATTGGGTATTCTATTGTGCAAGTAGAAAACATGAACATTGTGTGTCATGAGTGTACATGTGGTTTGTTGCTGTAGTTTCACAGGATTTGAGATGAGCATGCAAGGGATTGAAATACATTCTCTAGACCATGCTAGGGATTGGTAGATCTCGTATATTGTTACCCTGGTCAGTAGGGTGTCCTCAAGATGAGAGGACTGGATCACACTTACATTGCTTGTTCGGCTTGTTGGTGTTCGCGCCACCACAAGCAGTGATCTCCGGAGTAGTCACACATGGGTTAAAGTATCTAGTCAGCAAACGACTCTAGATTGGTGATAGTCCCCGTGGGTCCTGATATTGTGAGTTTGGCTTGACTTCGTGTGACAGATGGTCATGAAGTAATCAGTTGAGCATAGTAGATCATGTCTTTGAGCATAGTAACATCACATGACAGGTCATGACGAGCACCTCCTTTGCGGACATTCTAGGTTGGGTTAAGCGGCCATCTCCGCAGTAGACGATTTAGAGGAGAGAGTTTGGGCTTGACTTTGTGTGAACCGATATGATTGGGTAAAAGGTAAAAATGGTAAGCATCTTGAGCATAATAATATTCTTGTTTACCTAGCTTCATTTACAAAAGCATAGTAGTGTTTATTCCAGTTTATGCATAGCGTAGTTATTGTACTACTTTTCTATTTGTTCATCTTCTATGCCTTGATAGACTTAGTGGAAAAATCGGCGAGGTTGGCGGCCGAACCCACTAGGAACTTCTTTTAGTTCTCATCTCCTGTTATTTCAGAGCCAACCATGAGTGGAACAGCATCGGATCGAGGCGTAGGCATTGCGCCTTAGATAGCTGGGTCACCAAGTGTAGGTCACCCGTGTACAACCAAAACAATGTAAATGTAATTTGGAAAGCAAATGTATTAAAGAGCAGAAGTTGTATTTTGAGGAAAGAATCATGTATTATATAAAGTGGAAAAATGTATGTAAAATGTGATTGCCCAATGTTGAAATAATTAGGTTTAAATTCTCGCTCTTGTGTGATGCCCTCGTGCAGGACTGTATCATATTGTATTTCCTATGTGAAATTTAATATATATGTTTTGTTGAGCCTTGGACGGACAGGGGAGGCTCTGTCGGTTCGGCGATCTGTACGCGTGCTCGGACCGATCAAAGTAGCGGTCGCGGGGCGTGACAGATAAAGTCGTATCCCCGAACAACTACAACTCACCTTTTAGTCCAGTTCAGAATTTGATACTTTTCGCCGGAACTCTTCTGAATGTCCGTTTGTGCTCAAATTTGAGAGTCAGGCTCGGTCAAAATAAATCAGAAGAACGTGATCTTATTTTTTCAGTTTTGAACCATTTTTTGTTATCAAAAGGTCTATCGACTAAAATCTCTATCAGATTGCTGTTAAATTACGTTCTCACTTTTCGGGTATCGGAATGATATAAAACTTTAAATCTAACATCAGAAAAATAATTTCGATATATTCTTAAATTTTCATCATTTTCTGACACTATAAATTTTCAGTTGAAATATCAGTCTCATTTCTTACAGAAAATTCTAAATCATATATTCTCATTTCAATTTCAGCAAAAGTTATTTCCGACTTATATTTTACTTCTCAAAGTCTAATAAAAGTAGTATCACACACACACACACACACACACACACACACACACAATATATATATATATATATATATATATATATATATATATATAGTTGAGCTAAAATATTATCGATAGCAAATGGGCTCAGTTGCCACCCATTTGTTTTCGATGATAAAGCCTCCAAATTAATGATCGGTATAGTTGAACATGATATGTACCAGTTGAAGTATTTAGAAGTCAAATTTTAAATCTTTTCGACATCATTTGTCTAATAATCACAGGTTTGAAAATTTATAATTTTAATGGTCGATATGAGGCGTTTTCTCGTTTAACGGCGTAAAAATATCCACACCAATTGAATTTTTGCTAGAAAATTCGTTAAACTATATAAAATAAGTTCTATATTCTTGATCTTGATTACAAGACTCCTATCATCATCTTTTAAAGAATATTCATTTTCAGCCGTTCATTTTTGTCTCCACTCGATGGATAAGAGAATAATATCGAAAATGTATAAAAATTGATTTCTAAACTCTTCAAGTGATATAGATCATATTCAACGGTGCTGATCGTCGATTTGGAGGCTTCATCATCGAAAACAAATGGGTGACAACGGAACCCGTTTGCTATCGATGGTATTCTAGCTCAACTATATATATATATATATTATATTATATAAGAGAGAGAGAGAGAGAGAGAGAGAAGAAAGAGAAGAAGAGAGATGAAGAGAAGAGAGAGAGAGGGTCTTGCTGTGCTATTAGGACGACGGAGCGCATTCCGTGCCCTAAGCTGTTTTTCGCACGATGAGTGTCTCGAATCGACGATCGCTCCCATTAGACATCAATCTAAGCGTTTTGAGTGTATCTAGAAAAAAATTTCAATATCGTTTACCTCGTGCTATCTAAAAGGTTACAAAGCAATAATTTTAATGAGTTGATGTATATTCTTTACAAAGTTCTAACATTGTAGAAGTATTCAATCAGATGAAATTTTGATATAAAATTTTTATACTATTATTGAAGTTCAAAATGCTTCTGATGAAATATTTAGTGTTATCTCTCCACTTTTGTAGAATTTATTTTGAGTCTTGTATTTTGAATTTTTCGATCGCCTGGCATAAATTGAAATCGAAAAACTGCAAAATTATTTTCTAAATACTTCAAATCAGTAGATAAGTCTAACAAAGCCTGTAGAAGTTGAATTCTCAAAATCTGAGGATACTCCTCATCCAGGATACGACTAATTGTCAAGAGAAACCTTTATTGGGAGTTGAATGTCGCAAAACACAAAAAGCTTTGGAGTTGAGTCCGCGAGAGCCATAGCGCAAACAGGATCATTCGGCTATGTGCTCTCGGGGACCTGCGCCTTTGCAGGTGAGAGACGTTCCTTGGCTGGGTTTGTGGTTGCTTGATGCAACTGGTCCTGGACGGGAGGGATCCTGTTCCTAGAACGTGGCCCAGCGAGAATGCAAAATTGGCTAAGTCCAGAAAATTTAGCTCTCGGGACTCGGTCTCCAGTGAGGAACCGTCTCCAGGACCGTCTCGGAGAACAGCCGATTCCCGACCGCGTGGCCCGAGGAAGCCTCGGGACCGGTCCCCAGTCGGGTAGACCGGTCCCTCCGCCGAGAACTGCCGATGAGGACAGTTTCACAGGAGTGAAAGTTGAGGGGCTTTATGCAAATGCTTTATTTGAGTTGCTCTGAGCCTTCTCTCTCCCTCACATAGTATGTAGGAATCGACCTCATTTCACTCTCTCTTCACTCTCTTTCTCTCTTGCTCATCTCTCTTCTGAGAAAGAAGGGAATAAGAAAAACAAAAGGAGAGAAGGAAAAGAAGAGGAAGATCAGAGAAGTGCGAAGAGAAGGAGATCAAGCGGCAATGCTTGAGCACTCCATCTCCCTCCCTCTCTATTGTGTTTCAATGAGGTAGCTACAAATCTAGCTTTGTATACTTAGGGTTTTTGGTTTTATGCTTTGGAAAGGGGTCAAATGGACTCCCAAGCATACTTCTATAGAACAATCCCGATGAATCTAGGGTTTTATTAGTCGGCTTGCTAAAATGTGCGACCTAGGGCTCAAGATGGGGGCCATTTTGTAAAGTATGAATTTGATTCATTTGAGGCCTTGTAAACCTATCGATAGGTCGCCAACGCGGGGCGTAATCGATTTCGCGATTTGTCATAAGGCTTGGAGCTATCGCGGAAAATACGGTTTTCGGCACTATCATTGGACCCAAGAAAGTACAGCTTTTTCGTAAAGTCTCACGCGAGGAGCGTGTTGGGCACTCTACGTTTTGATTAAAGGTGGGGTGTCATACGAGCTTTTTGAACCTCCTTTCTATGTCTTAGAATTGCATTTAATTCATCTCTTTACATGTTCATTGTAGGATGTCATAGTAGCTCATTCTTATGCTTTCTAAATTGATAACCTAAGTGTACATTGGAACGCTTGTGATTAGAATAGGAGAGGATTGGTGCGCGCAACGTGGATCCTATGAGCAAAGATAGAGATGAACCGATGGGGGTGTGGGAACATAGAAAGTAGTGTTGGTGTGTAAAGAAAACGAGTGATCCAAATGAATGATTGGACGAGTGCATTAAGTAGTGTAATGACACTTGAGTCATGACAAGGATAGATGATCCTTAAAAATGCATTGTGATAATGAATGAACGCTATATAGCATTGCATCGATAAGTCCGGGAAAAATGATTGTCGCGAGAGATTTGACCCTAGTGTAGGCATCCTCCACATGAGAGATTTGATTAGTTTGTGGACCCTAGTGATAGTGCCGCGTCACTTGGAGAGGATTCGATTGGTAGACCTAGATGTAGGGCATCCCTCACTTGGAGAGGAATAGATCATAACTCAGATCTGCGTTGGGGATGGTATAGCCATCCAACCCCACATAAGCAGGGAATAATCGCGAGGTACTCCCGGAGTGTCGTCGCTAGGAACACCTGAGTCCGGACCACATGGAGGTCCGCAGACGGTCCCGGGCTTGGGTGCACTTGGAGCTCCCTCCCCACTTTGGAATTGAAAGGTGAGTCATAGGCGAGCCCTAGGGCCCTGCCACAGATTGGGTAAATGGAAAGGTTAAAGGTTTATTAATGTCATTGAACATTTGCTATTCGAATATGGATCGAATTTGTTAGCATAGTAGCAAACCTTTATTATATGATGCATGCATTCATATTCATGATTATGGGCATAGTAGCATAGTTTTCCTACTATCGCATTTACAGCTTTCAGATACATATCTATCTATCTATCTATCTGTTGTTACTTGTACCCACTTGGACCTAGTGGGGAGATCGGTAGAGTCGGCGGCCGAGCCCACTGGGAACTATGGAAGATAGTTCTCACCCCACTCTATTTTCAGTGGTAGGTTCAGGGCTGCAGAGAGAGGACCGCGGCAAGGGCATCGCGCCCGACCAGTGAGACGGTGGTAGTATAGTAGCTTTCCTTTTTGCATTAGTCACCTATGTATTGAGAGAGAGATTCATTGTAGGTGAGGATTTAGAGAGCTATATATTTTGGATGACAAATGTATTCATTTAAAGAGAATGATAGAACTATTGTAATAGTTAGTAAAATACTCTCTTTATTTCACTTGTTTTATCTTGTGGATCGCTTGCTCTTTATTTTGTTGGCACTGTTTGTGCCCCTGTGAATGTGTATGTTTAGAATTTAATTTTCTGGGTAAATTCTTGTACACATTCCTGTTGTTGAGCCTTGGACGGACAGGGGAGGTGCTGTCCATTCGGCGGCCCGTCGCCGCGGCCGAACCGTGCCAAATTGGTAATGGTTTCGGAGCGGGGCGTGACAAAGCCGATCGTTGATTTGGAAGCCTCGCCATCGAAAACGGCTTAGGAGTACGAAGGCCTCCGTGCTTAATTCTAATAGCACACAAGACCTACTATACATATATATATATATATATATATATATATATATATATATATATATATATATATATATATATATAATATACTAAGAGAAAGAAGAGAGATGAAGATAAGAAGAAGAAAGATGATAAGAGAAGAGAGAGAAGAATAGGGCAACTATACTTTTATGAGTATAGAGCCCTTCGAACTCATAAGCTGTTTTCAATGATGGAGCTTCCAATTGGACGATCCCCTCCGTTAAATATGATCTAGAGTATTTGAAACTTTTAAAAAATAAATTTCGTAATTTTTTAAAATCATAATGAAGTCCATCAATCCGGCAGAAAATGAATAGTCAAAATTGAATGATGTCATAAAAATGGATAATCGTTTAAGATCAGACTTATTGATCTTTATTTAGATAGTGAATAGAATTTTCTAGCAACTATTCAACTGATTATAATTCTTTTATACCGTTAAACTAGTAAATATCCCATATCGACCGTTAAAAATTATTAATTTGAGATTTTTTGATTGTAAGATAAATAATGTCAAAAAATTATAAAATTTTATATCTAAAAGTTTTAAATGTTCTAGATAATTTTTAACATTATGGATCGTCGATTCGGAAGCTTTATCATCGAAAACGACCTATGAGTACGAAGGCGATCATACTTATAAGAGAATAGTAGCCGGACTCTCTCTCTCTCTATATATAATTCGAGAGAGTCTCTCCCTCTATATATAGAAAGAGAGAGAGAGAGTAGGGCTACTATATATATAGAGCTCTTCGTACTCATAAATTATTTTCGATAATGGAGCTTCCGAATCAACGATCTACTTCGTTAAATATGATCTATAGTATTTGAAACTTCTAAAAAAGTAAATTTTGTAATTTTTTGAAATCATAAAAAAGTCCATTAAGCGGGCATAAAATGAACAGTCAAAATTGTACGACGTTCTAAAAATAAATAATCTGATCCTTCAATTTAAGATTGGAGTTATTGATCTTTATTTAGATAGTAATTAAAATTTTTTATCAAAAATTCAACCTATTCCAATTCTTTTACACCATTAAACTAGCAAATATCTTATACCGGCCGTTAAAAATTGTCAATTTTGTAATCTTTTGATCGTAAGATAAATGATACCGAAAAATTATAAAATTTGATTTCTAGAAATTTTAAATACTCTAAATAATATTTAATGATATGGATCGTCGATTCAGAAACTCTATCATCGAAAACGACTTATGAGTACGAAAGCGATCGTACTCATAAGAGTATCGTACTCTCTCTTTCTCTCTCTATATATATAGAATTGAGCTTCTATACTTTTAAAAGTATCAAGTTATTGATGCTCGTAGATTTTTAGCCTTTGAATTAAGGACTGTACAGTTAGGATGATAATAGTTCCCTAAAATTGAATAGGTTGTTGGTTGAATAGTATAATCTAACAGATAGAAATGGACAAAGGTGCAGATGTAATGATGGAAAACATATAAGCACCAAGTACATTGTGCTTTTACAAACACCACCGAACTCTATATATATATATATATATATATATATATATAGAGAGAGAGAGAGAGAGAGGGGGAGCAAGGCTACTGTGCTATTAAGAGCACAGTAGCTCTTGTGCTCCTACCCTTGTGCTCCTAACTTTCTAACCATTTATCAATTTTGATAAATGGTTAGGATGAGAGAGAAAAAAGAAATTGAGGAGAAATTTAAAAAGAAGTGAAATTGAAATGCCTAATTTCTCTCCAATTTCTCTTCTCTCTCTTATCCTAACTACCCATCAAAATTAATTAATGATTAGGAAATTAGGAGCACAAGGACGCTCTTAATAGCACAGTAGCCCTGTTAATATGTGTGCGTGTGTGTGTGTAAGTTATTATGCTATCAGAAGTATAGAGGATTTGATGCTTACGATTTTTTGATCCTGACTGACCGTCCCTGGCGCAAGTGGCAAAGGGCTTGGTGGTTGGTATCCGAGGTCCAAAGATCGAATCCTAATTGATTCACATTTTTAGTTAAGTTTATTTCTAAAAAAAATAAACGATGCTGGTAGCGTGCTATCTATCTCTAAAAAAGAAAAGATTTTTTGATCCTTAGATCAAGAATTATACGGTTGAGATGATTACGGTCCCCCCTAGGGTTAAGTAGTACCCCAAAGGTTGAGTGGTCCCCACAGGGTAATAGTATTAATCCAAAGATTAGAAATGATTAAATGGGCTGCATATTTAATCCTAGTTAGTGAATAAGATAAATTGATTTTTTAAACACTCTTATATTACTTGTGATGGTAGAAGGGAAGAAAAAAATCGTTAAAAATTTTTAGAGAATATTTCTATATAATTCTAATAGTTGGAGTCTTTGAAGGGCATACTTGCATAATGACAAAAATGTTATTTCATTTATTTTCTGTTAAAAAATAAACATTGCTCTAACTCTAACAAATTAGCTATTGAGACAAATATGAATATCACTGAATTTTTGCTAGAATAAATATAAAAAATTAAACTTTGTAGAGATGTATTTACTATTCGATGTGTTTAGAGGAAACTGTATGAAATTAGCCCTTTTACGAAATCCTTGGTCCTATGGTTTATATACTGAACCTCTTTTTGAATTTTATTATTTAAAAAAAGAAAAGATTAGTGTGAAAAAGTTGGTGGCTGGATGGTGAAATTATAAGATTATAATCAACTTTTCATAGTTAAGTTAGCATTTCTTGTAGATTAAATTAATGCCACATACATGTGTGTATACTAAAATATCCGTGATTTTTCACTAGACCTTTAAATAACAATACCTAATATATGATCAATATATAAGTTATTACGCATCTATCCCAACATATCACTACATCTTTCTCATTTGGGTAAATTGCACCATTGATCCCCACCCTTTTTCTATTTTTTTATTTATTTATTTTGGCCCTATCCTTTTTCCTTTCAAATTATTAGGCCTCTATAATCTTTAATATTTGTCTCAATTTAATCCTTGCTGTTAAAATGCAATTAACCCATTTATTTTTTTTCTTTAAAATGTATAAAACGTAACTGAACTATAGACTATTTGGATTCGACTATCCGATCTTTTAAAACTTTAATTTTAATATTCAACTTTTTAATTTATTTGATTTTAATAATTTTGGCTAAATGCTTTTGAATTTATTGTACGTGAATTACATAAAATATCTTAATTAAACCCATAAAAATAAATGATATTCCATTTTAATTTGGATGTTAAATGGTCATTAACTGATTCAAATCAATAAATTAAAAAATTAGATATTAAAATAGAATATTTTTAAGATTAGATAATCCGATTAAAATATGCTATAATAGAGATAAGTTTTACATATTTTTAACCCTTTTTTTTTTTCTTGGAAATATTGAAAAAAGCAAACTCAATTTAACCATGAGAGAGTAGTTCTTAATTAATTAAGTTGCACTCTTCCCCACAAACTCATTTACTCTTTTGCAGGAGAAGTAGAAAACAGTTCCAATATTGCATTAACTACCCACTCTCATCTATACACACACAGAGAGAGAGAGAGAGAGAGAGAGAGAGAGAGAGAGAGTGGAGCTTCTCTGCTTTTCAAAATATGGGAGCATCTCTGCTTGTAATTTTTTAACAATTAAATCGATTCAAGATCTATACAGTATTATTAATAGTATATTTCATTAAGTCTTATTTTTAGTGCTGTAGGAATTTTTACAGCACTATTAACAATATATCCCATTAAGTTTTTTTTTTTAATACTGTATGGATCTTGAAGCGATCCAATAACAAAAAATACAAGCATAGATATTACTGTGCTTTTACAAGCACATGCACATGAGCTAAACATTGTTTCTCTATATATATATATATATATATATATATATACATTTGCCCCATTCCCCTCCTCTCACCCCATCTCAAATCCATCTCTTTCTAAAACATCTCTAAAAGCTCTCTCATGGCCACCACCCACACCTATCCAACCCTAACTATCCCCACCACCCTTCTCCTCCTCCTCCTTCACTACCACCTTCTCCCTCACACTACCTCACTCTCTTTGGTGCATGCAACTCATGAGGGAGCAGTGCAAGGAGAAGCACGAGTAGAGGGAGCCGACGACGTCGGGAGCGGGCGCCGCAAGGAGTTGGTCCCCGCGATGTTCGCCTTCGGAGACTCCCTCATCGACAACGGCAACAACAACAACCTCCCCTCCTTCGCCAAGGCCAACTACTACCCTTACGGCGTCGACTTCGCCGCCGGCCCCACCGGGAGGTTCTCCAATGGCTACACCATTGTTGATGAGATTGGTATATATATATATATATATATAAAAGAGAGAGAGATATGAAAGAGAGAGTTTTGAGTTACTACGTACTTTAGAGTTGGTAGTTGCATGCATGCATGGTTGCAGTACTTGATTTACGTGACATAATTAAGCAATAACCTGTGTACGGCAGATACTCCTATAAGCCTCATGCATGTATTCATATATCATATATGTGCTTTGCCGTATCGGATTCGTGTCCGATGAGACGTAATGAACACGCGTTTAATACAAATCCATAACATATACAATTAAAAAACATATATGCAATTCTTTTTATTTTTTTATGCATATATAAATATTTTAGTTTTATAGATAACGTGTGCAAATTTTTTTAAATAATATAAATAAACTATGTATGGTGAAGAATTTTTTTTAAAAAAAAGCATATGAACTATTAATGAAAATTTTATTAACTTACATTTGCATCAGAAATATAATAATATTTTATAAAAATTAATTTTTTATATATAATATATATTATTATATTAAGAATATCATGTTTTATTAGTGGTGCCTGTATTCTAATTTTTCGAACCTGCCGAGTCGTGGTCTCTAAGTCTTGTCGTATCCTGTTCCGTATTAGTGTACCTGACCACTTGGTAATAACTAATTAAATTATATTAAGTATACTTGTGTTTTAGGAAATATTTAATTAAGTTATATTTGAGGTAGAGAAAAGAAGGGTTTGGATTTTTCATATCTTCGTATACATACTCCCTATTGCATATAATTTTACAAATATTTGCTTAAATTTGTAGATTTAACAAAAAACAAAAAATTGAAATTTTGTATTAATTAGAGGCCATTTAATTCCTCCATCGCTTTTAATTATTAAAATGTTATTTTATTATTATATCAACCAAATATTACTTCTAGTACGTACTTATAATTTTGGGAAGCTTAAAATTAATAATGCTTTTTATTATAATATTATTTTCGAAAAAAAATTTAATTCCTGTCAGATTTAAATAATAGGATTATTGGTATATATATATATATATATATATATATATATATATATATATAATGCATAATTAATTAATTCTTAGCTCAAGTTATCTAGCATTTTAATTGCTAAACAACTTAATTAATTAGCAATTTCATCACATTAATCCTGATTTTATTACTTCCAGGCATTTAATTTCTTCTTAATAATTTTTTTGACTGGGTTAATTTATTTTTAATTACACAGCTAATCTTCTTGGGCTTCCTCTGATTCCGCCGTACTCTGAAGCTGCCGGCGATGATCAACTCCACGGCGTCAACTACGCGTCCGCCGCCGCCGGAATTCTCGACATCACCGGCCGGAATTTCGTAAGCCAGTTTTTTTTCTCTCAATTTCCCCCACTTTTTTTTTTTTTTTGTAATTTCAAACCAACATATATGCCAAATTTTCTGAAAATTAATTAAGCTTTAATTTGTCCTAATTAATCGACTCTTCTATTGTTGAATCTAATTTATTAAAACACTATTCTCTGATTAGGAGTTGAGCTCCTGTGCTTTATATCAGTGCTTCTAATTTTTTAACCGTCGAATAATCTTAAGATCCGTGCAGTACTTGTAAAGAAGACTTAATTAAACGAGACACACCATTAATAAAACTGCACAGATTTTGAGACGATCCGACGGCTAAAAAATCATAAATGCTCTTGTGCTTTATATGCGTGTACGTACGTATGTACGTACGTATAGGTGGGTCGGATACCGTTCAACGAACAGATCAAGAACTTGGAGACGACGCTGGACCGGATCACCAACGACCTGGGGGCGGACGCGGCGGCGGACGCCATCGGGCGCTGCATCTTCTTCGTGGGGATGGGGAGCAACGACTACCTCAACAACTATCTCATGCCCAACTACGACACCAGGAGCCGATACAACGGGGAGCAGTTTGCCGAGCTCCTCGTCCAGCAGTTCGCTCGCCAACTCACTGTAAGTGCTTAGTTTATTTGTTCTTCCACTAAGCCCTAGTTTGGTAATGCTGTACATAACATTCAAAAGTAAGTTTTAAAGGCGCTTTTATTTTTTTCATATTTTTTATATATACTGTAAAATTATAGTTATAACTACTGAATATACACCACGGGAAAAGTATGTGGCTATATATATGGATGCTGAAAATACTATAATTTTATTAAAGTATTGAAAAAGTAAAAAAAATATTAATTAATGGCAACTCTCTTGGGTTGCCAAATTGGACATTTTTCTCTGAAAAATATGAGACTTTCTTGGTTTGTTTTTTAAATTTTTTTTTTTTAACTTATAGACCCGGCTCACAGGCGCGTCCACTTAATAGCAATGTTTTAAAACTGGGTCGAATAGTGATTCGAAAATGTTACCGGATCAAAAGTCCTCAGTTCGATCGGTGGGTTAACTACTGCTGACAACAGTACGACATCATAATATTTATTATTTAAAATTTAATTATATAAAAAAATATTATATTAATTATAAAATACTGGCATTTAGATCAAATTAATTAGTAGGTATAATTTTTAAAATTTTGCTTTTTATAAGACTAATTAATCTTTGCTAATAGAAAATACAATTAGTTAAATGGATTTTAACCAGCAGTTAGATCTTAATTAATATAACTTGATCAAAAAAATCCGACCGATATGATTAAAACCAAACTAGTACGTTGAATCGTCAATTCAAACGATTCAAAACTAGTTTTTGACTAATCCAAAAGGCTTAAACCGAACAACTTTATAGACTTGATCATAGTCCGATCCGTCTGTATCGACCCAGTCTTAAAGCATTGCTAACTACTCGATCAGGTCTCCTTTTGTATATTTATAAATACATCAAACTTTTGTTACAATTTCACCCTTTTATTTTATTTATACTCTCTTTTTTATATATAAATAATAATTTTGGCTGTATATATATATTTATATATATTGAGTAAATTACATACAGATTTCTATAAATATAGTAAATTATAAATATATCCCTATAAAGTTCAACTTTTAAATGTTGTCCCTATAAAAATCATAATGTTTTTAAATATATTTCTACCGTTAGAATCCGTTAGTAAAATTTAGTTAAATATAGGTTGAATACTCAACCCTAGTGAGTTAATGAGGCAGAAAGATCATTTTATGTATAAAATAGACAGTGTTTTAACAGTAACAAATCAGAGAAATATATTTAAAAATATTAGAGCTAAATTAAATTTTTTAGAAATATTTTTATAATAATTTACTATATTTGTAGGAACACGTACGAAATTAACCCATATTTTATTTATTTATTTATTTATTTACGTAGAGCCTGTACAACCTTGGAGCCCGGAAATTGGTGGTGTCCGGGGTGGGGTCCATGGGCTGCATACCGAGCATGCTCGCGCGGGACCCACACAGCCGTTGCTCCCCGGACGTTGACCGCCAGCTCATCCTCCCCTTCAACTCCAAAGTCAGGTCAACGGTCAACGCCCTCAACGTCGACCTCCCCCATGCAAAGCTCATCTACGTCGACATCTACGCCATGTTCACCGATATCCTCACAAGCCCCGCATCGTACGGTGCGTAAAATTTAAATTAAAACATAAATTTTTCTCGCCTCAAAATAATTAGAGAGTTGCTGTATATAAGAAAATTTCAATATAACGATGCTTTTAAGACAACGCTTGCATCGAAAAAGTGTTTCCAAACACGCGTTTCTACAATATAATAAATATATACTAATGCTTCAAAAAATATAGTCATATAATTAAACTCTCTATTATCTCAAGCCAACGTATTGAATGATAGATTTTACTATTATTTATAATTTTCCGACTTTTTAATTAAAGTCTCAAGATTCCAAAAAATTCTAAAAAATTTTGACGTTTTAAAGCGTCAAAATATATTTTACCGATGCTTTACCCAGCGATGCTTTTAAATATGATGATAGACTATATTGAGACACTTTTAGGCATCATTAAATATATATATATATATTTAAAAGGGTTATTTCACTTAAATCCGTTGATCCTGAAATGTTTAGTAGTGGTCAATAATGTAAGAAAATATGGAGGATTGTGAGGAGGCTTGTTTTCGATTGCAAACTCGCGCATAAGCGCGCATGCAATTCTAGTCGAACTTAATAACTAATTTCTGATATGATTTAACTTGCCTCTCAGTTTTGTTTTGTTTTCAATTTCTAGGGTTCAGCGTGACCGACAGGGCCTGCTGTGGGATCGGGCAGAACGCAGGGGAGATCACGTGCCTGCCGTTCCAGACGCCTTGCGCGAACAGAGATGAGTATGTGTTCTGGGATGCATTTCACCCCACAGCAGCAGTGAACATCATTCTGGCAAAGCAGGCATTCTATGGGAGCCCTAATGTCGTCTTCCCCATCAACATTCTCCAGCTCGCCAACCTTGAACTTGACCCTAAACCCTGAATCCTAAACCCTAAACCCTAACATAATGTGGCATCGCATACCATATCTATGGTATAATGTTATTTGTTTTTCGTGTATAAGCACCAGTTTTATAAGGGGAAACCAAATAATAGAGTATCATTGGCATGCTAAAATGGTTTTAAATTTACGCTCTTTGATATGAGCAGAGAAAATTTACTCGATGCCCTTTGAATTACATTTATTTACATAATCACCTTTCTAAAAATTAAAATATGATCTATATATATATATATATATATATATATAGAGTTGAGCTAGAATACTATCGATAGCGAACGGACTCCGTTGCCACCCNGCATGCAATTCTAGTCGAACTTAAGAACTAATTTCTGATACGATTTAACTTGCCTCTGATCAGTTTTGTTTTGTTTTCAATTTCTAGGGTTCAGCGTGACCGACCGGGCCTGCTGTGGGATCGGGCGGAACGCGGGGGAGATCAGACGCCTTGCGCGAACAGGGATGAGTATGTGTTCTGGGATGCATTTCACCCCACAGCAGCAGTGAACATCATTCTGGCAAAGCAGGCATTCTATGGGAGCCCTAATGTGGTCTTCCCCATCAACATTCTCCAGCTCGCCAACCTTGAACTTGACCCTAAACCCTGAATCCTAAACCCTAACATAATGTGGCATCGCATACCATATCTATGGTATAATGTTATTTGTTTTTCGTGTATAAGCACCAGTTTTATAAGGGAAAACCAAATAATAGAGTATCATTGGCATGCTAAAATGGTTTTAAATTTACGCTCTTGGATATGAGCAGAGAAAAATTACTCAATGCCCTTTGAATTACATTTATTTACATAATCACCTTTCTAAAAATTAAAATATGATATATATATATATATATATAGAGTTGAGCTAGAATACTATCGATAGCAAACGGGCTCCGTTGCCACCAATTTGTTTTCGATGATGGAGCCTCCAAATCGACGATCGGCACCGTCTAACATGATCTATACCACTTGAAGTGTTTAGAAATTAAATTTTATACACTTTCGATATTGTTCTCATCCATCGAGTGGACACAAAAATGAACGGCTGAAAATGAATATTTTTTAAAAAATAATGATAGGAGTCTTGTAATCAAGATCAAGAGTATAGATCTTGTTTTAAATAGTTTAAAAAATTTTCTAACAAAAATTTAATTAATTTGGATATCTTTACGCCGTTAAACGAGAAAACGCCTCATATCGACCATTAAAATTACAAAATTTGAAACCCTTTGATCATTAGACAAATGATGTAGAAAAGATTTGAAATTTGATTTCTAAACACTTCAAGTGGTATAGATCAAGTTCAACGGTGCCGATCGTCAATTTGGAGGTTTTTATCATCGAAAATAAATAGGTGGCAACGGAGCCCGTTTGCTATCGATAGTATTCTAGCTCAACTATATATATATATATATATATAAAAGTGAGAAATTTTTTATGTATGTTAAAAACACCCTTGATATTCAAAAATGCTCTCTAAATTTAGAAAGCTATATATTTAGTTGGAACTTTATATTTTTGTTTTTATAAGGTTTGCATATGTAATATGGTTGGATATTTATATTTTTATCATGTTAATTGATATATCTAAATTTGTAAAAAAAGTTGCAAGGTTTTATTCGCAAATTACACAATGCTACGTACAGAATAAGATCAAGCAATACTACAATAAATAAAAAAAAAAACATTAAATTACGAACAACGATTTACGAACAAGAAAATCAACTGATCTATCCACAAAATCACAAATTAGTAAAAATGAACTGTGAAATTTATACTAATTTGAAAAAGTTGAGCTAAACATCTTTAAATTTTGAACTAACTCGAACAAAATAAGCTTAAACATTCATCGGCAAGAACTAATTAATAGTCCAAATAATTAAGCTATTTGAACTAATCTATTTATCCAAACTAACTAATCTAGCATAGGTCATCAAAAACTTCTCAATTGAAAAAACTTCTCAATTGAAAGTTTCTCAATTGAAAGTTTTTTATGAACTGCAACATAAAATTGCTCCATCAACTGCTTATCACACAGCTCGCACGCATCTTAAAGCAATAAAGATTATGCATTTTTGCCCATTCATTTCCGGGTTAATTACATCGCTCGTCCCCAACCTTTGCATCATTAATATTTTCCACTTGAGTCCCCAACCTTTTTTTTTTTTAAAAAAAACTTCAAATATCACCCTAGTCACCTAGTGGTTACACATTTTCTCACTTTAGTACCATGTGATTTAAAGTGTATCAATTTAGTGTCATGTGATTTTATTTTTATCTTTTTATTATCGATTCTACTAATTTTTTTCATTAAATAAATGACAAAGTTAAAACTAAAGGGTACTAAATAAGTGAATACTCGATAAACCCAGGTGGAGTAATTAAAGTTTTTTGTATGTAATTTCACGAAATATTAATAGAAAAATTAACGAAAAAACAAAAATGAAACTACAGGACGCTAACTTGATACACTTTAAACCACAGGGTACTAAAGTGAAAAAGTGCGAAACCACAGGGGTGGTATCTGAAGTTTATCTTATTTTTTTTTTCCCAATCGAGTTCCTAGATCTCTCGATTTTACTGTAATTAGTCAATTACGGATTAGCCAAAATTAACGGAATCGTCACGCCGACACCTACTTGGCTTCCTTTAGCGTGTTAATTTTAGTTTGTAAACTTTGCACGTTTTTCATTTTAATCCCTAAAAATAAAAAAATTAAAATTTTAAATTTAAATTCAAAATTAATATTAAAAATTTAAATTTTAAACTAACCAGAAATTAGAATTTTGAATTTAAATTTGAATTTAAAGCTACAATTTTGATTTAAAGTGAAATTAAAATTTTGAATTAAAATTAAAATTTTAAATTTGAATTTTAAATTGAATCTAAATTTTGAATTCAAACTTAAAATTTGGATTTTGATTTTGATATTTCAAATTGCATTTAAAATGAAAATTTTGAAACTAAAATTTAAATTTAAAATGTGAATTTAAATTTAAAATCATATCCAAAATTTTGATTTTAAATTTTAAATTTGAATATAAGATTTGATTTCAATTCTAAATTTGAATTTAAACTTCGAATTAATTCAAATTTCATTTTGAATTTGAAATTCTAAATCAAAGTTTGAAATTAGATGTGAATTAGAATTCAAAATGCGGATTTGAATTTAAAATTATATACAAAATTAGAATTTAAATTCGAATTTATTAAATTTAAAATTTAGATCTTAAATTAAAATCTCACTTTGAATTTATAATTTAAATTTAAAAATTTAAATTATATAATATAAATTTTAAATTTAAATTGTATAATTAGTTCGGTGACATAGCACCTCCGTGGCATTAGTACGACGCCTCCGCGGTGCTGATATGTTGCTGGCATGACATTTTTCGTCAATTTTAACACATTTCTGACGACTGAAATTTAATTGTAATAAAATCAAAAGATCAAGAACTTAATTGCAAAAAAAAAGAGTTGGAGAACGTATTGAAAAATGGTACAAAGGTGGGGAACTAACGGTGTAATTAACCCCTTAATTATTTCCAGACGCGTTAAAAATGTACGGTTAATCCTTGCAGTATCCCAAAGATCTCTAGTGAAAGCCTTTTAATACATTTGTAAACATCATGTGCAAACTAAATAAATGCACCTGTTCCCTTTAATTAAGGATCTTGCAGCAATTAGATCGATTGAAAGAAAATATATGATTTGATGTACATAATGGTTTTATATTATACTGCTTGTAAACCAATTAAACACTAGGATCGCTCAAAATTTTATTTTATATCGCACTTAAGTGACCAACATTTTTGTTTTGTTTTAGCTCGATCGTTTACTATAGTGTACCAAAGATTTGCAATTGCGGGAGAGAAATAGTATTTTATACTATTAAGATGGTTTTGACTGAGTTTGACGATCATGAGAGTGTTTTCGACGCAAAAACGGACTCTAAAGACTAAAATTTACAAGCTGTAGTTTTGGTCAGGTGTACCACTACTGAGGATGGGGGTTCCAATACTCACTCACTAGCGAGTTGACCGGAATAGCTCTCGATTTTTTCGGAACTTCAGAGCATACCGAGATAGATGTTTGTAAGTATCAGTACTGATACTGCGAATACCAGTATGCAGTAGAGATGAGCTGTTTACAGGGTTCATGTTTTACGGAACTAGCCCTAAGTACTAAAACAAGAGAGTGGTGTATGGTACTAATTTTAGTCCCAATACTCAATACTGTGAATCTGAAATTACACCGTTTGCAATTTGTAGTATTTTCGAGGGCTTTAGAGCATTTTGTTACAGCCTATATAAGTACCCTTTTCTCCTTTCCGAGAAATTCTATACTGTCACGCTTATGCCACGTCATCGATAACAAGTCAATCACATTTCTTATTTTCAAACAAAAGTACAATAAAAATATTTCTTTATAATCATGATGGAACATATATCTCTATAATTTTTCCTCCTTTCTCTTTCACCGTGAAACCAATTTCAAGGGGAGAAAGCTTTGGGTTTCTCCATTTCTATTCTTCTTCCTCTTGTCTTCTCCATTTTGCTTCTACTCTCACCATCTTCTTCTTTCTTCCTTCAATTCATAGGACTAGTAGCACTTTAAGCTAGGTGTAGAGCAAGAAGTTTGAAAGATCGATGAGTTGTTTTGAACTTCCAATCCTCAACCATAACATTTTAACTTCGGATTTGGATTAAAGTTAGTATCCTTGTTTAAACTCTCTGATTAGTTGAATTATAGTAAAACTGAGAAATTCCTAGTTTTGAAAAATTAGGGCTAAAAATTAGAGATTTTCAAATGAAGGGTTTTGAGATAGAATTGATGGGCTGAGAACACTCAAATAGGTTAGAATTGAAGGCTCCACATCTTAATTTGGAGAAAATGTAAGGATTTTTTTATCTAAGGTATTTCTTACCTATTTTTTATGTGATTTTTAGTAAATTTCTAGGGGAGGTTTTTAGATGGTTGTAACCTCTTGAAAAAAATTTTAGGACTAGAAAGAAGAGGGAACAATTTGATTTGAGGAAACGAAAGGTTTTCGTCAACTCTACGGTGGGTTTAAGTCTTCGAAATAGGTGATCTTCTACTATGCCTTTATTATTTTATATCTTGTCATTTTTCTACTCTATGTTTACTAGATAAACCTAACTAAAGTAAAGATTTCTTATTAAATGATGAATCTTGAATATTGATAGAAAACCTAGCTATTAAAGTTGAACTATTGCACGTGTATGCCTTATAAATATTGTTGTTTTTGTTTCTTGAGCAAAACATATTAATTGGCATGGTATTGTAGTGAGGCATGATCAATTGGATAAGTCAAAATGACATGTAGAATTTGATTTATGATAGTGCGCATAAGGTGTTCAATAAAATGTCAATGTAGTTGGAAAGCTTTTATCTGTGTACAACTGTGACATAATAGTTATAAATTTGTGATTATAGTTTGTAAGAGCCAAATTGAACTTAATGAGCACTTTAGCTTGAGGGTTGCTCGTATAGCCAAGTGAGGATACGATTGTTCACCTCGCATTAGTTATTAAGTGCCGATATAAGTTCGTATGCTATTGTTCTACGTCCCATTAGATAAAGCGCAAGCTTGAAAGGGCCTTGGTTGGTTGAGGTCTGTACTCAAGATATATCCATATACAATGATACATGTAGAGGTGATTTTTTTTTTTTTTTTTTTTGAGAAATAGGTAGCATGCTATCCGTTTCGTTTATTTCATTTAGAAATAACTTAGCTGGAAATGTGAATTAACTAGAATTCGAACTTGGGACCTTGGGTACCAACCACCAAGTCCTTTGCCACTTGCGCTAGGGACGGTCGGTGAGGTGATTGTTGACATAGTTGATACAATAGAGGCATGATAATAGACTTTACATGTTGTTAGTATCTACTTTCTTTTCTACGTCTACTATCTATTGTTTTGATATTGTGCCTCTAGTAAAACTAGTGGGTAGAATGCTTTAGACAACAATTGTACCGACTGAAACTATTTTTTATAGTTCTCACGCCCTCTTGTTGGTTAATTTTTTAAAGTTTTCCTCATTCTTCATATATAGGTGATCAAGGCAAGCGGGATACGCAATAGCTAGTTCTACACCCTTCTATTTAATGCGTCTAGAGGTGGACCTTTTTTTAGAATATATTGATATTTTGGAAAGTTGTATTATTGGACTAAACTTATAACAGTTCATTTGGATTAGTAGTTGTAATAGAATAATAATCTAATATTTTGATACTCCAAGAAGCTCCCATTGTTTATATAAGTTGACTCTTGTTAACATTATTCGTGTGTGTGGGAATGCTTACGCACACGGTGTGACATCCCATTAGTCCTACATCGAATGGGAATGGAACTGGATATACAAATGACCAAAGATTCTAATAATAATAACCGGCTTAAGTATTTTGGACTGGTGGTTTGGGAACAAGCTATTATTGTTAGCAGGTCGGGTCGTTATATTTGTTATTAGAGCAAATTCACTAACCGGACAAGGATGTCAGACTTAAATAAGGAGAGCCGTGGGTTTTGTGTGTGATTAGGCTGACAAGGACTTCAGAGCCTAAATGGTGGATTGTATATGTGATTGGGTTGATAAGGATGTCAGACCTAAATAAGGAGAGTCTTGGGTTGTGTGTGTAATTGGGCTGACAAAGACGTCAGAAACTGCGGGAGTTTGTGATGCCCCAATAGTCTCACATGGGACGGAAAAGAAATTGGGATTGAAAATAATATATAAGAGATCATGGACCCTAATGATAATAACCGGGTTTATATAAGTATTTTGGGGCCAATTTGTTATTATTGCTACTGTGATACCCAATGGTCCCACATTGGATGGAAACGGAATTGTGATTAGATATATAACTATACAAGAGATCATGGACCCTAATAATAATAATAACTAGACTTAAGTAATTTGGGCCGGTGATTTGGACCCTACGAGTTATTATTGCTACTGTTTGTGATACCCACTACATAAGAAATCATAGACCCTGATAATAATAAGTGAGTTTAAGTATTTTAGGCCGATGGTTTGAGCCTGACGAATTATTATTGCCCTTGAGTAAGACCGTTATACATGGTGGATCTGGGACATGCTACTGAAGGTGCTTCTGCACGAGCCGTTGAGTTTAAGTATTTTAGACCGATGGTTTGAACTTAATGAATTATTATTGCTATTGGATAAAACCGTTATATACGGTGGATTTGGGGCACGCTACTGAGGGTAAAATGCAAAGTGATAATAAATAGCCTACAAAATTTTCTAAGTCGAGGAAGTTAAATAAATAGATAAATTATTTATTGTGCTTAACTCTCAAAATAAAAAAAAAAAAATGCATTTCATCTTCCTCCATAGATTATTAAAAATACTAAAAGAGGGTTCCGACCATAAAATTAGTGTTATTAAAAATTAATAACAAAAATGGGCTTTTGTAGTGAAACAAAAAAAAAATTCACAGAATAATTTATTATTATTTTTTAATCATATAATAACAAGATAACAATGTACTAAACCAAAAGGGGCAATTTGAAGCTTATACTTCTTTTTACAGTGATATTAGAATTTTACAATCCCATCATCTTAGATCTAACTTTTCTTAGCTAGTCTTATCATTTTCTATTCTTTTCAATACAAAAAAAAAAGAAAAAAACTAGTAATCCTTGGATTAAGGGTTTGTAATCTTATGACTCTTTTTGGATTGTAAAGTTTGGCCTCGTTCGGTATCAAGTTTATTTTTTTTATTTTTTAAATAAAATTTGTATATTAAATAATGTAGAAGTGACGGTGAATTTATATGCAATTCTTTCATCTAAACTGTTAACTTAGNAAGTGACGGTGAATTTATATGCAATTCTTTCATCTAAACTGTTAACTTAGCAATAAAAAAAATAAAAACTTGAAAAATATTTCTTTTACTTTTAAATTTTTTTTAAACAACTTGTCTTTTATCACTTAGCCGAATAAATTTTAGGCTAATCAACTGTAACAAAAAAAAATTTTCTATTTTTCAAGGCATCAAATTATATAGAATTAGTGTATAAATAAGTAGAAAAATGCCGGCAACACCAAACAAGGCTTTATCATTTATGATCTTTTTATATTTGTCATTTGGCCCATGGAAAAAATAAAAAGAAATTAAATGATAAAATAGATTACTTGCCTAAGTATCATTACAAAATCATAAAATTGCATATATATATATATATATATATATATATATATATATATATATAGGCTAGGGCTACTATACTTTTATGAGTATAGACTCCCTGGTACTCATAATTTTTTAACCGTTGATTGATAAGATATGTGGTTAAGATGATGGTGGTCCCCACTTAGAATAATAGTGGTCCTCTAGGGTTGAGTGCGTAGTTGATTAAATAGTATGATCTAACGGGTGGAAATGATCAATGGAATAAATTTAAGGGCCGAAAACTTATGAGTATAAGGGAGCCAATACTCATAAAAGTATAGTAGCGGGACTCTATATATATATAGAGAGAGAGAGAGAGAGAGAGAGAGAGAGAGAGAGAGAGAGTCTAGTCTAGCTATAGTGCTTGTAAAAGCACTAAAAATTTGGTACTTGTAAGTTTTTTGCCGTCAGATCTATCCCTTTGACTAGTTTCATCTCTTAAATCATATTATTCAATCAACAACCCACTCAACTTTAGGGGATCACTATCATCCTAGCCGCACATCTCTTAGGGGTCGCTTGGTTAGATGTAATTATAAATGCAGTGTAGTTAGAGATGCATGCAGTTGGAAATACAGTAATTATAACTATATGAATCATATTTGGTTGGATGTAGTAGAAAGCGCTGCAAGTATAAATAATTTATTTGTTTGCATGCGGTTGAGAAATAATTTTTAAAATTTTATTATTTTATATATATGATAGTGAGATTACCTTTAATGTAAAAAAAAAAAAAATTTAAAAATATTGAGGAAGTAAGCATACCTTTTATTTAAAGTTACTCTCTCCAACTGCTGTAGTTGGAATTGCGGCCAATTTGGGCGTAGTTCGAACTGCTACAGTTGGGTCTCCTCCTGCAGTTCCTACTACAGCAGCTGGAATTAAATATATCAAACCAAACACGAAATTTGTATTCATATATAGTTACAAATACAGTGTAGTTGCAATTACATGCAATCAAACGGCCCCTTAATCCAAGAGTCGAAGACCTATAAACACCAACGACTTGGTATTTTTTAAAAGTATAAGAGCTCAATTATATAAGTGTATATTATTATTCTAATAATATCCGAATCTGAATTCGTTTTTAACAATGTTTTAAAATGGAATTAAACAGCAACTTGACAATACTACTTGGTCAGGAGTCATTGGTTCAACAAGTGGGTCAGCCACTAGTTGAATCAATGGTATCAACATATGTCATCATATATATTTAATTATTTTTTAAATTTTATTATATAAAAAATATGAATATATTATTATTTCAGTATTATACTTAATTATAAAATACTAATTTCTAAACCAAATTAAATACATATTAGTTTTCAAGTTTCACATTTTGTAAAAAGCTAAGTTGATTTTATGCCATTAAATTTTAATATTACTTGATATTAAAAAAAAAATCTGGCTAATTTGATTAAAATTGGAGTGGCTTATCGCTTGATGGTTGAACAGTCAATTCGAATCGTCCAAAGCAATGTTCTGATTCATTTGATTCAAAAATACTAAACTGAACTGCTTTATAGACTGGGTGACGGTCGGACCGATTAAACTGGCCGACTCGATCTAAGTTTTAAATCATTTGTTATTAATGGATATGATAATAAAAATATAGTATCTAAATTTGCTTCCCGAAAAAAAAGAAGAAGAAAAAGATACGTATATGATTTTATCAAAAAGTTGACTACATCATTCCGTTTCAAAACCAAAAAAAGAATAAAACCTTATGCCAAATCAAAAAAAAAGAAAAAAAGAGAGGTGGGAACTGTTGTTCCCACTCCTTAGGTGGAACAAGCTCTCTCTCCTGAGAGAGAGAGAGAGAGAGAAAAATAAAAAAAAAAGAGAGAGATAAGTTTAAATTTATTACAAAATTTATATAACTTACACAATTTATAATTTATAATTTCTAAATTAAAATTTTATAATTTTTTAGATTCTAAATTTTAATTTTTTTTAATTATTTAAAATTTGATATTTTATATGTTTTAAATTTAAACTTGATCTTCAATTTAAAAATTTAAAATTAAAATTTTTAATGTAAAAATTTAAAAGTTAAAATTTTAAATTTAAAAATTTAAATTCAAATTTAATGAGAGAAGTAATATTATTGCTTTTTATTTATAATTACCACTGCTCTTCCTATTTCATTTTATATCTATTCAAACACTATTTTTTTATTCCCGAAAATAATGTAATTTTTTTCCAAACGTAAAATTAGTCTAGCTTTTTTTTTATACCATGATTTATATCTATCTTTGAAATAACTAATTCTTACTTAAAATCGAACCAAACGAAAAGCGAATAGTTTGTGGATGAAACAGAAATAGAAATATCTGGGAAGTACAGGGACTGCGATGCAATTTTCCCTTCTCCATAATCGCCCGTCCATGCTTATCTAACTTAAATATAAAAGAAAAAATAATAAAATAAAAAATAAAAAATCCATTTCCCTCGTCATCAACGTAGAATTTTTCCATCTCCTCCTCCTCCCCCTCCTCCTCTCCTTCGACCACAAACCCCTCTAGAGAGAGAGAGAGAGAGAGAGAGAGAGAGAGAGAGAGAGAGCGAAGAAGACGAAGAAGAGGAGCCCTAGAGAGAGAGGGAGAGGGAGGGAGGGAGAGCTGTAGAGAGAGAAAGGGGTGGGGGAGGGGAGCTGAGGGGTGGTGGTCGATAATGGCGCGGAGGGGCGGGGACGACGAGTACGACTACTTGTTCAAGGTGGTGTTGATTGGGGACTCGGGCGTGGGCAAATCCAACCTCCTTTCCCGCTTCACCCGCAACCACTTCTCCCTCGACTCCAAATCCACCATCGGCGTCGAATTCGCCTCCCGTACCCTCCAGGTCCGTTCCTGCCCTAAACTTTTCAACTTCCTTCTTTTTTAAAAAAAAAATTTCCTCTTAATTTTGATGAGTTTGGGAGTCCTATTTGATCGGTTTTGTGCTTGTTTCTTCGTTGTTTTTCTTGAAGAAAAAGAGTAGAAATTTGTTGCCTAAATTGAGATTTTTTGGGTCTTAATTTTGATGCGTTTTGGTTTCTGTATGATCGGTTTAGGGCTTGTTTTCAAGTGTTTTCTCGGAGAAAAGAAAGAGTTTTTTTGCGCCAAATTAAGATTTTTCTCTCAATTTTGATGTGTTTAGGGCCTCTTTGATCGGTTTTGTTGCTGGTTTTTTTATCCCTTTTTCTTTAAATATTTTATCCTCTTTTGGGGTCTTTTGGTCTTTTACTGAAGGAGGAATTTTGGGTCTATTGGTCATTATAATCTTGTATTTTACTAAATCTAAATAAGAACATTCCATTAACTAGGGAAGTGGAAAGTTCAAAAAAAAAAAAAAAAAGAAAAGGAAAAAAGGAAGGTTTTTTTTTTTTTCCATAAATATGCCTAATTTTTTTTTAAAAAAAAAACGAATAGAAAACTGAGGAAGTAAACAAATCAGTGATTGTGTGTCATTAATCGGATTCGAGTGGTCGGTTTCAGCTCCTAAGTTGTCTGATTTAACTATTAAATGCGAATGAGAGACACAATCATACTTAGCAACTGTGCTAGATTTGAGAATGAACTAGAAAACAACAAAGAATAGTGGAGAGTTTTATTCTCGAATTCGTGATCAGATAAGTTAAAAATGGATATGCTTGTAATAATATCTCAAGTGCCATGAGACTAAGCGAGAAAATTTTTCGCTTGCGAAAACCTGTTAACTAGAAGTATGGGGGCAATTATTTAGTACGTGTTACTCTATGTTCCAAGCTTCAAACAACATCGATATATTGTAATGACAATTAATAAGAAAGACTAAGCATGGGGTAGTAACAAAGCGTTTCTACGATGAAGAGATGCCATGAACAATGTGGTAGGAGTGCTGAGAATGCATTGTGTCAGTACTTTGCATAGCTTGCTACGCTGGTAGCATAGAATCCTCGTTGTTGGCATGCTGTCGCACACCTTTAACATAAGATTTTAATGTGTTCATAGGATCTTCGTTGCAAGAAAGGCCTTAATAGCTTGAAGAGCCTTCGTAGCTTATCTAATATCTAGTGATTAATGTGATTTAATTGCTATATCTCGATTGGCTGTTTGGTTGGTCATGGAAGTGCCCCTCCTTATTGAGAGATCAAATTTTCCTATTGCGATGTACTTAAAACCAAACAATCTGTAAGCAAATTATTGAAAAAAAAAAAAAAACAACTTATAAGACTAAATTAAGGATTAGAATCCGCAGGTTTTACTCGTTTCTGTGAAATTTTCTGAGATGGTCAGCAATAATCTCCTGTAACCCCAGCGAAATGAAAATTCTTTAGTTGGGACAGTCTATTCACTCTCACAGAGTACTCCTGAACCTCTGGTATCAGATGTGAAAATCTCGACTACTAAGACATGATTTCAGTCAGTTTAGATTTTTTATCCTATTTATTATGTATATTACATTTACAAGCAAACAGGTAAACCAAACTACAATTGAACTGCTTTAGTCAGCTCTGTTCAGTTTGGTCTTTTTAACCCTGTATCAGGTTAGTTTTGACTTTGAAAATTATTACACCAAGTCTTTTTTGATTTGACCATTTTCTGGCACAAACCTCTCTAACCTGGTGTTGCGTGTTTCTGCTAGCACAGATATGATGTTGATTCCTTCTTAAGATAAACAAAATAATTTACTTATGGACACATGCTGGCACACGCAAGCGCAAACACACAACTGCACATGCACACACAGAAATCTGTCTGTAAATGTATCACTTTGACCCTACCCTTATTTGCACTTTCTCACCTCTCTCTCTCTTTCTGGGGAGACCTACCTATCGAGGAAAATTATGAAATCGGTTGGTGGGCAGGCTACTTATTTCTGCAGAAAGGAAACATAGAGTTACAGAAAGAAAGCAAGAAAATTTCCACGATAATTAGTGATAACATATGCTGTAGTTTGTTTATCATATAAGATCAGATTCTTTGTGAACTGTTGCTTGGATAGTTGCTGTCAAGGATTTAAGTGCCGTGGCACGGGGTCGTGCCGGAAACTTGCCGGCACGGTGCGTGCCGAGCCGTGCCGATGCGTGCCGGTCAAAAAAATTCTTGTGTGCCGACACATAATAGCATTAAATATTTATTTTTTTTAGCAATAAAATATTCTAACTATTTATTATGTTTTTTTATCACATCTTTTGAACTTTATTGAGAAAATTACTTACTAATTTAAAGCATAGAGGGTTTTGAGCTGTGCCATCGGTACGGGGTATGTATCGTACCTGTATCTTGTTGGCACGGTACGGCACGGTGGATACGGCCCGTGCCGACGGAAACTTAAAACCTTGGTTGCCTTATATCATGGATGGTCAACTTTTGCCTAATTTCTTGCAATAATCAGACAGGGCTAAAAGTTCAGTTGAAGCACTTTTGCAGACGTAGTATGCGGAACAAATGTATCTGTGAATTTGTGTATTTTAAATCAGTGACTTGCATAATTGCAAATTTTGAGAAACTTTGTTTATCCATGATAACTTTCAGCACTAAATGTTTACTACTTTTTTCTTAATTTGTAGCGAGTTAATCTTATCTTGGACATTATTTTACTGCAAATCTTCTAACAGAAGTCTATAAAAGCACTTGTTTTTTGGCCAACTGTTTTGTTTTATTCCCCTGACCATAACAAAATTTTACCGAGCGTCGTGCATGACATTTTGTTTTCCATTTTTTAGTTTTTCTTCTTCTTCTTCTTCTTCTTCTTCTTCTTCTTCTTCTTTGGGTGTGGTTTTGGTTGGGCTGTGTGGGATGGGGTGGGGTTGTGGTTGTTGGGGGTGGTTAAGAGCTGTTATGTACATTCTTATTATTTTTCAGTTACGTGTTTGACATTTGAGTTTCTAGTACCAAAATCACAAAGAAAAATGCCTAGTTGCACTCTCATTTGGCAAATAGAGTGACTGTTCAAAAGGGAGAGACTTTGGTCTTTGGATGTTAAGTATCAAAAAAAAAAAAAAAAAAAAAAAGTATTTTGTTTGAGAACATGCGATAGCAATATGAATTATTTTTGTAGTTCTTTAACTGTTTGACAGAGTTTGGCTATATGTAAGCAGATATAAAACACATCAAACCAAGTGTTCTTTTCTTGCTCAATTTCTGTGATCTTCACGAAATTAAAAAAAAAAAGGAAAGATTATAATGATTCCAAACATACCTTGCCTTATCCACAGCCCTTAAAAGTCAGGTAAGGATGAATTTACTCCCTAGTTCTTAAAGTCAGTGTTTGGTTCAGGAACAAGATGGGCAATAAGGGGAATAAGGGGAATAAGGGCCTATCCCTCATCTTGTTCCCAAAAACAAGGGTGGAACTCTTGTTTCCCCCTTAACGGTTTTTCGGGAATAACCTGTTAAGGGGGACAACTGTTCCATTTTTATAAAGCTAATTAATTAGCTTAAGTAATTTATTCTTTAATATAATTATTATAATAACTTATTTTATAATTAATTATTTTATTAATATATATTATGTTATTTCTAATAATTAATTAATTAACTTATTAAATTATTATTAAAATTATTATTTAATTGATATGTTGATATTAATTAAGTAATAAAAATATAATTTTTCCAAAAATCTATAATTTCTCTTATTCCCACCGTTCCAGTTTAACAATCCAAATGCTTAATAACTCAGTTCTTATCCAAACATAAAGTTGGTTTAGTTCCTGGTTATCCCAGAAGCTATACCTATATTAGAAATAAATAAAAACAGCTTATTCCTGAACCAAATGAGATTGAGCCTTTGACTTTTAACTCAATGCACCGAGATCCATCCTTCTTTTAACTCTTTTGATAAAATATATTTGTAGTAACGATATGGACATAATACTTCATGATTATGGATCAAGCTTATTTTCGATAGCGTAGATTTTAGAAGGTCAACCTTTCGGTAAGTAACATCAGAGATCATTTTCAGTCTACAACGATTAAATAGTTTGATCAGAAAGAATAATTTATTCCATTCATCAGTTTTGCCTTATTATAAACAAAAAGTGTCGTGAGAGTCCAAAAATGAAAAGCAATGAAATCGGTCACTTTCATAGCGTCATCTAAATTCATCTTTTCCTTCATAACCAGCCTCTTAGGATCTTTTGTCATTTGTCCATCAAGTATAATTTACTGAGATGATGATGTTCTCTGTGTCATTTAGGCTGGCTTCACCAATTTAAATTGGTGTGCAACTTCATTTTAAACTCACCTACTAAGATGTTATGCAGACTATCTCACATTTTCTCTTTATCTTCTATGAGCACCTACCATATCAAGCACATGCTGTTCATAATATGTATCGGCATGATCAAAACTCAAGCTTTGCTATACGCCACATTAGTACTTATAAACAGGACCAAACTCACCAATGCCCAATTGAGAATATTTGATATTGTTCTAAAAGCCAGTACATGAAGCTGTATGAAACAAATTTCAGTATTCTGTAATTCGGTAACATAAAGCGTCATTTGCTCACAGCCTTTTAATACTCCACTTTATCTTTGCCGTTATTCTTCTTCTCTTTCTGTCACTATTAGGATGGAGAACTATCCAAAATTTCTCCATTAAGCTTTTATTTTGTTTCTCTTTGTCCCTCTTAGGTGGAGGGTCGCACAATAAAAGCGCAGATATGGGATACGGCCGGCCAGGAGCGGTACCGCGCAATAACCAGTGCCTACTACCGCGGAGCCCTTGGGGCGCTCCTCGTCTATGATGTGACCAAGGCCACCACCTTTGAGAACGTAAGCCGGTGGCTCAAGGAGCTCCGTGACCATGCCGACTCCAACATCGTCGTCATGCTCATTGGGAACAAGACCGACCTGAAGCACCTACGCACTGTCGCCGCGGAGGATGCGGCGAGCTTTGCAGAGAGGGAAGGGCTCTCGTTCATCGAGACATCCGCTCTCGAGGCGACTAATGTGGAAAAGGCATTTCAGATAATATTAACCGAGATATATCGGATTATCAGCAAGAAGCCTCTGTCCGCGGAGGACTCGGGGCGGGGGCCTGCTGGGGGTGTCAAAGAGGGGCAGACCATTGCGGTGTCGGCAGCGGATGCGGGCGGCATGAGAAAACAGTGCTGCTCTACGTAAAAAGGTGACAATGCTCGGTGCTAAGATGTTCGGAACTTTGTGTATGAATTCGATAGGATAATTCGTTTACGAGACCAGAACATTTACTCACTAATCATATCGAATTTCCACGTATTAAGTACTGAGCTTCTAGAGTGACTCGAAAGAAAAAAAAAAAAAAAAGGTAAATGGGAAAATAAACTTGTTCATGTTTTGTTTTTTCTGGATGTTGAAGTGAAATAAGATTTTTCACAATAATTGCGGACTCACCGTCCCGCAGAGTGGAATGGTGATGCTGTGCTAAAACTGCAGGTTTCTTTTCTCAGTTTGTTGTATTAGTGATGGATTGAGCATGTCATGTCATGAGGAAGTATTCTTTTGCTTTTTCTTGTGAAGGCAACTTCTGATCATTGCGCCGTATGGTTGGCGACTGTGTTAATATTGTCAGTGAATAGTGATCAAATTTAATAAATTTTTCTGTATTGCTCATGCACGAGTTAAAAGGAAACGAAATTCAACTACCGCCTTAAATTTTGGGCGATGATATGTTTTTGATAGAGTGCATTGAATATGATCAATATTCACCAGGGTATTGATGCACCTGATCTATGCATAATAATATTTTTCTCTGTTAATCACATCCTCGTGTCGTCGACTTAGAGGTAACCACCCAAATTCTTTAACTTTGCAAATAATCTGTGCGAATGATCAATCAAATGATTATAAGATACTTATTTTTTTTATCTTAGTGAATTTGTACACATTTGCTGTTGTTTAAATAATTTAATTGAAGAAAATTTTATATGAAGGTCCCGTAGCTCAGTTGGTTAGAGCGTTGGTCTTATGAGCCGAAGGTCGCGGGTTCGAGCCCCGCCGGGACCAAAATAATAAAAAAGAATTATATAAACTTTAATTTTGATTTGATAAATAATACTCTAAAAAACATTAATTTTTACCCATAAACTTTGAATTTTTTTTTTTTTTTTTTCCAAGTGATTGAAACTTGATATGGTATGTCATTCAACTATTTCTAATGAGTTTTAGTAGAGAGTTTTTATATATGTCTATGCGTGAAAAAAGAGATATGTATGCTCTTGACAATGAATGTGAATTAGATCACCTCAATTTTGAATTAACTTTTATTTTATTGTCAGTAATATGTCTGTCATTTTAGATGAATATACTTTAATGTAGTATGACACGCAAATGTTCTTAATGTGCATCAAAAAGTGGTCATTTGTATCTCAAGTACAAGTATATATCAACATTTATCATCCATGCGGAACCCACCTACACAATAGGTCTAAAATTTTGGGCAAGTATCAGACCCAAACACGAACCTAAATCTAACCCAAACCCGATCCGCCCGGATTCATTGTTTCCTCACATCTAGGTTTTCAGTAACAGATGAATCCAATAAGGGTAAACTTCAAATACCATTCTTATAATTTTGCACATTCTCACTTTAATACCCTATGGTTTAAAGTGTATCAAGTTAGTGTCTTATGATTTTACTTTTATCTTTTCGTTAGCTTCCCTATTAATATTTCATTAAATTATACAAAAAAAACTTCAGATATTCTATCTAAATTTATCAAATATTTATTATAGATCCTTTAGTTTTAACTTTGTCACTGATTTAACGAAAAAAATTAATAGAATCGGTAATAAAAAGATAAAAATAAAACCACAGACATAGAGCACTAAATTGATACACTTTAAATTTCGGAGTACTAAAGTGAAAAAGTGTGAAACCACGGGATGATATTTGAATATAAAAATATGATCAATCGCAACACGACACTTGTGTGATGCACTATTGAATAGTGTTTGTTTTTTTTTTNTTTCCTCACATCTAGGTTTTCAGTAACAGATGAACCCAATATTGTTTTAAAGGTAAACTTCAAATATCATTCTTGCAGTTTCACACTTTTTCAGTTTAGTATTGGTTTAAAGTGTATCAAGTTAGTGTTCTGTGGTTTTATTTTTAGTTTTTCGTCAGCTTCTCCGTTAATATTTTATTAAATTATATACAAAAAACTTTAGATATTCCACCTAAGTTTACCAAATATTTATTATAGTGCTCTTTAGTTTTAACCTTGTAACTGATTTAACGAAAAAAATTAGTGGAATTGATAATAAAAAGATAAAAATAAAATCACAGACACAGAACACTAAATTGATACACTTTAAACCTCAGCGTATTAAAATGAGAAAGTGTGAAACCACGTGAGTGGTATTTGAAGTTTTTTCTTGTTTTAAACATAAAAATGAGATCAATCGCAACATGACTCTTGATGCACTATTGAATAGCACTTTAAACCTCAGCGTATTAAAATGAGAAAGTGTGAAACCACGTGAGTGGTATTTGAAGTTTTTTCTTGTTTTAAACATAAAAATGAGATCAATCGCAACATGACTCTTGATGCACTATTGAATAGTGTTTTTCTTTTCCCTCCAATAACACTTACTACATACATGAGGAAGCTTCTACAAAAAAAATTTAGTGGGTAGCTCCCCAACATCGTTTCGCTCCCAATTCGTTATCACATATTATTTTTAACAACATCCAAAAATTATAATATTTCTTTCTAGACTTTAATTTTTTTAAAATTTTAATATTAAAAATTATTTAATGAATTATCAAATTTAGAGTTGTTATTAGAAAGCCCTCGGCAGAAGTTTTATCTATTAATTTGCTACACGCGTATATCTCCGTATCCTCAACACACAAATCCCTCCAACTAAAACCCCCCCACCCCATAATCCGACCACCACTCATCCCCTCCTGCAGGTCCCCAGTACTCCCCAGTCAGTACTGCCGGCTGCTGCACCAACTGCTGCTGCTGGTTCTGCTCCTGCTGGTGCTGGTGCTGCTGCTGCTGCTGTAATTCTCTTTCCTCCGCACGGCCGACCGCCAGCCCCGCGTCGGCCGCCATCCCTGCATCCGACGCCACGCGCTGCACCGACTGCGGCGACAGCTGCCCCCCGGCCGACGTCGCCCGGCGCCAGTAGCACCCCTCGGCGCTCTCGGGGAAGTTGAACCCCTCGGCGGCGTCCGGGCCCCGGAGGAAGAACACGGCGGCGTCGTGGGCCACCGCGGCCGCCTCGGCGGTGGCGTACGACCCGAGCCACAGCCGGTGCCGCGTCCCCGGCACCCGGATCTCCGACACCCACTTCCCCCACCGCCGCCGCCGCACCCCCTTGTACTTCTTCCTCTCGCAATCGCCATCGCCATCGCCGTCCGCGGCCATCGCTCGGCTCATGCCGGAATCCGGTGAGGCGACGATCGATACGCACACGCACTGTTCTCAATTTAAGGTTTAGAATCTCTTATGGAGAGTTTGAATTGGGGAGTGGGTATTTATATGTTTTTGGTGCAAGTGGATGGTGGTGGGCATAGTTAAGGTCAACGTTACAGGTTTTTGACTTTTTCTATAATTAAAAAAAAATTATTGCGCTGCTGTGGGAGTTGACCAAAAGACTGGGTTATTGGGACACGCTGAGAATGGGGGTCAGAACACGGAGTCAACATTTTCAAGGTCAAAGGTAATAAGTATAGCTTTTAGGACGGTGGTATTATTATTATTATTAATTACTATCATTTTCATGTAGTATAATAATTGTGTGGTAGTGAATTTTATCCAAGTTACAAGTAATAATATCATTTATTAATTATTATTATTCTCACATTTATGAAGTTCCCAGTTCGCCCCCATGGACTACATTTTTTTTTTTTTGGGATAAATTAAAATTCCGCTTTGAACTGTTCAAACCGGCAGCTCAACTAGCGAATCTGTCCGATTCTAAACAGGCAGCTCAAACGAGCGATCTTATTAGAGTCTGCGTGTCTACTTAGTCAAAATTAAAAGAAATTTAGAACATCGATACCATCAGTATTTTTTTTTCTCATAATCTCACTATTTAAAGTAGCTGGTTCGATCGCCGGCCCTCAATCAGAAGGTCGAGGACCAGATCCCCTGCATACTTTTTTTTTTTTTTGAGAGATAGGTAGCACACTACCCGTTTCGTTTATTTCATTTAGAAATAAACTTAGCTATAAATGTGAATCAACTAGGATTTGAACTTGAGACCTTGGGTACCAATTACCAAGTCCTTTGCCACTTGCTCTACAGACGGTTGGTGATCCCCTGCATTCTTGTTATGAGAATTCTTAGATAGTCTAGTGGCTTGTTCAAGAAAATTTTGAAATATATATTTAATTTTTTTAAAAAAATATAAATCTTTCATAAATTGTAACTATTTTGAAATAGTTATTTGAATTTTTGAAAATTTTATTTTACCCTTTCGAAATTTACAAACTAGCTTTCAAAATTTTGATTTCATCATAAACCTTAAAATATATGACGAATTAAATATTCTGTTAAACAACAGAATATTCCGTTGAATTATAAAATATTTGATTAAATATTATAGATACTATAGATAGAATTAGATAGCAAAATCAAAACGCTCAAAAGTTTAAAAACCTAATTCAAAAGTAGAGTCATTGTTAGGTAATAAAATAATTTTTTTTAAAAAAATTAGAAAAATATTTAAAATTATATTATAGTTCAAATATGATCTATACATTTATTCTTACTTTTATTATTATTTAGTCCCTCCCAGCCTAACTATGGTGAGATTAGAATATTACTAACATTAATAAAATGTGCAAAAAATAATTTTATTTTTTGACCAAACAATATAATGGACCAATTTTTAGGTCAATTAGGCCAAAGCCAAATTTACTTAGGAGGGATTTGAGTGGTAAGGATAATTAAAATAATTAAAATATTATAATCTTCAGAAGCCAAAATAATTTTTTTTTTTCAAAAACTGCTGCCGAAAATATCAAAATCAAGCTTCGAAATCTTAATAAGATGAATGTTGAGTTTCTGACAAGTTTCTTAATCATAAATATTGATAGATTGTCCAAAAAAAAATTTATTGATTTAATTATGTCGTGACTTGAAGGTAAGTCAGAGTATAATCTTAAGGGCTCGTTTGGTTCGAGTTATGTAATATTACAAAGTACGACATATCCAGATATCTTGGATTTGGGCTTGAGATTACTACTGATGCTGTATTAGCGCGTTTGGTTTAATGCAGTAATGTAATACTAGATTACAGTGTTTATATTATTAATACGTTTGGTTCAGTTTATAAAATTTAGTAATCCTGACATAAAAATATAATTTTTTTCAAAATTGTCCTTGTTGTGGTCATTTGAATATCATTTTTTGCGAAAATGATGAATGGAGGGAAGGAGATCATGATGATTACCTGGAAGGACGACGCAATAGAAGATGATAGATGGTCATGCGAGAGAGAGAGAGAGAAAGAGAGAGAAAGAGATAGAGATAGAGAAAGAGAGAGAGAGAGAGACGTACGAGAGAGAGAGAGAGAGAGAGCGCGAGAGAAAGCGGCATGCGAGAGAGAGGAGGGAAGGCGAGAGAGAGATGAAAATAATGCTGTTAATTAGATTTGGGGTTGTTGGAGGGTAAAATTATCATTTTACATGTAGTATTAACGGGTTTCAGTAATGCAAGATACACGACCCCGCTCCCGTTAATATTTTTGATGTAATCATGCTCGATTTGTAATGCTACATTAACGACTAGATTACATAGTGTATTAACCAAACACAGTTATCCTGGCAGGATTGCCTGTAATCCTGTCAGGATAACTCGAACCAAACGTACCCTAAGGGAAAACTTTAAATACCCCTCCTGTGGTTCACACTTTCTCTTCTCACTTTAGCATTCTGTAGTTTAAAGTGTATCAAGTTAGTACCATGTGGTTTTGCACTTTCTCACTTTAGTAACTCAAAAAATTGCATTTCTAGGCCTTAAACAAGCGTATCATGTGGTTTAAAGTGTATCAAGTTAGTACCATGTGGTTTTGCACTTTCTCACTTTAGTAACTCAAAAAATTGCATTTCTAGGCCTTAAACAAGCGTATCATGTGGTTTAAAGTGTATCAAGTTAGTATCTTGTGGTTTCGCACTTTTTTACTTTAGTATTATGTGGTTTAATATTTCGTTAAATTATATACAAAAAATTTTAGATACCCTACCTAGGTTTATCGAATATTTATTTTAGTACCCTTTAGTTTTAACTTTGTCACTGATTTAATGAAAAAAAATACCTCGAAATAGATAATAAAAAGAGAAAATGAAACCACAGAGTACTAATTTGATACAAAAATGAAACCACAGTGTAAACTTGATACACTTTAAACCACAGGATACTAAAGTGAGAAAGTGCGAAACTACAAGGTACTGACTTGATACACTTTAAACGACAGAGTACTAAAGTAAAAAAATACGAAACCACATAGGCGGTGTATTTGAAGTTTTTTCCAATTTTAACTGACAAGCAAACTTTGTTATTATTTTCTTTCTTTCTTTCTGTACATGGAATCGTTTATCGTACTTTACTTTATAATTTTTTTAAAAATAAAAATATTTTTTATATAACTTATTATTGGTGCTCTCAAAATTTAAATCCTAGCTTCGTCCCTACGAACCATGCAGATCAATCTCAAGCGAGGACACGGATCACAGGTGAATCTTATTTTGAATGAAAAGTGTGTATCATACGATCTATGAATATGAGATATCTAAAGAGAAGAGTAGTGGTATGGTCGCAAATTCAACGGGCATCGCGCGATAAGATGAATTTGAAACTACTTGGTTATTAGCCTTAGGTAAACGATGTTATAAAATCATAAAACATTTGCCTAGTGTTCAAATTAATTTTGAAATCATTTGCTTGGTGTTCAAATGATTTCAAAAGTAGCAATTTTAGGGACTAATATGAGGTGAATTTGAGACCACTTGGTTAAAATCATAAAACATTCGATTTTTATGATGAAGTTCAAATGGTTTATATCGCGTTTAATAATATCGATCGTCGATTTAAATGTCGAGATGCGGTTTACTTTCAAAAGTATTCTGGCTTTACTTTCATTCCAGCTACAATTTAATTTGAACCAAATTAAAATAAATGAGATAACTTTATCATTTCATTTATAATTTCAATCCATTACGATTTTCTCCTTCCGGTTCTGAATTCTGAATTGATCTCGTTCTATTATAATTATTTTCACATCTTTTATACCCGCATAGATATAATGGCAAATTTTTTTTTTTTTTTTTTTGTGTATATTCTTACTTGTTAAGTTGCATTCTATTTTAGGCTAAATTATGAAAATGTCTCCTAATTTTAACTATTTCCTTTGTAAAAAATTGCATCGGTTACCCTATTGCATTTCATCGTTATCTCAAATAGGTCCAGCTGGACCTATTTGGAATAATTATTGAATCTGTTAGATCGTCGGCGCTAGTTATTGATCTTAAAAGCTCAATGTTAAAAAGATACAACTAATTTACCTAAAACATATAGACACAGCGTCTACGGATCTTGACTCTGACTTAGTCCAACCCCATTGCATTTTCTTTTTTATTAGCACAAATTCATCTTATTAAAAAATGAAACTTGAAAACTTATATCCACTTAGTTTGGCTTAAAAATAAGTACTTTATAATAAATATAATATTAGAATAATAGTATACTTTTTATATGATAAAATTAAAATAATAATTAAATATTTATAACGTCATACTATATCAACCAGTGATTTTTGACTAGCAATGCTATTGGTACACTCTAAAGTCGGATATACATCTTACATCCACTCTATTATAAGGCCATTAATATTCTACTTATCATATCAACTTTTTTTTTTACTTTCACTAAAAATTATTTAAATTTTTATCAACGTTAGAATGTGTAACGACCCAGCCCACTAGCAACAATAACTCGTTGGGCCGAACCACCAGCCCAAAATGCTTAAGCCCGATTATTATTACTAGTGTTTAAGTCTCTTATATACCCATTCATATTCGATGTAGAATTATTGAGGTGCCATTCATATCCGATATAGGGTTATTGGGGTGTGACAGACTCCCCCCCCCGTTAAGGTTCTGACGTCCTCATCAATCCAATCACACACACAGCCCATGATCACCAGGTGAGGCGTCAATCCAATCACACACATAGCCCATGATCACCAGGTGAGGCGTCAATCCAATCACGCACACAGCCCAAGATCAACAGACCAGGCGATGTGAGACTTGTCTCGCTAGCCTTGTCATCCAGACCCTGGCATAGCCGGTCATCTTGTGTCGTACTTCCACACATTTCCGGCTGGTGAATCGGCTTTGATACCAAATATAACGACCTAGCCCACTACCAGCCGGTCATCTTGGGCCCAACCACCAGCCCAAAATGCTTAAACCCAGTTATTATTACTAGTGTCTAAGTCTCTTATATACCCAATCACATCCCCATTCATATTCGATGTGAGATTATTAGGGTGTGACAGAATGGATGGTATAAGATCTACACCAATCTTCTTGAATGCACAAGAAGCCTTATTTTTTATTTTTTATACTAAAGTAGTGGATGCACATATTATCATCGCCTCTGAACCTTTATTAGTTAATTCGCGAATTATTCGTATATTATTTAAAATCCGAATTAAATAGTCCGTTTACGATTCTTTTTCAAAAAAGAAAATTATTCGCGAATTCTTGGGCGAGCCGACTAATTCGCGAATGACTCGCGAATTATTCGCAAATTATTTTTGAATTATTGAAAATCTGAATAAAAAATTTATAATTTTTATATTTAAATATAAATTATCTTATATTTTATATCTTATATTTTATATTTTATACCGAATCTACTTTTTAAGCCGAATTTTTCAACGAATTTAAAAATTAAAAAAAAAAATTTATGCGTATTATATCAGTATCAATTTTTTACTGAATCCGAATTAACTAATTATGCTATGCACGTAGACTACAACTGAACCACATAAATTGTATGTATAATTTGAATCACTGAATACAACTCTGACTTTTCTAGAAGATCCCTAAAGCACATAAATTGTAGGAAAAACTTCAACTACTACCCTTGTGGTTTCACTTTTTCTCACCGTAGTACCCTACCCTGTGGTTTAAATCGTATCAGGTTAGTATCATGTGGTTTTGCACTTTTCACTTTACTATTCAGTGGTTTAAAGTGCATCAAGTTAGTACCATGTGGTTTCGCACTTTCTCACTTTAGTACCATGTGGTTTAAAAACCATACCCTATAATTTTTAAACCACAGGTACTAAAGTGAGAAAGTGCGAAACCACATAATACTAACTTGATATACTTTAAATTATAGGATACTAAAATAAAAAAAGTACGAAACCACGGAGGGCTTTTTGAAGTTTTCCCTAAATTGTATGTATAGCTCTGAACTTTTTCAACATGGGAAGGTCAAAGGTGAGACAAAAAGTAACAAGCACATGCTGATTAAGTGCGTTTTATTTATTTATTTATTTAGTTGTTTATTAACATTGACTATAACCCCTTTCTAGAACCCAAACTTTTGCTTTTTTCTCCTTTTTTTTCCTCTTTTTTGTTGAATTAATTCAGAAGACTAAAATCACTGGCGTCCTGTCGGCACTCCCAAGTTGGTCAAGCCCTTTTTTTTTTTTTTTAACTCCTTTAACTCTTAATTGTAGAGAAATAAATTAATTTGTTTTCATAATTATTAATTTAATTGAAACTAATCATATTGTTCTATGTAAGATAATAATAAAAAAAGCTAATCAGAACAATATATAGAATGATGCTAAAAAACAAAAAAGAAACAACTGAGAATAGATATTTATAAGGTTTAGAATATTACATATTTATTCATCCAAATTTTAAAATATTATATATATCAATAATAATAACTGGATTTAAGCATTTTAAACCGGTCATTTGGATCCAACGAATTATTTTGTTAATGCGTCGGATTGTTAATAAATCTTTTCATTTAAATTATTTGTAGAAATAAAATGAAAGTTCAGCTATTTTGGATGCGGTGATTTTTCATTGTCAACGACTTATGGATATTGGAGTATGATTAATTGTTAATGCGCAATGCTCTTTGTATATATACCTGATTACTAGGTATAAGATTTACATCATTTTCTTTGGATGCTTAGGATTTATTCACTAGCAAGTCTTATCGTGTTTTTTTTAAAAAAATTAAGAAATTTTTTTTAACTCCGAAATCTATGGGTGTAAGATGTATATCCTTATATGCGGTGTTTAGATAGCATTTGCCGTTGTCAATTACTTGATATTGAAACTTTTTGGAAAAATGAGTCACAATACTTCTTTTTTTTTGGTATATTTTTTCTTTTATTTTTTTGTGATATATATATTTGTGAAGTATATCACATTTCAAGATTAAGAACCTCAGGAGAGAGATTGATAAATAATTTTAGCTTACGATAAATAAAAAAGGCACATTTTAATATTTTCTCTTGTAGTATAACATCTTTTTTTAAAAGTTGTACTTAATATTCTAGTGGTATGATGTATTTTAACTTTGTCATTTTGTAACTCAAAAAGTTATACTCAACTATTTTGTAATTTTATTTTTATTTTACTGAAAGGTTCTATTATCAAATATAATTGTCATTTTAAAACAACTCTACTTTACTACTTATTCTCTACTTTATTAACTATTTGACGATATGCTTTTTTATTGAAATAAAAATAAAACCACATAATTTATATATATATATATATATATATATATATATAGAGAGAGAGAGAGAGAGAGAGAGAGAGAGAGAGAGAGAGAGAATTGAGCTGGAATACTTCTAGAAGCACTAAGGGATTGGTGCTTTTAGGTTTGTAGGACTTAGAAGGAGATGTTGTAGGGGCAGAATGATAGAAGCCTACTTGAATTTAGTGGTGGTAGGTGGAATAGTATTTGATTTAGATGCTGGAAATGGTCAAAGGGTTAACTTGTAGTTTTAAAAGCATAGGAGGTCAATTATATAAATACCAAGTTATTGGTGTGGTGCTTGTATATTTTTCGCCATTGGATTAAGGGATGTGCGGTTAGGATGATGTGGGCCCTCTAGGGTTGAGTGGGTGGTTGGTTAAATAGTATGATCTAGCGGGGGAAAAAAGATCAAAGATGTAGATCTAGCGGTAAAAAATTTACGAGCACAAAGTGCTTAGTGCTTGTACAAGCACCATAGCCGGACTATATATATATATATATATAGTAGGGCTACTAAACTCTTATGAGTATAGAATCCTTACTACTCATAAGTTGTCACGCCCCGGATTACACTTTTCCCGGGCACGCCGACAAATCCGCCGTATACAAAGGAATTTTCCCTGTATACGAAGCGACAGCTGTACCTGTAAAACATACAATACTACAAACAGTAGTATAGAGCTGCTCGGGAACAAAACTAAACAAACTGAGCTTCATATACATAGATCCAAAAGTCAAAATACAGAGTTACTCGCACTGGCGAGTTAAGTGCTATGTACATAAGCTCGAAACAAGACATCTACCTACAGTAGGGGCACCTCTATCTCAGCACGTCGGGTAGGGCTCTAACTCGCGACGCCCTTGCCTCGATCCTGATCCGCGGACGGTACAGCAGCCGGAACCTGTGGCTCTGCAAAAACAGGGGTAACAACTGGGCGTGAGAACTACTGTAAAAACAAGTAGTCCTCAGTAGGTACCGCCCAAAACAACATCGGTCCACCCACTAAGTCTACAGAAGGGAGCAGGAATAGTAGTAAAATGCAGGAATAAAGTCCACCGCTATCAAACACTACACTATCATACTCTGCACTATCCAACTGTAAAAAATATCCAACTTGACCCAATCCAATCGGGACTGTAAGCATACCCGTCCCCGGAACTGTGAATACACCCGTCCCTGCCCCGTTGCGACTATCGGGCTCTATCCACACTAACTGGTCCGTGGAGAGCAAGTCCAACTGGCATGAGCGACACCAACGCAAAAGCACAAGCCTGACTCCGGAGTGGCACTCGTGGGCGCTACCCAACCGAATATGCAGCGTATCTCTGTCGAGCTCAAACAGGCTCCAACTAGCCAAAGTCAAGTGAACAGGGTCAAAACAGGTCTACAAACCAAACCCACGTGCCCTCGGCACAATCTGTGACCAAAACAAGAATCTGGGTCCACCGCTAACCCGAACGGCACCCAACGACCCGAAACAGCCTAAACTCTGCTGAAAAATAAGCTCGGCACCCCAGCACGAGCGTAAATGCCTTCTAAACTACCCCAGATATCCATCGCACTGATACTGCAACGATACAATCGAATCACGGCTCCTAGAGCTAAATCTGGTAGTTTAAGCATATGACGGGTCAAAACGCAGGTTTTCTCCTAAGTCAAATTTCAAGTCCAACATGTATAATATAAATATTCATTTCAGCATGCTTCTACATTCATATTACATTCAAGATGCTAATCGATGAATTAAAGCATGATATACAAAAATCGAACTATACACGTCGACTAAACATGCACTTAGGAGCGAAACCGATGATACACCCACCTCTAGTGCAATTCCTGGCAGCAAGATGGTCTCGGATCTCAAGCAACACTGCTGGAAACACCTCCAAACCAGCAACAAAGCCCCTCAAGATCTGGATTTACAATTCACCCAAAAATCCAATAAAAACCATCAATTTACCAAAATTTCAGCACTTAAGCTTAATTATCTCAATTCCAATGTCAAAACTCACCTAATGATCTCCAAATCGGGTGAGGACAGATCCAAATCCAGCAACTACTGATGGGTGATCAATCTCAGGTCCAAAATCCCACTGCCTACAAAGTTAGCATCAAGAAAAGCTCAAAAATTCCAATTTCAGCTCAAAGTCAACAGCAGTCCAGAAAAACCTCAGTTCGACCAAGCTAACCTCAACCAAAATCTGCAATTCAGGGCTTCGTGGATTCCTCTGGAAGTCTAGAATCCAGCAAACCAAGTTTCGTCGAAATCCGACCTTCCTACGTCGCGCACGAGCCAAAACACTGGAGGTCGTCGCTGAAGAACTGCAGAATCAGCACTCCATCAAGCTGGATCAATGGAAATTTGATGCAAATTGAGGCAAATCCGAGGGTAGAGATGCTAAAAGGGACTTCTCTGTGAAGAAGGGAGGAAAAGAGCTCACCAGGGTCACCTTCCATCTATTTATAGGCTGCTGGAGGGATAAGATAAGCCCCAAGAGAAAACAGCTGCTATCCAGTACTCATGCAGAAACGGGCATTTCTGGGCGCCCGGAACCATGTTCTGGGCGACCAGAACATCCCGACTGCACAAACCGGGCTCCTCGGACTCTCCGCTCGCGGTGTGCTGCGCCCGTAAATGGCTCCGGCGGAACTCACCTACCGCCCTGCCACGCGTCGAAGCAAGCGATATTCACGATGTCGAATTTCCGGACCCACATCTGGGCGCCCGGAACATGGGATCCGAATTGGCTTCCAGTTTCAGTTAAATTCAACACTCATTTCTGGGCGACCCTAAAAATGTTCTGGGCGCCCGAATCTGGCAAAACTCCAGTTTTGCTTATTTGAGTGCGCCGAGTCCAATTCTGCATCCAATTCGTGCAGAATTGACTCCGACTCAGTCCGACACTCTCCAGAGATGTCGACCAGTCACTAATACTGAAACCAATCCTATCCAAAGCTCAAGAACACTACATAAGTTGTTTTCGATATTGGAGTTTTCGAATCGACGATCCACACCGTTAAACATGATCTAGAGTATTTGAAACTTCTGGAAATCAAGTTTCATAATTTTTCAACATCATTTACCTTACGATCAAAAACTCACAAAATTGACAATTTTTAACAACCGATATGGGATACTTGCTAGTTTAACGGTGGAAAAGAATCGGAATGGGTTGAATTTTTTATAGAAAATTATATTCACTATCTAGATAAAGATCAATAACTCCGATCTTAAATTGAAGGATCCGATCATCCATTTTTAGGACGTCGTTCGATTTTGACCGCTCATTTTATACTCGCTTGATGAACTTTATTATAATTTCGAAAAATTACGAAATTTATTTTCTAGAAGTTTCAAATACTCTAGATTATATTTAACGGAGTGGATCGTCGATTCAGAAGCCCCATCATCGAAAACAACTTATGAGTACGAAGGGCCCAATACTCATAAGAGTATAGTAGCCCTACTATATATATATATATATTAGAGTAGTATATTGTATATATAAAATTCAACCCATTCCGATTCTTTTCCACCGTTAAACTAGTAAGTATCTCATACCTGATGTAAAAAATATTATGAAATTTGATTTCTAGAAGTTTTAAATGCTCTAGATAATGTTTAACGGTATGGATCATCGATTCGGAAGCTCTCTATCATCGAAAATAACTTATGAGTACGAGGGCGATCGTACTCATAAGATATAGTTAGCCGGACTCTTATAATAATAGTATATATATATATATTATATATATATATAATATATATATATATATATGTATTATATATATATGTATATAGAGGCTACTATAACTATTATGAGTATTGGGCCCTTCGTACTCATAAGTTGTTTTCAATGATGAGCTTCCGAATCGACGATCCACTCCGTTAAATATGATCTAGGAGTATTTTAAAACTTCTAGAAAATAAATTCGTAATTTTCGAAATCATAATAAAGTCCATGGCCATAAAATAAATAGTCAAAAATCGAACGATGTTCTTAAAAATGGATGATCGGATCCTTCAATTTAAGATCGGAGTTATTGATCTTTATGTAGGTAGTGAATAGAATTTTCTATCCAAAATTCAACCTATTTGGATTCCTTTTGCACCCGTTAAACTAGCAAGTATTCCATACCGGCCGTTAAAAATTGTTAATTTTGTGAGCTTTTGATCGTAAGAACAAATGATGACGAAAAATTGTGAAATTTGATTTCTAGATGTTTCAAATGCTCTAGATAACGTTTAACGTGTGGATCATCGATTAGGAAGCTCTATCATCGAAAACAACTTCATGAGTATGCAGGGCGATCGTACTCATAATGGTATAGTAGCCAGACTATATATATATATATTAGAGAGAGAGAGAGAGAGAAGAGAGGAGAAAGGGGGGTGAAGAGAGAGAGAGGGGAGTCCAGCTACTATATCTTTATGAGTATTGGACTTCCTTATACTCATAAGTTTTCGGCCCTTATATTTATTCCATTGATCATTTTAACCGTTGAAATACTATCGATATTATTTGACAACTTTTGCTATCAAATTTTTAATCCTTGTATGAGAAATTATAGGTTTAAGATGATATTAATCTCTTAGAATTGAGTAGTCTCCACTGGGGTTATAATATTTAATCAAATAGTTAGAAAATGATTCAAGGCATTGATCAAAGGCCAAAAACTTGATAGCAAAAGAGGGCCACATACTATCAATAATATTCCAGCCCCAACTCATATATATATTAGTTATATATATAGGCTATGGCTACTATACTATTTAAGTATTGGAGCCCTCGTACTCATAATTATTTTAATGATGTGAGCTTCCGAATCGACGATCCACTCCGTTAAATATGATCTAGAGTATTTGAAACTTCTAGAAAATAAATTTCGTAAATTTTCGAAATCAATAATAAAGTCAATCAAGTGGGCATAAAATGAACGGTCCAAAATCGAACGACGTCCTAAAAAAGGATGACTTCGGATCTTTCAATTCAAGATCGGAGTTATTGATCTTTATCTATGTAGTGAATAGAATTTTCTATCAAAAATTCAAGAAATTTCGATTCTTTTACACCGTTAAACTAGCAAGTATCCCATACCGGCCGTTAAAAATTGTCAAATTTGTGACCTCTTGATCGTAAGGTAAATGATGTCGAAAAATTATAAAATCTGATTTCTAGAAGTTTTAAATGCTGTAAATAACGTTTAACGGTGTGGATCATCGATTCGGAAGCTCTATCATCGAAAACAACTTATGAGTACGAGGACGATCGTACTCATAATAGTATAGTAGCCGGATCCTACACTCTACAAATATATTAGTACTAAATGCATTCATGCAGGTCATGCACTGATGATATTGTGAAACCTTCCTGCATCTCTGACGTCAATAAAATCTGTAACCAAAACATATGTTACATCTTATAATAATAACTAGTCTTAAGTATTTTTTGTCGATAATTAGAGTCCAACGAATTATTTATGCTAGCGGGGCAGATCTTTATATATGGTATCAAAATAAAAAAAACAAAAAACAAAATATGTAGGAGCTTAATACTATGCGGGACAAATTGCTACACCACAGGTATAGTGGGTATACTGCGGTATGGTAAGAACCAGAAATCCTAATAATCCTAATAATAATAACTAAGTTAAACATTTTGGCCTAATGAGTTATTAGTACTAGAACTAGCGACCCTAATAATAACAACTGAGTTTGAATATTTTGAAACGAATGAGTTATTAGCACCAGCGGGCCAGATATATTACATATCTAAATCCAAAATTATTGTACCAACTATAAAACTTAAAATATCCATTAATTGAAAGATTCTGTAAAATGAAAAAAGCTTTCTTAATTTCTAATATTTATATGTAGATAATAATAGATATGATATCCACCAAAATATTTTACATAGATATATATATATTTTGAGACTATGCTACTAAATGGATAGTTAATTATAATTAGAATTTGATAGAAGATGAATAGCAATTTGTGTATAGTCAACAGTAGGATAATATAATTCTAAATTTTAGTTCAAACATTTTACTGTAAAACTAATTTATATAAGTTGTTTTTTTTTTTTCCCCCTATTTTGCTAGAGCTAACATATTATGTAAAAGTGAACAATCAAAATAAAAATTGTAAATCCCAGCGGAAATGTTGTTTGCTAGTTTAATTCGTTATATTTTCTCTCAAATAATCTCTTTAGGGTAAAATGGATGGATACTTCCTAAACTTTAGCTCATTTGCAAATAAGGGTCTAAACTTTTAATTTTGACAAAGAGACTTCTTAAACTTATCAAATAGCTCAATAGACATTTTGATCGAATATCGCACATATAATTCTGTAAGATGTAAAAATATTAAAAATTTATTTCTTTTTAATTTTGATAATTAAGCATGACAATAGAAGAATAAGTTAAACCGAGCTTTCATGTTTTTGGCTTTTCTTATATGTCAGAATATTAAAATAAAATTTATGTTTTGAAACCTTATAAAATTATATACAATATGTAAGAGCAAAATAATTGTGGAGTTAATAGCTTTAATTTAAAAAAAATCAATTTGATCGAGTTAAAAAAAAATTTTCACAAAAATTGATTCCTTTGCAAAATATATAAAAGTCCAGGGTGTCTCCATACATTTTGCCGATCTTTTTATTCGGTGATTGTGCTTCGGAGATCCGGAGCCTTCGCGCGCAAGCCACATCGGTACACGTGGCACCATCTTCACCGCACATCCGAAACTATTGTGTACACCACCGAGAGATTCTCGAAAGATCTTCTGATTCCCCAAAATACCCCTTCGCGTACAAGTCATTTTGCCCTCGGCCCTTTTCCATCCTTCTACCCTCGTGAGGGGTAGTACGGTAAATGCAATCCGCACGTGTCAGGGGGGAAGCTCACTCGTGCGGTTCGCACGTGCGAAAGCCGAGGCTCATTTCTCTCCGTTTATTTTTTGAAGGCGCGTGGAAAGAAGACGACGCCGACGACGACGCGGAGCGACACCCTAGCCCTAGCCTAGCCGTAACCCTAGCCCTAACCCTTATTTCTCGATCGTTCTAATGGCGACGTTCGCGGAGGCGCCCCCCGGGAATCCAAAGGCCGGGGAGAAGATCTTCAAGACCAAATGCGCGCAGTGCCACACCGTGGAGAAGGGAGCCGGGCACAAGCAAGGTCTCTATTATTCTCTCTCTCTCTCTCATGATCCTTCTTTTTTCGCCCTTTTTTGCGTTTTTTTTTCGATTTTTTTGGTTGAATAGATCGTGATTTCTAGATCTCAGCAGTTTCCTTTTCGTAGATCTGTTCGCGGTAGCTATTATCTCTTTTTTTAACAGGATTTTAGCCTATTTGCGAAGCAAAATCCTGTTTGTATTGATTGAGATCTGCGGCTTGGTACTAGATTTCGCTTAGATTGATTAACTCGACGATTATGAAATTTGTGCTATTTTTAGCTTTTTTTATGTGGTGATTTGATCCTTTTGATCATCCGATCCTGGTTGACCTTTGCGGTGTCGATTGATTGATATAAAAGATTACATGCTTCAAATGAGTTCATTTTTCGTGAGATTTTGTGAACAAGTACTAATTAACCATATTGAGATTGAAAGAGTTTGTGAACCGCTTCGAAATGTCAATGCTGATCGGTATTTAAAATTTTTTCCCTGTCATTTTACTGTTTTTCTCATTTTGTTAAGGTCGGATTTGGGAATTGTCTTTCTTAATTAAAATCGTCTCTCTCTCTCTCTCTCTCTCTCTCTCTCTCTCTCTGCAAGATTTTTTTTTTTTTAGCTCTTTTATCTTCAATATTCTATGATTTCTATCCTGTGAATAACATTACAAATGTCATTTAGATTACCTAATGCATAAGATTTAGGGCCTATTTGGTTCACGGTTTGTAATATCCTGGTAATCCTCCCTATTTTATATTGAAAATGTCAAATTATTACCATTCAACTCAATTTGGGTAGTTATAAAAAGTGTTAGTGTAGTAGTGGAATTATTGTAGATTTCTATGAGGTAGGCATGGGTTAGGAGGTATTCTTATTTTCATGCTTGATGGGAATCATTAGTAGTCCATTAATAAGAATATACTAGTTCTTAAAATGGCTTGCTTAGTAACAAACTTGCCAATCCAAGTATAAAATCTACAACACTGCCAAAATATTACAAACCTTGAACCAAGCGGCCCATCAGGCAAAATGGAGTTGGGACAAAAGCATATAAAGGATATGCTTCTCCATTTTTCAGTGGAACCATAAAAAAAAGGGTTAAATATTGGCTTACCCTTTAAAGTTTAAGAATAACTTATATATCCCTCCAAATTTTAAGTAAACGTATTTATCCTGCCAAACTTTCTATGCCTTAAACAAATTGCCATCAATGTCCTTTAAATTTTCTTTAGTTTACTCTCTCCTTTCCTCATATCATTTTTTAATCTTTCACCTTAGCTTCCAATCTGACTGACCAAAGAAAATAATCCTAATCGAAAAGAGAATCTCCTATCAAATTGCACCATCTGATCCAAATTATTTCGCATTGAGAAAAGAATCTTTCATGGGAATTTCATTTATTCATTATTAGAAAGGTTGTGTCATATGTCAAGCACTAAATCTATGAAAGAAGTAAAGTAATAGCCCTGCTCGCAAATAAAAGTAAGTGATTTTCTAGGTGAAGAAAAGAAAAGAAAGGGAAGAGGGAAAGAGGAGAGGGGAAACTAAAAGAAATTTAATGGAAATTGATGAAAATTTAACTAGAAGGATACTTTTTGTACCATATTAGAAATTAAGAGTGATATGCAAGTTGACTAAAAAATTTAGAGGGATATACAAGTTATTTTTAAACTTTAGAAGGTTATTACCAGTATTTAAATCTAAAAAATATTTTGTAATTGACTCGTCGCGATATACGCAACGTGATTTTACGTATGTAAACAAACAACATTTTCCTATCGTACTTACTGCACGTAACACAATCTTCCCGCAATTCCCTAACGGAACCTGGGGAAGTCTAAGGCCTTGTTTGGTACTATTTTCACCTACTTCGTAAGTACGAAAACCTTATGCAATGAAGTGTGCTGGCGGATTGTGGAGTGTGTGCATCCATGCTTTCAGGGTTCAGGGTTTTGTTTGGCGACCGAAGGAAAAAAAGAAGGGGAGAAAAACCCTATTATGGTAACCATTTATCCGCTACTGGCCCTTTTGAAGAAGATTCCTTTTAGCAGTCGACCAGTTAGCATTACTAGCTAGCTAACAATGGCAAGAGTAGGGAAGTAGACCATATAGAATTTTCATTTATGAAGTTTTTTGTAATCCAGAGAGAGAGAGAAAGAGGGGAGGTGGTGTGAAGATCCTGGTAGCACTGGTTTGTGGCGCTTAGGACAGGGTTATTCTCAAAGAAGTGGTGATTAATGATTAGGAATATTTGTTATTGATCTCAACGTGAACTTCAGGGATTTTTACACTTGTTGTTCGTTTTGTTGTTATGCGTATTCCTTTGCACAAACTATTCTCTATTTACTGATAATGTTTTGATGATGTATTCTGTCCATTATTCCATTATTTCATTTTCATACATGCTCTTTTTAGCAGTCTTTGTTTCTATATTCTACTTGGCCTTCCTTGCTCTAATGTTATTCCATGTAGGACCAAATCTGAATGGACTTTTTGGGAGGCAATCTGGTACCACCCCTGGTTATTCCTACTCCACAGCAAATAAGAACATGGCCGTGATTTGGGAGGAGAATACTTTGTACGAGTACTTGCTTAATCCCAAGAAGGTATGGTGTTTTAACCCCTCTTTTTTCCAGTTCTAAATTGGCTTGATTTGGCTCTGGGTGTCCTTCTTTGTCAATCAATATGGCCGCCTCCATGTGATTAATTATCAGATCCTTTTCCAATATATTAGTTTGCCCTACTATAATAGTATAATGGTACCTCTTAAGGAAGTAGCAATATTAGTTGCTTTGGGTGTCCTATACCCCATACCCTAAAATGGCCTCCATGTGATTAGTCATCAGATCCCTTTCTGATTTATTTGTTTGTAGTGCTATCATAGTATAGTTAGTACTTTCCAACACAAATAGGATTAGTTCATAGAAGAACTCTTGGATGGTCATCAAAGTGCACTTGATTGATATATAGTTAGTTCGTTTATTTAATCATTCATGTGGATTTAGCAAACTTGTCTCCCTAGACTTGAATTTTCTAGCGTGTAGGTAACACAAGATAAGATAGTGGTTTTAGTGTTCATTTGTGTGCTTTTAGTGAACTTCCGACTGAAAATTTCACGACTTTATTTTTTGTTACACTTACTAGATATTTTCTCTTGAACCCTGTACTTGAAGTTGGATTTTTATTTATTAATTTTTTTTGTAACTCTCTGGTTGTCAAACCGATCTGTGCAACTGGATACTTTGCTGAACATGGTTGTTTTGCTGATCGTTCAATGCCTTATACATTGGGAGACCAGGAAATACCCATATGAGTATAGGCCTCTCATGATTGCCTTGGGATACTTTATTCATAAGGGTAGGCTTCAATATTCATTAATCATTGTCAAAATCTTCTTTTGCTATGGGTGAATAGGCATCTATTTATTAGCAGTTGTCAAGAGACCTCGTACAATGCAAAGTTAATCCAAAATTGGTCTGGGATAAGGTCATTCCCCTGTTTAGAACCTTGCAAAGCCCTTAATACAGAATGCTCTAGTACTACGGAAGAGAAGTGGTTAGCCAGTTAATCTAGTGGTTGTTCTGTGATTTGACTGCAATTCTTGAATTAGGAACAAACAGCCTGCCCAACTGTCCTCAAGATGAGTCTAATGGATAACTTTTAGGTCTTATTTTGGTGACTTAGGTTGTGTCTTTTATCAGTTTGGTTCTTCTTTCCGTTTTGTGATCCTTTCATATAGCTAATGAGGAATGACAACACGTCCACCAATGTATGTTGGATTTAATGATTTATCACCTTTGTTCACAATCTTTCTTGTTATTGTGGGATATTACATTGATTTCGTGGTTGCAACTTGCAACAACAAAGATGTAGTATTTTTTATGGTCAAATTTGAGGATATAAACCTCATTGCCTCCACCATCATAAAGAGTGCTACTTTTACCATCACTCACTGGTACCTAATTCTTATAGCGTACCTAAAGAGTGAAGTCACCACTGTTATCATATTTGGACTTCACCGAAGACTTCTTAAAAAGCTATTTGTTGATCTAACTTATACCAGAGGTTCAGAACAGGCATGTTTGTTTTAATTGATTACCTAACTAAACTAGGTTCTTCTAAACCTTCTGATTTAGTTAAATCTGAAATGGTGTTGCCGTTTAAGATAATTCAGCACCTTTTAGTTGCACTGATTCACCTCTGAATTCACTGGTTCGCCTCTTGAATTTGAGTGGATACTTTAGGATTTTTTGACCTTTTATAGTCAGTAGCATTATATAAGGAGGTTAGGTGATAGTAATAAAGATTGAGACGGTTTTCCATTAGTTTTTACTATCGTGTGTGCTTGCAGTGCTAAGAGCAACTTTCCGAGAGGTTTATCTGGATTTCAGCCTATATAACTCACATTAATAAGCTGATTCTGTCTTCGATGATCCTTTGATCGTTAGGCTTGTGTGCATGCTTCACTAATCGTAAAAATTATCATCCTTACTACATCATATGATTAATTAAAACCTTCAGCTTTTCGGATCTAATTAAGCTTTGCTAATTCTGTTTTGCTGCGCATCCTGTCTATTGAACCTGCTTGGCTTGGCTAGAACTTTAGTAGAAATGTCGTTTGAATTGTTCCAACAGTTATTTTTCTTGTTAACAGAAATCAACTTTATGCTACAACTAAGAGCATAAAGCTTAGGCTCTGTTTTGATGCCTGCGTATCTTATTCCGGATATACCTTTGATGTACTTAAGTTGTTGTAGTATTTGGTAGATGAGAATTGTGATCACACTTCTAGAATGGAATAACATATTCTACTTTTTAGTAAATTTTTCAGAATAAGATAAATCACTTTGTAGGTAAAGTATATTATCCTATCAAATCATGGATGAGACCTTTCAACGAGCAAAAAATCATACTTTTTTCTTTCAATCACACAAGAAAAACTTCATGCCGTATAAGTTATTCAATATTAACTTATTCCAACATCCAAACACGGCCTTAGTATTGGAGCTTCTTCCGTTGGAGCTAGATGCTTATTCTGACTTTCTAGCCATAGTCAAAAGGTGCTGGCTGTTTGCAACAAAGCACTTTGCATCTGCTGATCAGCAGAGAAAGTTCTTATTCCAAGCCAAACAGGCTAATCTAGCAAAAAGTAGGACTTATAGATTTTTTTTTTTTTTTATCCTAAGGGATTTTAAGTGGAATCTCATTCTTTGTTTGCATTATTTATCCAATAAATAATGATCATATTGGGGGCCTATCAGCTTTAATAATTCTACAATTTTATACTATTTCTTTCTGATCCCTTTTTTTTCCCCCTGTTGTAAACAGTACATTCCTGGCACGAAGATGGTATTCCCTGGTCTAAAGAAGCCCCAGGAGCGTGCAGATCTCATTGCATATCTGAAAGAAGCCACAAAACCCTAAACCCCTTCATCCCACTGCACATTTGAGATGTTCTTCTCTTTTTCTTTTTTTCTTCTTTTCTTCTTTTTTAAGGCCAAATAAGACCTTTTGAGGATCCCTCTGCTTGTAGCAAGCAGTGGAGCCTTGAGAAACAATTTCATTTTCTTTCTTTTTGTTGCAACGCACGGTTTGATTGGTAGCACTTCCTTGAGATCGTCTTCATTTGTGGTGGTGAACTTTGGTATACTACGGAAATTTTGATATCCAATGACATATAAATTTACAACTCTTGATGTCTATTTCCAGAAGATTGTATAAACAGTTGTGCTATTTGAAGCTGCAGTACCTTCTTTCACTTTGACTAGAGCCTGTTGGCCTTCGACTTCATTGGACATTTCAAAGTGCCGCTGCTTTTGCGGCCGAGAGGAGCGTTTCAGCCTCCACTTTTCAGATCAGAGCTGTTCGAGCCCCCGGCACGTTGGTAATCATCATCTTTTTAACCCTCTTGCTATTGCTATTGCTATTGTTTTTAATAAATCATAGCTAATTTTTGTTGGAATGCTGTTTCAAATCTTCTGTTATTTTTTACTGATATTGTTTGCAGTCTTATTTTGTTCCAAAAGCTCCCATTGGTGTCTTATTGTATATTAGAATGAGGATTTGCAAGAGTACGCCATTTAAGTCGTTATTATGTGACGATGAGAGTAATGACTGAAGAGTCGTTTTCTGGAAGCAGCTTCTTTTGCAGAAAAACGCGTAATGGTAAATTATGAAGCCAGCTGAGTTCGAAATGTCGAAGTAGAATTTCATTTCTATATTCAAAGATAAGAGAGGATTACGCGGCATTACTTTTGAACAGAAAAACCTTTTTATCCTGGGCGGTATTTAAGGGTGATGTTATTGACAGAATATTTTTTTGAGTGTAATCGAGAGCCTTATTGAATCAGACTATTATTTACCGACTCAACCCGCACGCAGGCACGAACACGTGCTCTGCGCATGCACGCATGGTTCCAGAAGCCCTTGATTTTGTGGGCGGTACACGGCGGCAGTACATGCAGCGATCTCGCCATCGGCCATCGGTAGGTCCACTCGACTCTGAATCTGCAGTAAGAGTTCTGCACAGAGACGTTCAGAGTTCTGCGCGTTTGCAAGCGGGCCCCTAACAATCAGCAGGATCTTGCCCTGCGTTGAAAGAGGGTCTCCAGAGAAAAAGTCTGCTTCACTTCCAACTCTCCACCTCTTTTGGCCAACATTTTTTCGGTACAATCTCAGAAAGTGAAAGATTTAAAACGACAAGTATCATTTTGTTCTCCCCCGGTGTTGTCAGATCGTAAGATCCAGTTTATATGCACGAAATATCTTATTTAGAATATCTCCTTGACATATGTAATACACTATCCTATTTAATCATAGATATCAAAATTTTAAAGAGCAAAGGTCAAACTATTTAAATAAATAATTGAATGCCTTATCTAACTCTCTTTCAAAACAAAAACAAAAAGATAAAAATAAAAAAGAAACTTTCATAATAGCTTTTATTTTAAATAATTACTAATCTAAATTTATTTACAATGATCAAAAAATAAAATTTATTATTATTATTATTATTTTGGGAGAAAGCTAGCATGCTATCCGTGTCGTCACAACTAAGCTTCGAACTCGGAACCTCGGATGTCTGTCACCGAGCCCTTTGCCAAAATTTATTATTATTATTTATTGATAATTAGGAAAGAGGAGTTCTCTCCCCTCTCCGCCACCCTCGCCGCCGCCGCCGCCATCTTCGTTCTTTCCTAGCTCGATACTTAGTTCTGTGACCCACTTGACAAGAGTTTGGAGTGAATTTGCACTTCACTAATAACAGTTTGGTGTTATAGTTATCAACTGTATATAATCTTCCTGCACTATTGTACGGATAACATTTTTATAGCGTACTATAATGCGACCTTAATTATCTGTAAATTGTTGATCTTATAACTCGTACTTAATTAATTATCTCCTTCAGGAGTAGATCGATGATGTTTTTTTTTTTTTTTTTTTTTAATAAATTTAGCTGGAAATATGAATCAACTAGGATTCGAACTTGGATCTCGAATGCCAACCACCGAACTCTTTGCCACTTGTTCTAGAGACGGTCGGTGTAGATCGATGATGTTACAAAATAAATTTTTTACTATTGCATTATCATCCCAGCCGACCGATATCCTCAAACTCGATCGGTTGCTGCAGCTGTCTGAGATGCTTTAGGATACTCTTTTCTAACCTACCAATAATATCGAATTCTTCATCATTATTATCACTAGTCAACTCATTATTCACACAAGTACGTACTATCATCTTGTGAACTAAATGACATGTAATAAATAAGAATGTACTAGTATAGAACCCGCGCTTTGCTGCGGTTAACGATTAATTTTATATCGTAATTAAGTAAAATTATAATGAAACAATTAAATAAAAAAATGATATAATTAAATAAAGTAATAATGGAACATATGCTCTAGAAAATATACCCTCAATAAAATAAACAAAAAGAAGTTTACCTAAATATTATGTTTTCTTCTTTTACCAAGAAAGAAAAATACAATGCCAGATAATAAGTTGTGGAGCAAGTGATCATTTCTATTTAACGAAAAGAATTCACCTAGATATTGTATTTTGTGTTAATTTTACACTATGGTTAAGAAAATTAAGAATTAAATAAAATAAAAATGGATCATATGGTTTAGAAAAGTTGCCAAAAAAAAGAACCAAAAATTAAAGTAAAAAAAAATAATCAGAGATTCACCTAGATAATAATACTTTTATTATAAAAAAAATAATTTTGAACTTTCATGTTGAGGAAAAAATAAAAAATATTATAAAAAAAAAAAAAAAAAAACAGATAGAAGTTGTGAAGTTATACTTCAGATCTTTTTTTTTTTGAGGGTATATGAGATTTTTAGAATGTTTCAATGCGTCCTCTCTCTCTCTATATAATCGGTTTTATTCAATTAGTAATTTCAAATGAGAGAAAAAATATATTAAACTATCGAATAAATTTTAAAATGCCAAATTGTTATTTTGAATATTTTTAAAAAATTTAAATTTCAAAGTGAATAAAAATGATATTAAAGTTTAATATTAAAATCAAATTAATAATATATAAAATATTTCTGAACTATGTATGAACTATTTTGATTTAGCCATTAATATTAACTATTAACTATTTTTATTAACTGCAATGTTCAAGGTGCACCAGGCGACAGGGCATTCGTGATTGTTACTGAACCTAAGATTGATTAAATAACAAATAATTAACATTACAACGTGATTTGTTAAATCCAAATACCCTGATGTGGCGATCACACATTTTTTCCTAACTCCATCTTGAGAAGTTTGATTTCAATTTTTCTATACTCCATTATTGTGTTTATACTGTTTGCTTGGGTGTAATCTCATCGTGCTTCGCAGAGCGCGCAATAAAAGCGACAACACAGTTCACTTCCAAACGTTTTGCTTCGAGCTCCAGATGACAAAAACAAATATACAATGGTATTCAAGCATTCATAATATACTATATAAATATTAATAATTTGTACTCACAGAGAATAAATAACAACACATGCATATATTCTTACCATGCTACATGCCATAAATTATAATAAATTATTACTCCCCACTAATTTAAATCACACAAACCATCAATACCATTTTTAATAACATTAAAAATTATAATGTTATTAAAAATTACATGCCCAAAAGGGCGATCGAGGAGCTGATGCGGTCGATCAGGAGGGCGATTGAGGAGCAGGTGTTCTCGGCAACGGCCGGTACACATGCGCTGCCGCCGCCTTTCTCAGCGACGAAGCGGCGAATGGGTGGGTGTGGTGGGTGGAGTCGCTGAGATCCGAGCCGGAGGGGCTGTCGGGGCTGAGGCAGAGCCCCGCNCTGCTGGCCCGCTTTGGCAACCGCGGCGGCGGCGCCTCGTCGTCTCCGAAATCCGGCGCGGCGGCGGCGGAGTCGATCCCCGCGGCGGCCGGGGGCACGTACTTGCGCTTGAGGGTGGAGTTCCAGTGGTTGTTGATGGCGTTGCCGGTGCGGCCGGAGAGGAGGCGAGCGATGGTGGCCCACTTGTTGCCGAAACGGTGGTGGACGCCAATGATAGAGAGAGAGAGAGAGGGGCAAAGATGGAGGAGAGAGAGAGAGAGAGAGAGAGTGGGGGAGAGGAACAGAAACAGAGAAAGTGGGAGCTAGCTGGTTGAGGGAAAAGAGAGAGACAGGGGCCATCTTAAGGAAGGGAAAGTTTCAACCTTGGAAAGTAGCAAGGAGATTTTGACCCGGTCAAATCTTGGGAAGGAGCCAGGAGCCATTGAGAAGGAGCGACAAAAACAATAGAGTTTTAGGCAGAAGAAAAAAAAAAAAAAATGAAAGATTTGATTTGGATTCCCCATAAAAAAAATTATTATCTTACCTTTTCGAGATATTTTGGTATGACTGAAAGGAGAGAGAAGAGGTGAAAGGAGAAGTGGCCAATGGGTCTATGGTGCAAAAGGACTGTTCAATTTTTTTACAGACACGTGGCAAGAATCTATTGGCCCATACTTTATGTTGCTTTTTTTATTTTATTCGCAAAAAAAGGAAACGGCGCCACGTATCCTTTTTAAACTGTCAATTAGTATGTTTGGTATGGATTTGAAGATTTCTTCGCTTAAACGTCTTTAATATGGACAAAAATTTTATGGGCATTGTGTCCAAACAATTTGTTTGGGCACGATGCCCGGATCGGCGCCCATCCGCACACTTAAAAAAAAATAAAAATAATGGGCTCGGTTTTTAGGAAAAGAGAGAAAGAGAGGGGGAAGGGAGGGTGCGGATGGGCGTCGCTGCACACGCAGCGCCCATCCGGGCATCTTGCCCAAACAATTTGTTTGGGCACGATACCCATAAAATTTTTGTCCCTTTAATATTTGCCATGGATTTACACTACTACCATGATATGTGTCTTATCAATTTTGCCATGGATTTACACTACTACCATGATATGTGTCTTATCAATTTTCTCAAGAGATATAGTCGAATAGGATCTAATTAAGTACGCATACTTACTTTGGGACATTTCGCCAAAAGAATGCAACGGAGAGAGTTGGTCAAAGGTAGGGACGATCATACATAGTCTAAATACTTCTCCTTCGACTTAATATTTATTCACCATTAATTTTTATACTAGTATAGGCACCTGCGCGATACGGGGGATAGTTACCGTTAAAATAAAAAATTTATAAATAATAAAATATTAATATAACTAAATAAAATATTAGTATGTCAAAAAGAGTACAATATAGATAATTATATAGCAATCAATGCAACAGAAAAAAAAATATTTTAAGTAAATCCTAATTAGAGTATATAGAATTATACTAATATATACAATATAAATTGTTCATTCATTTAGTTTGGAAGGTGTAATGTAGTACGAACAATAATTGTGCAAATAACATATAGCATCTCTATAACATATAGCATTTCAAAATGTCACATATTCATGTCAAATCACTCAAATTGAACCAAAAAAATTCTAATTAACCACAAAATGTTGTTAATTCTCACCAAATCACTCAAATCTATATAAAAAATTTGTTATATTTGAAAAAAAAAAATACTCACGGATGGGATCGATGGCATGGAAATTGCAAAGGCGATATGTGTAGAGGAGAATCGGCGTAAGAACATTCAAATAAAATTAATTTTGTAATGATTGATACTGAGAACCTAAATTTAAAATCTAATTATTTTACATATTAGGTAAATATATTTTAAAATTTTATAAAAAAAATTAGCAGAATGAAAGAATGAAATGGTGGTTATATACGTACGAAAAGGTAAAGGCGTATTCAAAGTTGGTTTAGTAATCAATTATGATTATAATTATTATTAATTGATGAAACATTAATATACAAATAATTGATGAAATATTAATGAATCATATACTATATAGCCAATAACGTATAGTTGGGAAGGAAAGGGGAGGGGAAGGGGTGGGGGAGAGAGAGCTATTACAAAAAAAAAAAAAAAAATAGAATTAATAGATGAAACATTATAGTTAATAGATGAATCGTTAATATAAAATTAATTCAAGAAACATTAATGAATCATATACTATAACGTATAGTTGGGGAGAAGAGAGATTAATAGATTATTATATTATATTATATATTATATTATTATTATGAGGATGAAGGGTTTCTTGCCACGTGGCAAGAAACATTGTGGCTTCATTTAGGTTATAGAATTAATCAAGAAATATTAATGAATTATATACTATAATGTATAGTTGGAAAGGAGAGGGATTAATAAATTATTATATTATATTATATATTATATTATTATTATGAGGATGAAGGATTTTTTGCAACGTGGCAAGAAATATTGTTGCTTCATTTAGGTTAATAGATATCAAAACAATCTTGGTCTCATCCGGTTTGCTCGTAAATGTTACATTTTAATGCATTAATTAAAACTAATACATAGTACGAGTAAACCATATAGTTTTTGGATCAAGATTATTATAGTTAGCTCCTTCAAAACCATGCACAATATTTCCCTCAAACCTTAAGAAAAGTGGAATTGGTTAATGTGCCATATGAAAACTCCCCTTATTTTAAATAAATTGGTATAAAATAAATTATCTTAAAGATTAGTATAACTATTTTTCAATAACATGGTGAAATAAATAACATATTAATAAAAGAACACCAAATTTACACCGAAAAAAAAAAAAAGAAAATTCCCACTACAAGAATATTATATATTGGTAGCGAGTAATGTCGCCACCATAGGTATAAAAAGTTACCATCTTTCTAAAACGTGGCGACATTTAAAGTCGCCACAAATTGCCACCGAGAGTCTTGCTACCATTGTCTTCATGAAATATGACTTTTAATGGTCATTGTTAGTCTCCACCTTATTAAAGATAGTATGGCGACATTTTGTCGCTACCAAATATGACTTTTAGTGACTCTTATTGGTTGCCATCTTTAATGGAGAAAAGATGGCAATAAATTTTTGCCACCAACTGTAGACTTTAAATGGCAACAAACATAATCGCCACCTAAGTTAAATATAAAGAGGCAACTTTTTATCGCCACTACTTATGTGAGTAAAATAGCCACCAATAGCAAATAGCTAATAAAACAAAATATAAAAATCACTACAAAAAAAAGGGTATATAGCGACACTTTTAAATATCGGTACGAGTCGAAAAAAATACTACTGGTTAAATTACCGACACTTTTTAAAAGTGTTGCTATATATGGGGTCGCTAGATATATAGTGACACTTTAAGAGTGTCGGTATAATTTAAAAAGAATGCTGCTAATTTACCAACACTTATTTAAGCATTAAGCAACCGCTAGAACCCTACCTCGTCGGCTGCGGCGCGGAGGAAGAGGGGAGGGAGGGGCTCTTCGTCTAGGGTTTCAACGGATTCAGTGAGGGGAGAAGGAAAGATGGTGATCTATTTTTCTTTTTTATTTTCCTTTTCTGTTTGTAATCAGGACGAATAGGCTGGCTGGAGTGGGTTGAGTAGAGTAATATTTTATTTTTGGTTGGATTGAGCTTTATAGTTAAGCCTTAGTAGAATTTTTTAAAAGCTTTGGTATAAATGGGACACTTATACAAAAGTGTCCCAAAAATGTGCCGCTATAACCTAATTCTGTTGTAGTGAATATATAGTTTATATTTTACAATCAGAACAAATGCAAAATAATAAACAAAATATTTAAGTAAACAAAATTATTCTTTTAACAATAATTTAAAAGGCTATTTAACTTCTCAACCATAACAGCTTAAAAATAAAATAATAGCAACATCAATTTAAAGGCAAAAGAGCAATAATATCTAATATATAGTTTAATATCAATTTAGACTCCCTAAACTTGAAAAATAGAAAACACCTAAAAACGATAAAAAAAAAAAAATACTTCAGCTCCTAATTCAACGGCCATTCATTTCCTGCAAGCAAATAAAAAGGAGAAAAATAAATTATATAAATTAAAAATCTACAATAAAAGTTAAAGAGTAATTTTTGCTATAGTTAGATGCTGAAACAATGCTGATGGAACTGAAGAACACATAGGTCACAATCATGGCAATGCTTTGAACATGGAGACTGCAAAAGAAATTGCATTAATCGTGAAAACAACATTCATTTTCCTATTAAGGGTGGAGAAAAGGTACTCAGTTCATAATCTCATATTGAAAATGACATCAATATCTTTCCTACATGTACATATGTAGTACTATTAATTACATATCCATTTAAGAGGAGTTCTTGGGAAGTGGTTAGTATTTAATGGCAAAGCCTAAAAAGAATAAATAAATAAATAGTTGTTTTAAATCTAGCCTTCCATAAAAATAACAATTTTAGTATTAAAAATAATGCCTCTGCATGCATGAACACGCTAATATCCCGGAATTAATGCAAACATTGACGATGAAGTAAATTAAACCTAGATATTTTTGCACCTATAAATCATTAATTAAGTGGGAGGAGCAAGCAACAAATACAACCAATCAACATATATGGAGTGCTCAGATATTTAAGGAATTCATGTCCTTTCATTAGCTAGTACTCGCTTAATTAGGCTTTGAAGTGTAGTGCAAGTTCAAATTAATTATAGTAATGCAGGTTTGTCCCATGCACGTAATTAAGGCCTCACAAAGACCATAAAAACAATGCAGGAATTAATCTACGTTTTTTTGACTTAATAATAGAAGAAGGAAACAACAATAGAAATTAAGTTTCGTCAACTAAAACAAACAATCAAATATACTAAACAAAACGAAAACGAAGTTAGCAATGATGTATAGTAAAAAATGAAAAGGTAACTGAGCACTTTTAGAACTCTCAAGACAATATAAACAAGCAATATAGTAAAAAATGAATAGGTAGGAATAGGGATGCAAACGGAGCGGATCTGTGGGCGAGAGGGTTCTCCCACCTCCTGCTCCATTTCTTGTCGGGAAGGGACGGATTCGAAGTGGAATATTTTTTATTTTATTTTTGGCTCTCACTTACTGCCTCATTCGGGGCAGATCATGGCGGGAGCGAATTTTTGACGGATCGAAACGGATTGAAAGAAAAAAAAAAAAATAATCGATGAGGACGGATTATATTTTTCTATATTTTTTGTTCTCACTTATGGCCCCATTCGGAGCGGATCGGGGCAGAATCTCCACCAACAACTCGAATACATTTGCATCCCTAGGTAGAAAAGAATGAGCGTGTTTTAAAATTCATAAAGAGAAAAATAGCGATAGTAGGCCGAGCTAATTAATGGGTATTTATAGAGGAGATTTTCTTTTTTATAAAATTCAAGTGTGCAAGCATGCAATGTATTTATAACCACGTCAACTTTGTAGTATTTTATAGCTTTTTAAAAAAAATTTCAAATGTGCAGATATATCACGTATATAAATACATCACCTTTATTGTTTTGTATAGTGTAAAATCATATCATATGTGATCATACTAAAAGTATAGTCAAACCGAATTTTCTTATCGAATATATTCATCTTTATATAGTGTCTAGTGTATAGTCATATCATTTTTATTATTATATCTAGTATATAATCATATCATCGTCATATTATATTTATTTTATATTCATATCATCTGTTACTGCAACGGAAAAAAAATAATTTTTTTTTTCTTCGAAGTCAGTTTCCAATCACTTACAATCAAGTAGTTTCCGATCTCTCTTAATGAACCACACCTTTACACCTTCGGTTTTTTTTTTTAAGTGAAAACCTCAAATACCACTCATGTTATTTCGTATTTTTTTATTTTAGTACTCTATAGTTTAAATTGTATCACTTTCATACTTTATAGTTTTATTTTTTTCTTTTTGTTATTCCCTTCAGTAATTTTTTCGTTAAATAAGTGACGATGTTAAAATTAAAAGGTAATAAAGTGAATATTCGATAAACTATAGGTGAGATATCTGAAATTTTTTTGTATATGATTTAATAAAAAGTTAACGGAGGAACCGACGAAGAGAGAAAAACGAAACCACGGGATACTAAATTGATGCATTTTAAACCATAAGATACTAAAGTAAAAAAATACGAAACCACAGGAGTGGTATTTGAAGTTTACCCTCTTTTATTTTAATAATCAAGTTTCCAATATTTTAATTTTATTGCACTCATTTCTCAGCCGTTAAAACTTAAAAGAGTATTATAATTAACTTAGTGAAGCACCGGCGTGTTGTGGGTGGTCGATTCCGTAGAAACAAATAATTAAATGAAGCTGAAGAAGGAAGAAAAAGCACAAAAACAATAAAAGAAAAGTCAAGGAATAAAAAAGAATAAAAAAGAAAAGAGACTGAAGAAGAAGCAAATTACTGCTGCTGCTGTAGTAAAAATATAAAAATAAAAGTATAAAAAGAATTAAAAAGAAAAGAATAAGGGCAAAACTATCCAACATTTCAAAATTTTATTTTTACTATCCAATCTTTCAATATGATAGATTTATATCAATCAATGATATTTTGACTTCAAAATTTAAATATGTCATTTATCTTTATAGATTTAGTTAATATACTTTATGCAATTCTCACAACTATAAATATAATAAATNTATATCAATCAATGATATTTTGACTTCAAAATTTAAATATGTCATTTATCTTTATAGATTTAGTTAATATACTTTATGCAATTCTCACAACTAAATTTATTAAAATAAATAATTAATTTAAACTCTATCAATCTCTCTTATTTTTATTGTACAATATATATCTCGAAGTGATCAATATTATAAAAATAAAATTTATATTTAATACATACAATCTAAACTATTTAAAAAATTATATGTAAAAAATTTTAAATTTTAAATTTTTATAATGAGAGAGAAAAATTAGATTGGATTAAAAACAAAAAAAAAAAAACCAATTCCACCCACTTTTGTCCAAATCAGTGGAGCGAGTGAGAGGAAAATTAAGATGAAAAAAAAAGGGGAGGAGCTTCGTTGATATTAATTTGTTTTCAAAAATTGGCCCCCAAATTGATGATCAGTACAATTGAAGATGATCTATATCACTTGAATTATCTAGAAATTAAATTTCAAATTTTTTCGTCAATATTGACCAAATGATCAAATGGTTACAAAATTTATAATTTTAATAATCGATGCGAGAGATGTGCTCGTTCATCGGTGTAAATAAAATCTAAATTAATTAAATTTTGATTTGAAAGTTCTTTAAACTATTTAAAATAAGATTTATACTATTGATATTCTTACAAGACTCCTGTCATCACTTTTTGAAAAATATTTATTTTTAGTTGTTTGTTTTTATATCCATTGAATACATAATAAAATAATATCGAAAAAAATATAAAATTTGATTGCTGGATACTTAAAGTGGTATAAATTATGATCAATGGTGCCGATGATCAATTTAGAGGTTACATCATCCAAAAACAAATTGATAACAACAGAGTTCATTTGCTACTGATAGTATTTTAACTCAACTATCTATATTCGGCAATCTATTTTGTTAAACATGATTTAGAACATTTGCAAACATTTAGAAACCAAATTTTATAATTTCTCGGCATTATTACCTCACAATCAAAAGATATCAAAATTGATAATTTTTAATGGCTGCTACGAAAAACTGTCTAGTTTAACGATATAAAAGAATCAGTATCGATTGAAGTTTTGATAGAAAATTTTATTCACTATTTGGATGAAGATCAATAACTTCGATCTTAAATTAAAGCTTGATCTTCTATTTTTAAGAGATCGTTCGATTTTGATTATTCATTTTATGCGCGCTCGATAGATTTTATTATAATTTTAAAAAATTACAAAATTCGTTTCCCGGAGTCTGTAAGCGTCCTACAGCAAGAGGGGTAGTTACGAGCCCTATAGACCATCCCCATGGGGGCGGTGAAGGGAGAGCCCCAATTGGTAGAAAAAAACCCAAAACCCCTTGGGGTTATCCTGCGCTTGGAAGAAGAAGTAGGAAAAGGAAAAAATATCAAATGCTCTAAGACTTTATTTGGTTCTGGTGTAAATAAGAATTGCTTATTTCAGATATAGATATAAGTTCAAGTATAAGCAAAGACGAGATCGATTTTGTATTTGAATGAAAATTGACTGTTTCTGAGAATAAGAAAAATAACATTTAGATACATAAGATAGAATAAGAAGAATAGTGTATAGTTATAAAAAAAAAAAAATAATATATCGCTCTGCGTTATATTTGAATTTGAATTTGAATTTTAAAATTTAAAATTTAAAAGTTTAACTTCTAAATTTCAAAATCTAAAATTAATCTCTCTAATTTTAAATTTCAAATTTTTAAATTTTAAATTTTAAATTCCAGATTTTTGAAATTTAGAAGTTAAAATTTTAAATTTAAGATCAAATTAAAATTTGAATAATATAAAATATGAAATTTTAAATTTGAAAAATATAAAATATGAAATTTTAAATTTAAAAAATAAAAAATATCAAATTAAAATTTAAAATTTAAAATTTAAAATTTAAAATTATAAACTTTAATTTTGAAATTACAAATTATAAATTTTTAAAATTTAAAATTAAATTTTTTTTAAGTTTAAATATAAAAAAAAAAGGGCTGGAACACTTTGTTCCCACCCTTATTATTGATGTTTGGATACAAAATGGGGTATAAGAGCCTTATCTCCCTCTTTGATCCAATCCAAACACCACCTAAAATTATATTTAACGATATGGATCCGTTAGTACCAATAAAAAAATGCCACATTGAGAATCGGCGGCTCAGCCAGGGATTTCAAAATTGGGGTTAAATAACATTTGGTGCGCCGGGAGCACAAAATAAATCACAACATAACCGCAAGCAATTTGAGCGGTTAAGATCGGCATGTAGTGACCCACGAAATTAGGGAAGTGGCTGATCATGTACATAGCCGAATAACAAGGTGCGAGGTATAAATAGGCGAGTAACGCCTGAAAGAAGGGTCTTTTCCCAGCGAATAAAAGACTACTTTTCTATTTCCATGCATTTTCCTTGCTTTTCTAGGAGTAGTCTATATGTTATCTTTCTTTTCCTGCATTTAGCCTTTTCTAGTCGTCTTTAATTTAGATTTCTAGAGTCTATATGCCTTACAGGCACACTCTCTTTTATACGAGTTTCCAACTTTAAGTTTTAATATATAAAGGCTATTCGGCTCATCAGCCGACTCAAAACAGTGTAATATTCTATTCGGCTCATTCAACCGAACCGATTCTGTAGTAGAAGGTTTCGAACTCGGCTGATCCGATCCCTCATCAGTCGAATCGCTTGATCAGTCGAAAAGCGCAGACTTCGAAGGTCATCACGTCAAGCTGCATCAATTCCTTACACGCATCCCAAAAGAGATATTTGACCTGATCAACGGCTAGAGAATTCTGCTCATAGCACGATCGTCGATTCGAAAGCTCTATTATCGATAATAATTTATGAATATAATAAGCTCTATACGTATAAGAGTACAGTAGTCTTACTATATATATAATTTTTATATTGACATTCAGCAAATTTGAATGCTGTTTCTAAATTTTTATTTTTGGTTAGCATGACTTTTAAATTTTAATACTAATTAGTAATACTAAAAACAAAAATTTAAATTAGCAATAACACTAATTATAATAATAATAATACTTCTATTAAAATTTAATTCAAGCTAGCTCGAAATAATTTCAAACCAACTCAAATTAATCTAAACCCAACACTTCGTTTTCATTTAAATACCACCCTAGTGATTTCGCACTTTTTTATTTTAATACTCTGTAATTTAAAGTGTATCAATTTAGTATCCCGTGATTTCATTTTTCTCTTTTCATTATTCCCTCCACTAATTTTTTTCGTTAAATTAATGGCAAAGTTAAAACTAAAAAATACTAAAGTGAATATTCAATAAATAGGTGAAGTATCTAAAATTTTTTATATATGATTTAATAAAATGTTAACCAAAGAGCTGACGAAAAAAAAAAAAAAAACCACAAAATATTAAATTGATACACTTTAAATCAAATACTGAATTGATACACTTTAAATTACAAGATACTAAAGTGAGAAAGTACAAAACTATAGGAATGGTATTTGAAGGTTACCCAATAATTTTTAAGCCAATCTCGGAGATGTCACTAGCTCACTCGTCTTCAACTTGTCAACAGACGAGCCGAGCACGAGCCGGCTTAAAATTAGATTCGAGCCAATCTCAAGCTGCTGAGACCCAAACTCGCTCATGTTAAGGCTCAGTTGGCAGCTATCAAATATGCTGATACCTAATGCAAATGGCAAAGGATTTGGTAGTTGGTACCCGAGGTCCCAAATTCAAATCCTAGTTGATTCACATTTTTAACTAAGTTTATTTCTAAATTAAATAAACGATACGGGTAACATGCTACCTATCTCTCAAAAAAAAAAAAAAAAAAAAAAAAAAAAAAAAAAAAAAAATCCTGATTTGCTTCTTCAGCACACTGAAAGCCCTAAAAAGATGCAAAACTTTTCCAACCGGAGCTTCTGCAGCGCAGGTTCAAGTTCAAAAGCTGTTTGCAGAAACACCTGCAACTCTTTCTATTAAAACGTTCGCTCATCTTCAAAACCGAAAAGCTCATTTCAATTTTCCACCAGAACAAAATCCAAGCATTGTTTCGCAAACAGCTAACAATGTAGAGAAGCGATTCCGAAGACAACGGAAAGGCTCCCCGACGAATCAGATGAACAATTTGCCAATAATACTAAAGCTTCTAAGAAAGAATTTCTAAAGAGGACCACCACAGGGTTCAAATAAGATTTCAACAACAAATTGTTCTGATGTTTTTAATGGTCAAGGAATAGAAGTAGAACATATGTATACATAGTTCAGAACCTTAAGTGTCCATCCATACATTTTACACTAAACACTACAAATCTTTTTTTTTTCTTTTTTTTTTTTGGTTTGCAGAAGCAAAAAATGAAGCGATGGAATAAAATATTTCCATACTCAAACATCTAAAGGGTTCGATAACATCATAAAGCAAAGAAGTTTCGAAAGAGAACATGGTTCAAAGTAACAAAATAACAACTGCAAAGATGCAAACGCTGAGACTACCTGACGTAGGACTAAACCACAGTGGACAAATACAAACTGCACGAAATCATACCTGCCACTGACCTCCATACCCAGGCTGCGGAGATGGGCCCTTTGCATATCCAGCCTGCGCTCCCCCAGGATGTACACCGTAACCTGGCTGCGCCGCCGAGGGTGGCACCGACTGCTCGTACCCCGACTGATTCGGCGGCGGTTGCACATACCCTGCCTGCGCCTGCCCCCCATATCCTCCGCCAGCAGGAGCTGGGGCACCATATCCTGAGCTTGGCATACTATTCCCGTACCCTGCATCCGCCGCCGCCGCCCCTCCCTGGTACCCATAGTTTGCAGTGTTAGCCACCGACTGGTCAGCGTAGCCCGGTTGGGCTTGCGGGTACTGTCCGTACTGCTGCGCCCCTTGCTGAGGGTACCCCTGCCCGTACTGCCCGCTCTGCTGTGGATAGGATTGAGCATAGCCATCAGCAGTACCAGAGGGCGGCCCGTAGGGTTGAGCATAATTAGGGTTCGGCTGCGACGGCACAGTTGAGCCGTACGGGTACGATTGTGGAGCAGGCGCACCCGAACCATAAGAAGGAGCTGGTGCTTGAGGAGGCCCATAGGATTGCTGGGCTCCTCCATAAGGAGGCTTGCCGTATGGATCTTGCTGCTGCTGCTGTGGATAGCCCGGCTGAGAGCCCATCGGTGGCTGTTGATGTCCTCCGTACATCTGCTGACCTGCAGTGTGAGCATCATACTTGGGCTCCCCATATCCGTGCCCGTAAGCCTGTTGGGTCGAAGGCGCCGATTGCGGGTAGGGATTCGGTTGCCCATAGCCCGAAGCTTGTGACTGACCCGCATAGTTGTAGTTCACCGGAGCAGAACCAGGAGCAGGCCCAGTGCCGGATGAGCGAGCGTCATAAGGTTGGGAACCCTGCCGGTAGTAGTCGTAGCCACCACTTTGTGAAGGGTGGCCACCCGGCCCCCTCGGGTCCCAAGATGTGCTCATTCCGGTCCGAGGAGGTTGTTGCGAGTAGCTGCTACCATAGGACTGAGGGTACTGCTGTGCATTTTGAGGCGGATACATACCTCTTTGCGGGTAGTCGTAGCCCCCTGCTGTTGGCTGCTGCGGGCGCGGTCCCCAATGGGAAGCAGCGGTGCTCGGCCCACGCGGACGGTAGCTTTGCTGGCCATGTCCGCCCGATAGCGATGACAGCCTTGACGGGGTCTGATTTGAATACAACACACAATTAGGTAAAAAATTGCAAAGCGAAAAAAAGCTGATTTGAGATTGACAAAGAATGAAGTTTTGCAGTACAACAAAGAAAGAACAAGAAATATAAAGAACTGTCAGAAGAAAATAAGGAATTAATTGCTCAAGCTGAATAGCATTAGCAGGGACAGAAACATGTATGCAAGCCAGTGATTAATATTATGAAAGTAGAAAACAGATGAAGAGCAACCAATTCAAATAAAGAGAGCTTAGAACAACTAAAGAGAAATAAAACATGCACTCAGTTAATAACACAGCAAATAGAATTGATCCAGATTAGAAGGGTCTTACCAATCAAAAGTAATAGTACATTCAACAAACTTGTTAACTTCTCAACGCTCATTTTCTAGAAAGGCACGAGCATCAGGTACAAGAATATTACAGCAAAAGCACTCTAAGAAGAGAAGTACTAACAAAAAAAATTGTAGCTTCACAAATAGAAGAATCTGCAATGCAAGTTGACAAAAATAAAATAAATGGCTGAAAAATACATGGAGCAAGGACGTCAAATCATGTTGCTGCAGACAACCCAGGCACTAAAGCAAATAACCATTAAACATTAACCATAGCATTCAGTGTATTTAATGTTGCATTGAAATATTATCACCACATAATGTAAGCATCAAATGGCTTCTGCAGCTTTCTTCATACTCAATAGGGGAGCAAAAAAGTACTTCAAGACAAGGTCCTCACTAACATGTGATAATTCCTGGAAGCATGACCTAAACCACTATCAGTAAATTCATGGCATTTAGAGGATACGGAACAATTACTCCAACATAAGCATTTTAGGACATATGGTTGTATAGGGTAGAACCATGCAAGAATATGTGAATCAAAAGCTTCATCATAGTGACGCACTTATAACACATGGCATAGGCATCATACATTTGGCCATTATAACAAGACTTAGTTGACCATACTCTTGTGAGATTACAATTTGTCAATCTTTTGAGTCTTAAAGCAGCCTTACCAACTACATCAACTCGCAAGAGATAAAGCCTGATACCCCTCTTCTGTAGATGAGAGTAAGGGACGGAGAATGTTGACCCGATGAGTAAAGCGTAGCTGTATCTGCATTACGAAAGCCAACCCATATTCCAAAGTGGCAACTTGAGAATAAATATCAGGGGTACTGACAGCAAGTGATTCAAGGATGCAACATGCAAGAAGAGGTCAAGACTAGTCAGATTTTATAAAGAGAAATCAGCTCGTTTTTCTCAGTGCAGGGAAAAATGTTTCAGACCATATACTCTGTATTCCTAAAAAAATTTTAAAAAAAAATTCTTAAAACAAACTTCCTGGAACAACACACAACTTCATGTCTAAAACCAAGGTTTTTATCAATCCTATTACACATAGCGATGAAAGCAGAATAAAACTCCACTTCAAACCATACTAGTCAATTTAAGTCATACTACTGCTGAAAAAGAAAGTTCTACATCAATGAAACTCTTGAAAGGGCTATAATTATACAGGAGTTGCATGACTAACATCATAAACAATTCTTGGTTAGAAATGCATGCACATTTCACATCTTAGAAGACCGTCAAACATGCAGTCTACCCAAATAATTAGAGTATAAGAATACTCCAGCAACAGTTATATTCCTTGGCAATGATAGAGCAAGAAAGTACTATATTCTCCTAGAAGTACGAAAAAAATGTGGTGCATCCTACATCATAAGTCGTCACTTGGATAATCAGAAGAGCATACCAAAAATAGAATCCATATCTGAATATACCAACCTATGTCAAACCTTCAAGAGATGGAAGCTGTCGTTTATATTCGCCAGACATGAAAATAGTTAGCTAATGCATGGACACTTAATTTTGACTGTGACAACACATTTCTTACTTACTAAAATTGCACAAACAACACAAAAGGTGAAACCACAAAAGTAAAAATATATTTTCTTACTTACCACATACATTAGCTTGTAACATTGGTTGTGGAATAAAAAAAAGGACTAAGAATGTTGCATGCATTATCATTCTTAAAATATTCTCCTAGGAAACACTAAAACCTCCCAGGATATCAGAGACGTATAGGCAGGAATTTTTTGAGAAGATCATGCAAGCAAAGTTTTTTATGGGTAGAAGTAGCAGGCGTAAAAATGAACTTGGCTTCTCTGGAAGATGATTCCCACACACTGCAGCCGGCAACATATGCTTCAATTCAAATTTAGTCTGCCAAACTTACCAAACATGTGACCTGAGTTTCTTCACATAAAGTAAGAACATGCAAGCAAACAGGGAAATAGGAAATCACAGCATTCTCAGTAAGAATTAAAACCCATGGATGTTTACTGCAGTACGAAGTAAGGTTATAGCAAGACCAATACTAATTACAGGTCTTATTCTAAACTGCACCTGTCATGGTATATAGCACTACTAATCAACTAGCATACTGGTTTCATCGCTAACCAATCTAATTTTGTTTTCACATTGGCATAAACTAATAGAGTCTTGATATTAAATTAAAGCCAACTGAAGAAGTTTGTCAAAGCCTCTTCAGATTTGCACTGCCCAACCCCATATGGTAAAAGGCTCAGATAATGTGTCATATGCGCAAATTGTTCTTAAGAAATAATGTATTGTTACATAGAAAGTGTGAACTGTAAGAATAGAATCTGCAACTCTGATTGCCACAGCGAAAAACAAGAACAGAGGGTACAAAATATCAATGCAAAAGAGAAACAGCCAACTTTGGACATAATTCCCACTTCATCTATACAATATAAAATCTAATAGCACTTTGCGGAAAATTGCTTCAAAATGCAGCAATTTGTAATAACAAAAAGCTAGAATGCTATACCACCTCATAAAAGATAATTGCTTCCAGGTTTAGTTGCACCACACTGTCATATAATTCATCCAGAGACTAAGAATTCAAATCCATATTGTAAGAGGTGGGCTCCAAGTTGATGACAAAACACTAATTGTCAATCCGGGGAAACTTTTTGACTTTATGTTACGCTCCATACCAGTTTTATCTAATAGCACTTTGTGGAAAATTGCTTCAAACTGCAGCAATGTGGAATAACAAAAAGCTAGACTGCTATATCACCTCATAAAAGATAATTGCTTCTAGGTTTAGTTGCACCACACTGTTATATAAACTCATCACAAATAAGAATTTGAACCCATATTTTAAGAGGTTGGCTCTAAGTTGATGACTAAACATTAATCAGGCCAATTCAATCCAGGAAACTTTTTGACTATATGTTATGCTCCATACCAGTTAATAGTAGTGGACGCTAAACAAGGAAAAGTCCAAAATTTCTATCAAATAAAAATACATTAACATGTGAATAATTCCATGATGAAGATTTTACACCAGAAGGTTCACATTATTTCCCTCATATTGTATCTACATAAAAGAAACTGCATAGCACCACATGCTTCGAGCTCAAGAAAAGGAGAGGGAAGTGCAAAAGAATTATGAAAACATTAGGAGATAACTAGTCAGATATCACCATGGTTTGATAAAAGGATGGTCATTGTCTGTGTGTAGAATTGATGAACCAAAGAATATAAATAACATGCAAATCCAGGGGTAAATAAGCATCCAATTCAATGTTTAGCAAAAACAAAGTACAAGCAAACCTAGGACAAGAAACCATCCAATCCATAGCAGTTCACAACATAAATTGTCTAAGCTCATACACATCAACCCATTAAAACAATAAGTTAGCTACATTTTCTGGAAATGGTTAAATATAGATGACTGCCACTTTTCCATTTTCCATGTCAATAACCAACACACAATATAGCTATTAGCACAAGGAAAAAGGATAGCAGCCACTTTACATCTAATCCTTATATAAACCATATCAGCTTGCTAAGCAAGCTTTACTAAGTAGGTATAAGTGAAAAAAATAAACACTTTCCATTTTAAGTGTGCTCCTCTCAACTAGTCAATAAACTATGAACCAATCTTCTACCAAGCACAACATTCCTTTAATGAGCAGCTTGTGAGATGAAACAGTCATCATTATAACTAATACTTACATGATGCCACATAGTATCAGAAGAAAATTTGACGTCATAAATCAAGGGAGAAGATTCAATTAACAAAGAAGACATTAATAAGTACCTGACTTATAACTTCTTTGATCATTTCTTTTGCAACTTCTATTTGTTTCTTATCACCAGTGACACGTACAGTTCTTTCCTTTGACGAGTCACCCTCAGGAAGGTGCTGAGGTATCAACTGCACAAGACAGGAAAACTTTTAATAACTAATATTTTAAAAAAAAAGGCATCTTCCTCAGACTTAATAGGGCCACAAATCATACCTGAATGCGAGCACCAGATCGTGTCTGTAGGTTCTTAATTGTTTCCCCACCCTTTCCAATAACCAATCCAACCTACATGTTAGAGAAAGAGAAGATGTCAGAGAGAGAGAGAGAGAAGAGGGAAGGGGGGAAGGGGTGGAAAGAGAGAAAACACAAGTAAATTGCAACAAATCTAGAAATACAAAATTCAGGGTAATTTCTCATATATCCTTAAAATCATTGAGATACAATATATACATCGACAAAGTTTTTTAACAAGGGCAATTTTGTGTTGTTTACAAGGGCATTTTAACAATTTCACTTTAGGCATTAGTATTGTACACATCAAGAAGGGTATATATGTAACTTATTGTACCCTCAATTTACCTTCTCATTGGGAACTTGTATTTCGATTTGCTCAGCGCCAGATTGCACAGTTCCAAAACCCTTAGCCACAAGGGCAGGAGAACCACCTGCATCAGCCTGGCAAAATGATGGACAGTAAGAAACAGCTGCAAGGAAAATAAACCATAAATTACAGAGAAGATACTAATACATTGAACATTATATTGACCTCAGCTATGACATCCCTAATTAGCTTCTCGGCTTTGTTGATACTTTCGAGAGAGCCTATCAGTTCAACAGGTCGAGTAGAAGACTGCGGATCAGCTTGTGCATCCCTTGTGATCTGAATTTTAGCCCCTGAATTGATTTGCAGGAACTTGATCGTTTCCCCAGCTTTACCAATAAGCACACCAACCTGTAATATAAACCAGCAAACAAGGAAAAAAAAATATGAAAATCTACAAACCACACAGTAATAGCACAGGATAATATGGACGAAGAGTTTGCTGCACCCAAATTCTAGCAGGCTGGAAGAGAAAACAGCTACTGATTAAATTTTGCATAAGTGCATGCATGGTTGCTTGCACAGCTTCAAATAACCAAAATAACTATTATTTTGAAATAGGCATTCCTAAAAATGTAGATAAATTTAGAAAACAAAGTTCAAGGACAATTATTGGTTTAGCAGTGGCAAAATGGATAGCATTAACAATATTCCAGTTTAACAATAGCCAGTTTCTCTCTCAAAATGTAAAGAAAGAGATGGATATGTATATAATTAAAAAAACGTATAACTGTATTATTAGCTATACAAAAGCAAACTGAATATCTCTTTTATATCTATTATATATTATCTATTTCCTCAATATTTATCATATTGAGCAAATATTTAGGGCATGTTTGGTTCATGATTGGAATAGGAATAGAAAATGGAATTAAATTGTACCGGAATGGGAAATGAAATGACGAATCATCCAAAAACATTTGGTTCATTATTGGAATAGAAATTGGAATGAACATCTACAATTTAGGGAGAGAGCTTTGGTTAAGAGAAAGGACAATGATGAAGGAAGAGAAGGGGAGGGTGTTTGTGAGAAAGGGCTTTGAGTGATTTACTTTGGAATGGGCCAATCCGAAATTCAAAGCCGGATTGGACCATAAATAGATTTGGTCGTTCCCATTCCAGAGCGAAATGGGAATCGGAATCCAATTCCTATAAAACAAACAACAACTATCGGAATCAATGAATTCCATTCCGATTCCATAGTCTAAAATAGGTGATCCAAGCAAGCCCTTAATGCTCAAGATTAAAAACACTATGTCACATAAAACTGGCCTACCTATCTAACTTATATATTAAAATATCATATGGTATTTGAACAAAAACATTGAACCCATATGATCCTAGCCAACTAGTGATCCACATTCAAGCCAAAAGAAACTACACAGATTCATACCTATACGTAGCTAAACTCAGATAGGAGTCAGATGGGATGTATAATCCCCTACCAGGTTTCACCATTGTTGGGAGGCAATCACATTGGACTGAGAAAAGAGAACAAACTAAAATTACCTTATTATTAGGAACTTCTATTTTGCGAGATGATGTTTGCAATGAAAGGTCATCAGAATCCAGCTGTCCACCAGAAGAATCACCATCTTGTCCGGAAGCTTCTGTTGTTGATTTTGGCAGATCCTCTTCAGGCTGCAAATTATCTGGTAAAGGATACTGACCATTGACGGCTGGTGGACCTTCCGACTTCTCCACTTCCTGGTCTTCACTATCAGCTGAGACAAAATAAAATAAAAAAAAATAAAAAATTCGTCACATATTGCATGTTTGGTGTATGCTTTTTTGAATCTAATGTTTAATGTTCATATATAGGTACTATGCCAAACCTCCCGTCATATTGGATGGTGTTACCTCCAAAATGAAAAAAAAATGGTCATAACAAGAAAAGTTCTTCTTTTTTTTTTTGAAAACAACAGTTTGGATAAACCCATTGTTTCTAGCCATGGCACCAAATATTTGCAAGGGAAAGCTGTTCTAACCAAATTGGGTGATCCAAAGATAACCCAAGTGCAACATTTGTAGCCACCCCATGGCAGTGTTATCCTTTGTTTTCTGAGACCGAGAGTCTGCATAAACCCATCTTTTTCCTTAGCAACAGCACCAAATATTCACTGGAGACTGCTGTTCCAACAAAAACCAGGTGATCTAGAGATAATCCAGGTACAACCCATAAGTACAATATCCTTCATTTCAACCCCAGTTATACCCATCTTATTTGCTACCCCTAAGATTATCCCAGCAATTACAATAGTAGACCAAATTTATGCCAACCAACACCATGCCTAGAAGCAGTAAACTGAACATATAGTCGCATGCAAGGATCAGCAGGTAAACATAATGCAAAAGACGAGAATTTAGACCCAAAAAAAAAACACCATCAAGCAACTATGTAGATATAAATGATCATTACACCAGCGTGCTCCGAGCGCGCACCTACACATTCACAGATCCAAACCCTAGAAAACGAATCACAGTAACCATTGTAAACAGAACATGTTAAGGGAAAAATAAGGCGATATACCTAATCCACCGGTCTCCCCGTCCACCCGCTGCCGCTTCGCATCGCCATCCAACGTCCCCTCCGCCTCCTCCTCCTCCTTCGCCGCCGTATCTGGAGCTGCCCTCGACTCCTCCGCCTCCTTCTCCGGCGCCTCCATATCCTCGAGCTTCCTCTTGTGATCGGAAGCGGCGGGTGGTACATCGTCGTCCCCCGACGGCTCCACCGGAGAAGCTTCTTCCTCCACCGCTCCTCCTCCTTCTCCTCCTCCTCCTCCTTCTCCTCCTCCTCCTCCTCCTCGCGACGCCTCCTCTCCCTGCTCCGCATCCACCTCCTCCGCCGCCACCGCCGCCGCTGAAACCGGCGGCGACACCACCTCCTCCTCCGCCGCCGCCGCTTCGTGCTCGGTCACCACCGAGGTCTCCGTCGCCGCCGCCGCCTCGGATTCCGCCATGGCCGTCGCGGAGAGCGAGAGAGAGGACGAGCTCCGATGGGGTGGGCGAGTGATGGGGGCTATTAGGGTTTGGTGCGGGTGAGATATTTCTCTTCCGAGCGTATGAGGGGTTTAGAGGAACACAAGTGCGTGCGCATCGGTAATTCGAGTTAGCGAGTTATTACTGGGTTTATATAGTTAGGGTTGGATCTTAATGGGCCTATTGGGCCTCATATTAGCCCAACGATCTACACCGGGTTTTGAAATTGCCCCCTATACTATATACAATTTTGAAACAAACCCCTCAACTTCGCTAAACTTTGGGGGTAAATTCCACGTTTGGTCCTTAGACTATGAATTCTTGACACTTTGGTCCTCGAACTTTCATTTATTTTAATTGCTGGTTCGACTTTTAGAATTATTGCAATCAAGTCCTACAATCTAATTTAATTGGTAAAATATTGACAAATTATTAATTTAAAATTTATTTGAAAGTGTTGTGATTAACAATGTGATAATAATTAAGATTTTATATCACTTCTACATCAATAATGTGTCAATATTTCGTCAACTAAATTGGATTGTGTAACTTGATTGCGGTAGTTCTAAAAGTTCAAATTGAAAATTATAATAAAGTAAAGGTTGATGACCAAATGTGCAATTTACCCTAAACTTTTTATTTTTTTATTTGAATATTTTCATCAAATAAAATTAATGATTAATCAAATTCTTATCTTCTAGTTCAAATTAATTGCAAATATTTTTACCTTAATTTTAAGCATAATTGAAAGCTCCAAGCACATCCCCTGAGTTAGGACTTGCAATATAGCTCATTGTAGTTTGTAAGCCAGCTTGGCTCAGCTCAAAATAAGCTTGTGATTGATTGCTCATTTAATATACAAGTTGAATACAAGCTAGATTCTTTAACTCAAAAATTTTAATGAGTTGGAATATATTTCCTCGTATTCAGCTTGATATAGTTTGATTATATATATATAGAAAATTTTCTTGTCAATACCTGCTTTTCACTTTTTCTTCCTGTCATTTAAAAACCTACACTCTGCCCCCTTGAAAAATATGAAATGTTCACTTTGGCCCCCCACCGTCAGTATTTCGCTAGGATTTCGTTTATATCCTATTATTATATATTTTTATACCCAAAATACCCTCAGCTTCCTCCCCTGCATCCTTCCTCGCCGCCTACGCCGCCTCTCCTTACTCCTCCACCTCACCCTCGCCCTCGCCCACTCCTCCATTCGCGCCCACACACACACTCTCATGCTCCTTCGCCGTCTCGCCCTCGCCCTCGCTCACGTCTCCGTTCATGCCCACCCCAATCTCCTCCTCCTCTTTAATCATTACTTATTCGAACTAGAAGAGGATAAATATATTTTTTACATTTTGAAGTTACACAAAGCCATGTATCTAAATTGCGATAAAATAGTAACTAGGAATGCAAATAGATCCTGGTTGATAAAGTTTCCACCCCGATGCTCCTCCAATGGGGACTGGGGAGATAAGTGGGGCCAAAACTCATGGGAAAAATATAATTTGCTGGTGTAGCTAAAAATAATTAAAATTTATTTGTTTTTTATTTTTCATAATTTTTATTTAGAAGAATTTATTTTAAGTAGTTTCTAAAATTTTAGAATTTTTCATATAGAATAAATTCGTAATTTTTCCATCATAATGAAGAATGCAGAATTTCCAAACAGTTTAGAGTATTGTCAATATGCAACAGAGGCGCAGTTTGAACTGCAAAAAACTTTTAACATGCATATCCTTCAAATAGTTCGATGAATTAGCCAAAGCAGTTAAGACGTCACAAAAACTCTCCTCTATAGGCGGGACAAAATTCTACCATTTCGGAGTTGATCGATCTTATTTGCGCACAAATTTATACTACGTTGCGACAATTGCTAACAGTACTACAATTATAGTAGCTGCTGCAGCATTTTTAGTCTATGTTAGCTATCCCGAATCCGCCTTGATCTGCTAAGAAAATATAACGGAAGAAGGGCGGTCCTTTCCTTCTCTTAATTTATTCTAATCCACCAAATGTCTGTTTCTATCCAGAACCTTTCCGACTGAAGTAGTAAGTGGTGCGAAAAATAAAATAAAATAAAAATCACCTAGTTCCAAGCTAACTCTGATCCGCCAAGAAAATAGAATCGAAAGGAGAGGACACCACCTCGGATTCCCCCATCTGTATCCCTAATAGTAACTTCTCTCAAATATAGGGATCCATTAAATTATTTAATCAAATTTATGGGGTTTGATTGGCAAAAATTAAAAAGAATTTTACATTTTATTCATATAGTTTTTATTACAAAATATTTTTAATAAATAATGTGGTCGTGCCGGAGTGGTTATCGGGCATGACTAGAAATCATGTGGGCTCTGCCCGCGCAGGTTCGAATCCTGCCGACCACGTTTTTAAATTCAGTTTATTTTATTTTTATTTTGTTTTCTCAATATATTTTTTAGGGTTAATTTCGTATAGTTTGTAAATGTATTAAATAGTAAATATATTTCTATAAAGTTTAATTTTTTATATTTATTCTTATAAAAAGTTTAGTGATATTCATATTTGCCCCTCTGGTTTGTTATCGGCTTATCGCGCGTGAATTGTTTCTTATTTAATAGAAGATAAGCGAAATGATAATTTTACCATCACAATTATATCCCTCTAAAAGTCTCAACTATTAAAATTATGCAGAAATATCCTTCCAAAAATCTCCACTATTAAAATTATGCAGAAATATCCTTCCAAAAATCTCCAACAGTCATCTTCTTCCTTTCTGTCATTACAAATAATATAAAAGGTACAAAAAGATCAATTTACCTCATTCACTAATCAGAGTTAAGAATTTTACCTATGTTAAGTATATTTTTCTAACAGATACTAACAGCTGGGATATATTTGAAAACGATAAAAACTTTTGTAGTGATAAATATGAAAAGTTGAACTTTGTATATATATATCTGCTATTCGATATATTTATAGGGAGTTGTATGCAATTAACCCTATTCTTTAAGATGGATATTTTGTAATTAATATTTATTTTTAATTTTTTTCCCAAGTTTAAAATTTAAAAGAAATTTTAAGACNCCCTCTAAAAGTCTCAACTATTAAAATTATGCAGAAATATCCCTCCAAAAATCTCCAATAGTCATCTTCTTTCTTTCTGTCATTACAAATAATATAAAAGGTACAAAAATGTCAATTTACCTCATTTACTAATCAGAGTTAAGTATTTTATCTATGATTAAGTATATTTTTCTAACTGATCCTAACGGCAAGGATATATTTGAAAACAATAGAAATTTTTGTAGCGATAAATATGAAAAGTTGAACTTTGTATAGATATCTCTACTATTCAATATATTTATAGGGAGCTGTATGCAATTAACCCTATTCTTTAAGATGGATATTTTGTAATTAATATTTATTTTTAATTTTTTTCGCAAGTTTAAAATTTAAAAGAAATTTTAAGATTTGTGTTTTAGATTTTATTTAATTTTAATTTTTATATTTTTTTCAGTATTCATTTTTTAGGACAATTTTATTTTAAATTCCTTTTTCCAAGTTTAAATTTAACAGAAATTTTAATTTAATTTTAAATTTCTTCTTTGTTAAGTTTTCTCTATATGGATATTTTTACCCTAATATTTTAACATGGATATTTTGTAACTACTTTCGACCATGATTTAATATTATTTAATTTGATCCTTAAATTTTATATTTTTCTTTTTCTATTATTATATTTCTTTTCCCCAATACATTTTTTAAGATGGATATTTTGTAATTAATTTTTATTTTAAATTTTTTTCTCAAGTCTAAATTTTTTTTAAAAAAATTTAATATAATTTTTTTCTTATTTTAATATAATTTTTTTTTCTTTTCCCTGTACATTTGTTAACATGGATATTTTGTTATAAATTGCCATTTTTAATCTTTTTCTCCAAATTCAAAATTTATAAGAAAGTTTTATACATCTTTCATTTTTGTTTATATTTTATTTTCATGTATTTTTGGAATTTTTCTAGAATGGATATTTTTAACTTAATTTTTTTTAACATGGGTATTTTCTAATTAATTTTCAACCATGGTGTACTATTATTAAAATTTATTATTTAATTTATTATTTAATTTTTATATTATTAAGTTTATTTTTTATTTTTCCCCTATAAATTTTTTAAGATGGCTATTTTGTAATAATTTTTATTTTTAATTTTTTCCTCCAGTTTAAAATTTAAAAGAAATTTTAATTTAATTTTTAATCTCTTTTCCCTATACATTTAGTTATTGATTTTTATATTAATTTTTCCTCAAGTTCAAAATTATAAGAAAATTCAATAGATATTTCATAATATTGTTGATTTTTTTATTTTCATATATTTTTATAGTTTTTCTGGCATGGATATTTTTAAGGCATTTTTTGCAAAAAAAAATCACTAGTTTTGGTTTTTTTGCAAAAGTAGGTTATTTTTTTGTTTTCGTAGATTTTGGCTAAAATTTTTGAAAATTGATCAAAATGCTCGTGCCTTAAATATCATCTCTTCTTCCTCTGCTCCGTCCTCGCTGGCCGTGTCTCCACTCTTGGCGGTGGCCTCGAGCGCTCATCCTACCTCCTCTGCCTCCACACTAACTCTTTCGTTGCGTCCGCATCGTAACACCTTATAAGCGAGAGAAATGCGATGAACTTGACTCGTTCGTTGCCGTTGTTATTTAGTGCTTCACAGGAGATAGAGGCGAAGGTGGCGGAGGAGGAAGAGGGCGATGATCGCTAGTCGAAAATACTTTCGAAGCATGTCTGCGGCGAGTGTGGCCGATGACGATCGACAAGGTGGCGATGATAGTGAGAGGAAAAATCTCTACATTACAATTAGTAAATCTATTATTTTACACGAAATCTAATAATTTTATTAAAAGTCATTAGCTAAATAGTAAAAAAATATGAAATAAATTTTCATAATAGATTGATTGAAAGCTTCTATCAAGTTATTTTTAATTATTTTTATATGTATTTTATTTTTTTATTAAAATGAGCTGAATATATACTCTGTCACTTTTAAATAATACTTTTTAACAATTTTGATCTAAAATTATTACTGCAGAGATTTTTTTTAAAAAATAGTTAAATGGCATCTTTAAAAGAAAATAGTATAATATAGAAATATCTATAATATCAATTTTAAATTTTAATATAAAATAGATGGATAGAATTGATATCAAAAATCAAAAATTAAATTTAATTCACAATTTAAACTCAAATTTAAATTTTAATGTAAAATAAATGAATAGAAATGCTACTTTTTAACAGATTGAATATAATAGTTCATTTTTATTTTTAATATTTTTAACCAATTGATCATAACCGTTCGTAGAATTAAAGTTATAGATAGGTATGAATGTTTTTTTTTAACAAATTGATCATAATCGTTTATTCTTATTTGAGATANTTAATTTTTCCTCAAGTTCAAAATTATAAGAAAATTCAATAGATATTTCATAATATTGTTGATTTTTTTATTTTCATATATTTTTATAGTTTTTTCTAGCATGGATATTTTTAAGGCATTTTTTGCAAAAAAAAAAATCACTAGTTTTGGTTTTTTTTGCAAAAGTAGGCTATTTTTTTGTTTTCGTAGATTTTGGCTAAAATATTTGAAAATTGATTAAAATGCTCGTGCCTTAAATATCATCTCTTCTTCCTCTGCTCCTTCCTCGCTGGCCATGTCTCCACCCTTGGCGGTGGCCTCGAGCGCTCATCCTACCTCCTCTGCCTCCACACTAACTCTTTCGTTGCGGCCGCATCGTAACACCTTATAAGCGAGAGAAATACGATGAACTTTTGTTGTTTAGTGCTTTATAGGAGATAGAGGCGAAGGAGGCGGAGGAGGAAGAGGGCGATGATCGCTGGTCGAAAATACTTTCGAAGCATGTCTGCGGCGAGTGTGGCCGATGACGATCGACAAGGTGGCGATGATAGTGAGAGGAAAAATCTCTACATTACTATTAGTAAATCTATTATTTTACACGAAATCTAATAATTTTATTAAAAGTCATTAGCTAAATAGTAAAAAAATGTGAAATAAATTTTCATAATAGATTGATTGAAAGCTTCTATCAAGTTATTTTTAATTATTTTTATATGTATTTTATTTTTTTGTTAAAACGAGCTGGATATAAACTCTGTCACTTTTAAACAATACCTTTTAACAATTTTGATCTAAAATTATTACTGCAGAGATTTAAAAAAAAAGTAATTAAATGGCATCTTTAAAAGAAAATAGTATAATATAGAAAATAAAAAAGCTCGCAAAGCACAATATAGTATAGTGTTATTAAGACTAGAATATTCTTAGAAGTAAATAAAAAAATTCACTTTCATGCCATTCCAACAACCAAGTATTTGAATCAACATACGACGTAGCTAAACATGATCTTGAGTATTGAACTTACTAACACTCGAATTTCGAGATTGTTCCATATTATTTGCCTAATGATCAAACGACCTCAAATTTATCTTATATTAGTGATTAAAAATACTCTGACACTCCAATAGTCCCACATCGGATGGGAATGAGATTGTTATTGGGTTTATAAGAGACTTAGACACTAGTAATAATAACTGGGCTTAAGCATTTTGGGCTGTTGGCTGAGCCCAACGAGTTATTATTGCTAGTGGGCTGGGTCGTTATATTTGGTATCAGAGTCGGTTCACCAGCTGGACATGTGTGGCGAGTCTCGGCTGAGCCAGAGTCTGGATGACGGGCTAGCGAGACGAGTCTCACATCGCCTAGTGATCTTGAGCTGTGTGTGATTGGACTGACGAGGACATCAGGGCCTTGACGGTGGAGTCTGTGACACCCCAATAGTCCCACATCGGATGGGAATGGGGTTGTCATTGACTTAGACACTAGTAATAATAACTGGGCTTAAGCATTTTGGGCTGTTGGCTGAGCCCAACGAGTTATTATTGCTAGTGGGCTGGGTCGTTATAAATACTTAATTTTGAACTCACTTAAAGACTAAGTAAATAATATCAAAAATTCTAAAAATTCAAATCTAAATTGCTTAAATAGTCTAAATCAAATTTTACAGTGCTGAGTATCGATTCAGATAATAATAGCAGAAAATGACGAATTACTAGAAGAGTTTACATCTCAAAGTATTCTAGTCCAGTTACTTTCTTAAATTAGATTGTAAAGCTAAAATTTTTAAAATTTAAATATCTATTTTAAACTATGACGTAGATTTTTTTTTTAATATAGTCAAAAAATGATATAGATATGATCACAGCAAGATAAATAAAAATTGTAAATTATTTCTTATTAAATTAAATATATTTTCAGGAAAGCTTTAATTAGATACCATACAATTTTAGTACATTTTGGCTTTGTCACCCATGTTGTAAAAATGTCACTTTGTTTACTAGGGAAAATTTCATCACTACCCTTCCAAATAAGTCTAATATTATGAATGCCCCTATAAAAATTGAAATATCATAAATAACCTTTTAAAAGAGAGAAACTTTCAAAAATAACCTTCACACTAATTTATTATCAATTTTGAATAAACAACAAACAAAATTCCAACTTTGCCCTTATTGTCATTACCATCTTAAAATATTTAATTGACTATAAAATCATTTATAATTTTATAAACACTCTTTTAAATTTATAAATAACCTACATTTAGAAATAAGTTTTTTGTCAGTTAAAAAAATATATATAATCCTGACAAGTTAAGCTAAAAAATAAAAAAAATCAAAAGTTTTGAAAAAAATTTAGCAAAAAATTGTTTAAAGTATCAATTGACTCATTAAAATAAGGTTAAACAATTTATTCAAAATATAACTTAAATATATATGCATGATGTGAATTAAGTTATTTGAACTAGCACAAATTTCTGTGCTTTGGCATTTCGAGTTTAAGATAAATGATATAAAGTATCTTATTTTATAAACCACACAGCAGTAAAATGATATATTTTACTGTTTATTTTAATATTTTAAAATAAATACATCATGTTAAAATACTTTTGTAAAAAATTTTAGAAGTTAAGGGCAAAATGGACATTTCGACCATATTTATGATAATCTAAATATTTTATAATTCTATAAAGAGATGAATAGTAAGGGTAAAGGTATATTTGAAAAATAATAAGTATTTGTAGAGGTAATTGTGATATAATCAAATTTATAGGGGCATCTATGATATTTTTGAAGTTTAGAGGGGCACAAATGAAATTGACCCTTGTTACTATGTAATTTATTTGTATTTTTCTATAATGTTTTGCTGTTAAAGAGGTTAGCAAAAGACACAATTTACAAACCACAAAATAGAAAAGTGATATACTTTTATTTTATAATTTACAAATTATATTATAATTTTTACAGTAAAATAAAAAAAATACAATACATCAAAATAATAGTTTTTTTAAAATGAGGCAATTGCTTATATATACCTGAAATATTCCGGACTTTCTAATTTACTCCTTTTAGAAGAATATTGAAAATATTCTTTTACGTTCCAACCTACTTCAAATATATCTATAGAGTTAAATTCTGTTAACAAACTGTTACAATAACTATTATCTATATAAAATTACTAATTTTCTATTCAAATATACCCTTCCACCATTACGACTTTTCTTATTGGCCGTTAAGTTAGGGGTACAAAAAGTATTTTAATTTTTGGCCTTTTCAAATATACCTTTTAATTATCACCAACATTTCTTATTTGCCCTTAAGTTAAGAGTAAAATAGGCATTTTGATTTTTTTTAAATTTTAGTAGATATTTAACTCATATTTAATCCAAGTTAACTTAACGGCTGATAATTGCAGGAGTATTTTAGAATAACGGATGAAAATATGAGGGATATATTAGAAAGAAAAAAAAAGGTGGGATAAATAAAATATTTTTGAAGTTCTGAGAGGTACATAAGTAATTATCCATTTTTAAAACATAGGATGTAAATATAAAATGCATTAAACTACGTAAGTACGTAGGGCTAGGAATGCAAACAGAGTGAATTTGGAGGTGAAAGACCCACCCCGCCTCTTACCCAGCCAACACCAAATCTGCCTAGCCTCCCGTCTCACCTCTATGATGAAATAAAATATATCTTTCATAACTCACCATACTTAGAAATCTGCCCTAGGCGCCCCAAATCCACCCTAATTAAATATTTTTTTATTTTTTATTTAAATTTAAATTAAACATATATTTTTGTTTTAATAAAAAATAAAATTTTAAAAATAATTAAAATATCATAAAAATAAGCATCTCCTAAATCATATTAATTTTAGAAAGAGCTAACATTTAATATCAAATAATATTTTTAAAATAAAAATTATTTTATAATTAATATTTATTGGGACAAATTCGGGGTGGGACATGGCAGCACGAATTAAGGATTGATTAAACTTTTTATCATCTTCTGCTCCAAATCTATTTTGGGATAAAAAACTATCCGAATTTAGTACCTTGAATTTGTCTATTGGTATTTATTTACTACCCCATTTAGGGTCTACCCCATTTAGGGTGGATCAGGCGAGAGCTCTGCCAACCAGAATCCATTTGTATCTTTGCAAGCTGGGCTAAATTGTAGCTTTTCTTAGATATTATAAAAAGTGTTGCTAGGTCTACCGCCCTATTTAGGTTGTAATTTTACAACCTAACCCATCATTATATTAAACTTAAAGTCAAAAAAATTATTTAAATCTTAAAATCATTTAGTTATGGGCTAGAAATATTACAATCCTTTTGAATTGTAGACTTAGGGCCTATTTAGCATTCATTGAAAAAGAAAATAGAATTTTATTTTCTACCGTATTTAACATTTTGAAAAATTATATACTATGTACAAAAATTACTTTTTTTTTTTACTATTTGGATTACCTCTTAAAAAAACACTCAATGAAGAAAAGTTATAATAATCAAAACAAACCCTTTTTTTCTTTTTGGATCAAAATATGAAAAAAAACATAATTTATTAGTAGATTGTATCAAATTGAATTTATTTTTAAAACATAACTAAAAACAAAATAATTAAATACAAATAATTTAATGTTTGACATTGGCGTTATCATCGTTGGCAGCATCGACGGCGGCGACGCCGATATCATTGTTGTCATAGTTGTTAGAGGGAGTAGAGATAGAGGGAGAGGGGAGGGCGAGAGAATGGATGGGAGGACGGAGAAGAGGGAAAGATAGAAGGGAAGAGGATAGAAAAGGAGTACGGTAGGAAAATACTAAATCTAGATATTACAACCCCTCTTCAAAGGGATTGCAAAAATTTTTTAACGCTTTTTGAAGTTTAATTTTTTTAAAAGATTGATGAGGTAATTGACAAATAGACAAAAAATGATCGTAGGATAAGCGGGGTTATAAGATTACAATTCATTTCTTAAATTTTATCAAATAGTTCAATAGATTAATCTCTTCAATTAAAATTATTAATTATACAATTATTTTGGTCTCATATATTGCATATAGTTTTATCAAATTTCAAAACACTAAAAAAAAATATTTTTGTATTCTAACGTATAAGCGAAAAGAAATGAAGTTCGTTTTAATTTATTCTATGATCGTTATGCTTAATTATTAAAACTAGAAAAGAAATATATTTTATTGTATATTTTTTTATATTATAAAATTATGTGTATGGTATCAGATAGGATGCAAACGAGGCGGATCTGGGGGCGGGAGCCCAGCCTCGCCTCCCGCCCTGACTAACAAAATTCCGCCCCACCTTCCGCCCTGAATTCGTGACGGGTTAAAAAATACATCCCATAATCCACCCTGCCTCGTAACCCGCCTCCCGCCGGCGCTTCGAATCCGCCCCCGCCAACTAATATTTTTTATAAAATTATAATATTATTAATTTTTTGTAAAATATAAAATAATAATTTTTAATAATATTATATATATAATTTAACAATATTAATTATAAAAATAAAAAATATCAATCACAATTCAAAATAAAATTCAAAAGTTTCAAATACATTAGAAATGAGAGTACTAAGTTATTTGTATTTTAAACTTTTTTGTAAATACATTATTTTTTAGGAATATTTTTTTAAAATATAAATANGGGGCGGATTCGGGGCGGATCATGGCGGGGCGGATTCGGAGCGGGTCAAAATTTTTTTCAGTTTTCTATTCCGAATCCATCTCAGATCGTAAAATTTATCCCGTTTCCCGCCCTGAAGCCTTTATTTTCTTCCATTTACTACCCCGTCGGGGTGGATCGGGGCGGGAGCTTCACCAACCCGGATCCGTTTGCATCCCTAATAGATCGAAACGGTTTTGTAATTAGTAAATTCACTTGTTGCGGAGGAACGGGTCTATTGAACTATATGATAAACTTAAAAAAAAAAAAAAAAAAAAAAAGTATCCTTTTGCCAATAGTGAAAGTTCAGGGGCTCTTTTGCAAACGTGCTAAAGATCAGGGGGTCTCCACACATTTTCTCCATTATAAACGACACATACACATTCGTTTGTAATATATATAACATACAAGGGGCTCGTGGTAAAAGTACCGTCTCCCTCCGAGCGCACGAGGGAGTAGAGAGATCACGAGGGTTTTACTCCCAAATTTGGCTCCTTTTTCCCTCCTCTCTCTCTCTCTCTTTCTCTCTCTCTCCTCTTCTCCCTCCCCTCCCACTCCACGAAGCTTCGATTTGCACCTCTCCGAATCCAGCCAACTAGGTATTCGATCGAAGCGCTTATAGTTGCTGCTCCGTACAGTAGGTTTTGCTCAAATTCGGTAGTGGATCGATGGGTTTCTCAGTATACGAGGCTTCTTGGGGAAATAGGTTGTTCGGTTCTTCAATTCGAGGGGAAATTGGAGTAGTCGTGTGTTAAAGGTGGGGTTTAGGTATTTGTGGCTGTGTTTGTGATATGGGGAGGAGTAATGCGTACGAGGAGGAGGAGATTGCGGAGGATTTTTGCTTTGTTTGCAAGGATGGGGGGCTTCTTCGTGCTTGTGATTACAAGTGAGCTCCGAAATTTTGTTAAATGTTGTATTTTGTTATATGTTTGTTTGGAATATTTTGATTCACATTGCATTTTCCCTTGCCTAGAATTACTATTTGTTGTTCTTTTAGTGTTGAGGTGTTGAAATTTTATGGTGGTTCTTCTTATTTTATGTTTGGAAACTTAACTAGGTTGTATTCTTTAGTCTTAATAACAATTGAAGACACTGTATTTTGGGGGTTATTTTCATTTGTNTTTTTTTTTTTTTTTTTTTTTTTGTTGTAAAAAACCCAATTGAAATGATAGCTTGGTGGTATCTTTGGCGAGAAAATAATAGTTTGGTAGTATCTCAGTTGAGAAATAATAGTTCGCTGCTATTTTTTGGCGTGAAAACGGTAGTTCTGTGGTGTTTTTGGTGAGATAACAATAGTTTAGCCGTGTTATCCGCGAGAAAATGAGAATGATAGCTTAATGGCGGGTTGGGGGGGGGGCAGCGGGCTGGGAGTGGGGAGGCGTGGCAAATGAGAAAAAAAAAAATCCTGAAGTACCGCGTGGTAAAGTGTAATTAACTTACACTTTCACACCTAATTAGAATAGAAGATTAGTATTGATCTATGAGTTAATATTTTTCTTCATCTTATGTGTAGATCATGAGGTTTCGACTTTTCTTCTCTTTCTTCTTCATAGTGATTATGTATCTTTAGTTTGAAAGAAGAGGTGGCAGCACCATGCTTTGCTATTTTTTATTTAGTTTTAGCTTGTACCCTTTTATGCCAAAATTTATAGGAACTCAGATAAATAGGTTAGAGCAGACACCGGTGCACATAGAGTAGATTATTTGCTGATTTTCGACATAAAGAAGATTGTTGTAAATAATTTATCTGTCTCATCTCTTTGTAGGAAGAATTATACTTTCAGACCATTCGGTTATCATAAAAATGTGTGCTTAACTTGAGGGAAGAATCATAATTTCCATTTATATTTGTATTCTTGAATGTCTATGATTATACATGACTGTTGTTTTTGTTTCTATATCTTTAATTGCACACATTTTCTGATCCTTTCATTTGATGATTGCGTTCTTCAATGCATGGTGATTTTTAAACTACTGGTTATTTGAGTTCTATAGTCTGTACAGTATACACAACTCGTATTTGGCAATTTTTGTGGTCTTTTGCATTTTAAATGATGATATTTTTGTTCTTTTCCAGGAATTGTCTGAAAGCTTATCATCCTCAATGTGTTGGAAGGGATCCTACTTTCCTTGAGACAGATGAGCAATGGACCTGTGGTAACTTTATGTATATTTCTGCATGTTTGCATGATTCTATTTTACGACTTCCTATTGCATCACATCACGTGGAATCTATAGCTAGCAACACATGTTGAGACCGCTACCAAAATTTTATCCACTTTAATTCGATCAAGTTAATTTTTGGGGAGTGAATTACATTTTAATATTTGTTGAACTTGGTAATGGGATCGCCTTGTGTGATCCTTAGGCTATGCTATAAAATTTATATTATTTTGAAATGACTGATAAATATGACAGTTTGTAGAATCCTTTACTTCTGGTCATCTTTGAAACTGATTGAAACTTATTAATATACAAGAATGTCTGTACAATATAATAAAATGATCATGCAAGTTTGTTAGTAATGTAAGATACTTTAGTTAGGTTCGATTTTGATAATAACTTGATAATTCTCAAGCATAAATTGTCTACGAAGGCTTTAACCATCAAAAGCCTAAACGATGTTAAAGTTCATTGTGACTGTTGAGTTATCTAAGTTGCAGCAATTGATAAGATCTTTTTTTCTTTCCTAATTATTATATGAGGGAAAAAAAAGATCTTGATAGCGCATGGGCCAATTTCAAGTAAAGGTTCTATTCTGGTGTGGGCTGCATAACAGGCGGACTTCCCTTTTGCCAAAATTTCTTTTAGTTACATAACTGGATAGAATTTCCATTTGTAGAATATTGAAAGAACTTGACTCTGTTATTGACAGGTTGGCACTCGTGTTCTATCTGCAAAAAGAGCTCATCTGTTCAATGTTTTTGTTGTCCGAACTCTGTATGTCACACATGCATTAGAGAAGCTGGGTTTGTACAAGTGAAGAAAAAGAATAGGGCCCTCTGCAGTAATTGTTTAAGGCTGGCAATGTCAATAGAGGGGGATGTTCAAGTCGGTTCAGATGGGGTACGCTACATTGCAAATCCTTTTCAAAACTTTAAATCCTTACAATTTATTGTATGCTGTAAGAAGTTTACATAGATGATGATTTCAAATTCTTAACATTTACTTTTTGTATTCTAGTTCTGATTTTTACATTTTTGTTTCACCATTTCTTTTTTGCATTTTCTTTCCAGTGTAATGTTGTGGTAGAAGAAGCAGAAACATACAAAATTTTGTTCATGGATTATTGGGAAATAATCAAAGACAAGGAAGGTCTATCATTGGTTGATCTTCAAGCAGCTAATGCTCTTCTTCGAAGGGGCCTTAATTATAAGGATGGGTCTGATTCAGATAAGCTTATGGCTGAAGATGATGAGTTGGAAAATAATAATTTTGACAACAAGATGTCATTGCTTGCAGATTTGGGTGAGCTGAAATATAAAGCAAAAACTTCAATAAAACGACCTAGGTCAAAGAAGAAAAACTATGTAGGTTGGGGTTCAGAAGAGTTGATAGGTTTTCTTTCTTCTATTGGTAAGGATACCACAACCCCTCTAACCCAATTGGATTGCTGTGAAATTGTAAAGGAATACATCCAAGCAAACAATCTTTCTCATCCCGATAAAAAGAAAAAGAATGCAGTATGTGACGAGAAGTTGCATTTTCTATTTAAAAAGAAAAAAGTGAAGCTCCATAAGATCTACAGCTTGCTGGAAAGCCACTTCGCCAGCAATGGTGATTCAGATGAAGAGTTTTCATTTAGTTCGGATGAAGGTGAAAACTCAGTCCTAAAAAAGAAGAGGATTTTGGGTCCTGGATCCAAAAAGGTCCAAAATCCAGGTCTGAATCACGACATTAATAAAGTTCTGCAAAAGGATAAATGCTATGCCTCTATTGTTGCAGATAATATCAAGCTATTATACTTGAAAAAGTCCTTAGTTGTAAATCTTCTAAGGTACCTGGAAACCTTTGAGAAAAAAGTTATGGGCTGTTTCGTGAGGGTCAAGACTGATCCTAAAGATTTCTACAACGTGCCACAAAAATCATACCAGCTTGGGCAAGTAGTGGGTAAGGAAAAACATACATCTGTACATTTCATATTAGAATACATTTTCTCTCTATTGTATTATTAGGAAGTATCCAACACTCCTTTTGTTGTTATAATATCCTAAAAGTCATATAGAGTGTAATGGTCTATTGATAAATGCATTCCTTTGAGAATTTACAATAGCAGAAACTTTTCTTCCTTTAGGCTAATACTGGTGCCTTTCTCCTAATATAAGTCTATTGCACCCAAATATTTCCACATCAGAAGATGCTTGCAAAGTCAGTAGGTATGATATAGTAGGTGGGCTTGCGAATCTGAACTAGTTCATTTTGGGCCATGCTGGTAGCTCCATCTTATAAGTGATATTAGTGGGCCGGTTGGCGCATGGCAATTAATCCAATTTTCTAGTACTAGCAAGCCTGGTCTATATATGCTGATTCTTAACATATTTTACTTTTGGACTATTTGTTTTAATCACCNCTAAATCTTGTATATCAAACCTTTTGCAGCATCTTCTGCAATTATCAGACGAGATAGCCAATCCAAACTCTTCTGCTTGATACAATCTGTTTGGAAAATTATAGAATCACTATTTCCTTTAGTTTGTCGTGATGTAAACAATGTCATCCATATGCTGTCATAGACTATAAAATTGTATCTTTTCATGATCTGCTAATGTAAAGCATTACTCTGTTCTCAATTACCATGACAGGTATTAAGAAAGCTTTAGAGCCATACAAGGTTGGTGACTCGAGCACAGATGTTGTTCTATGTGTCTCCAATATGTGGAAGGACGTTCAGATATCTAAGCTGTCAGAGGATGATTTTGAGGAGGTACAACTTATTTCTATTTTTACTACTCATGATTCGTGTGTAGGAAATATCAATATTTATTGTAGAATTGACAAATATTTGCCATAGATCCTAATAGGTCCTTTCTTGGGATTTCGTGAAAAGTAGTTTTAGAAGTAGTTCCAGTTCTCTGTGTACAGTTCTAGATTTATTGTCCATTGCATGTAGACTTGTACTTTGTAGGACATTACAGCGAATGTGGCAAAATAATAATGTCAGATTCTTGTTATCAGGAAGAATGTGAAGAACTTCGTGAACTTGTCAAGAGAGGTCTCTTTAGAAGGTCTACTGTGGTAAGTTGGTTCTAGTGAAAAAAATATTTGTTCTTAAATTACAAGATATATTAAAGAGGGTGTCTTGATTACCTGCCCATTAAAGGCTTTCACTGAACATCCTTTCTAACATAATTACTTGTTCTATTCACAGTAAAAGAGGCGTGTATCTGAATTTGCCATTTATGTCTCTTTTTCATTTGTTATTCCTTCATATATTAAGTTAGACTCTACCTTTTTTATACATGGTTGATCTTATTATTTATTTTTTTTGTACATTATTGTTTTGTCTAATATTTAGGCTGTAGAGGTAAGGGTGGCTTATATAAGTTTGCTAAAACAATCATATCTTTTAGCATCAATGTGAATGCAGGAGGATCTATTTGTATTTAGGTAAAAAGACCTATCCTCAATGTTTGACTATGTGGTGGGTAGGGATGATAATTGTACCTTTTAAACTTGCATAATGTAAACAAGCATTATCCGGATAGCTAAACAATTACCATCTGGATCTATTTACTTGCTCATTTATCTAGTATTTGCACTAAAAGTACTGCAGTGGTGTACTAAAAGAGGATTCTGTTCTGTAATTTACATATGTGGTGTTATATTTTTTAATTTTACAGAACTTAGGTTATACAATATATACATAATCACAATTTTTATTACATCCTTAATTTGTTTTCTTTTCTTTATGCAATAGGGTTCAGCCGCTTATTTCTTTCTTTCCTAGCTTAAATACCTGATTTCCAGTTTATCATATATCTATCTTATGTGGCAGATACATGTGTTAATGTTATAACGTTCTCCATTTGCCAGGCAGAGTTTGAGGAAAAAGTGAGAAGTGTACACGATGATATAACTAATCATGTAAGTGTGTTGGCGAAGAACTCATTTATATAGTAGCGTGTAGGACACCATGTAATTAATAGATCATTTTGTTGAAGGGTGGGTATTAGAAGTCTTTTATGCAAGAAATTGCACTCCAATAGAGTTTTTTCAAATGACAGTATCCTTTTTTTGTGGTTCTCCTACACCATGTAATTAATAGATCGTTTTGTTGAAGGGTGGGTATTAGAAGTCTTTTATGCAAGAAATTGCACTCCAATAGAGTTTTTTCAAATGACAGTACCCTTTTTTTGTGGTTCTTTAAATAATAGATCTAAGTCCATTAATTTGTTCCTTTCCTAATTTGCTTTTTTTATATTGGTGGTTAACTAAGTTCCCAATTTTCTTTTTTCCAGTGGATTGATAGAGAACTTCTGAAGTTAGATAGACTGATAGATCGAGCAAATGAGAAGGGTTGGCGCAGAGAATATCCTTCATATTTCACATTGAATACACATATTCAACATGTTATGTAATTTCAAATCTACCATTTCCCGAACTTATGAATTGCTACACTAACCTAACACTGACTTCAGTGCTACTTTCTGCATTTTTAAACCTTGACCCTATTGAATTTCAAGCTATACGAGTACATTGATAAGAGAGAGCTACTTAGAACACCAGCTGAGAGACAACGTCTCTTTAAAGAGATTCCACCAGTCATTGTGGACGAGGAAGATACAAAAGATACTACCGGCTTAGTAGAAAATTCTCATGGAGAAGATAAAGGTTTCGTTAGCTCTTCTTTTATCATTTTCGTACCGTTTTATCATTATATTCAATTTTGATAAAACTGTGTGGTGACCACCCCTTTAGGCCATTCAGAAGTGGCCCCTTCAACTTTAATTTTTTAGATTGATACCCTGTTTAACTTTCAGATTTTTTTTTTCTTTTTGGTTTGAGATTTTCTAGTTAGTTAAGTTGATTTTTTTCAATTTATGTGCTCTATTAGCTTTTAGTTGTTAATCGTTAAAAAGTGATCAAAACCATTAAATTTGATTAAATCATTCACGAATTTGATAAAATCCCCAATTTTGTTGATAAAAATCAGTCAAATTGAAAAATAAAATAAAATAAAAAGTTGATGGGCGTCAATCCGAAAAGTTAAGAGTTCAGGGGGCCATTTCAGAATGGCCTATAAGTGAGAGGGTCGCCAAACGTTTTGCACCTTCGGTTCTCAATAAATATGATCATACAATTGAGATCATATGAAATTTTGTATATTAAGCTGTTCAAAACCATATTCTTTCAGGAAATCCCCTTTAACTTGTTTGTCTAAGTTCTTGGGGTTTGTTTTATTTGTTCTTCTGAATTTATAAACCCAAGTTTTCTACAAACAATTCCGTGCAATGCACCTGATTACTTTTACAGAAATTTGATGTAATTTATTCCGTTGACGTTCTTGGAAAATCATATGCAGCATATTCTGGCTAAACATCATAGATCCTTTGATTATATGTGAGTTATGATGAGTTCTTAATTCAATGTGCTCTCGTTGGGTTACATTGCAACTTGCCCTGAAAAAGTAGAATTAGAATTTGATATTAATTTCATTTATGGAAGTTTTGCTGTCATTATTGTAGACAGAAGACTAACTGCATTTGGCTAAACTGTTGTGCCATGTTGGCTGTTTTACCAGGGAGTGGAGTTTCTCTTCAAGAAAATGGTGCCGCAGAAAAACACGAAGGTTTGCAAAATTTTATATCCTGTCAGTTAATATGGCTGTTTGCCCTCTATTTATTATTTATAAAGCTGCATTGTTTTTTATTTTTGAGCTTTTAGCAGACTTAGATATATATTTCTTTTCTTCTACCATTTGATCTGCCGCTTATTATTCCTCAGTTATTCGAGAACTAGACAAGCATTTAATTTCCTTAGTCAAAGATGTTTGGTTACGTTTCTGCGTAGTTACTTTTGTCCAGTAAACCGTTCTAGTAGCCACAAAATATTCTCTTCTTATTTTTTTTGTTTCTTTTACTTATTACTTCAGCATACATTTTATTTGAACTGCAAAAGTATTAGGATTACGCTTTGGAGATGTGAGGCTATGTTGGATTTTGCCCGGGAGTATTTGAGATTAGGGAGACCTTCCAGACCATGATAATTAAGCCTTTCTCCACCTATCTACGGCTAAGTTGATGAATCTTATGTGCCATTTATTTTACCAAGTTGCTCAATTATCATCATATGCTAAGACAAATCCATAAATCAGAATCTCTCTCTCTTTCTCTCTCTCTCTCTCTCTCACAAACACACACACACACACACACACACACACACACACACACACATGTTTGAACTTTGTTGTTTTGTTTCAATCAACTTGTAGTTTGAACCATTAATGGCAAATTAACCTTTTCATTTATCTTCTTCCTTTCCAGAACTATGAACATATTGCAAAGCCTAGTTTGTAGCATCAAAAAACTTCTCACATGGAAACAAAAATTTGTACTTCAAGCACAAAGCACCTGATGTCTCTTCTAGAAATGGTCTCTCTTCTGAAAAATAAATATCCGTTGAATTAATTACAGTTCTTTGTGTGGGGATCTAAGTTTTTACACTACCTGTGATCTCACCCCTTTTCTTCTCCTTCCTTTCTTTTTTATTTTCCCAGAAGGCCAACGATGTGACTCTACGGAATTCGCGCAGAACGGCGTCAAAGATCACTCTACCTTAGTCCGTGAACACAAAGACGAGCGGACTTGCAACACCAATGGAGAAGCACAACTTACTGATCAAAGTATTTCAGCATACTGTTTTTTCAACTTTTGTTTATTTGAATTTCTTTCAATTTTATGTACTTGTTGATTTGTTTTTGGCAGGAAGCTTGCTGCACGATTCTGGAAAACTCGAAGAGAAGAATGTCACTAGGATCCACGAACACAAAGAAGACCAGAGCAGTAAGGAACACGGCAAAACACAAAGTATTATCGATCTTGACGGGGATGACGAATGCGCGAATACTGCCGAACAAGGCGAGAGATCGCCAAGAGAAGTATTTTCTGCGAGTGATTTCATATGGCACTATGTCGATCCTCGCGGATTTGTACAAGGACCTTTTCCATTGATCTCGCTACGTCGCTGGAGAGAGAACGGTTTCTTCGACGACGATTTTAGAGTGTGGAGAGTCGGTCAATCCAGGGAGAATTCCATTTTACTGATCGATGCTCTTCGTTTAACTTCATAATGTAATCTTCGTTTAACTTCATAATGTAATCGCCGGATATTTTTCATTTGTATTTTGTATGCGCTACCTATATGCATAATGCAGTGGACTAATTTGATTCCTTTCTTCCCCCACCCCTCCACCCCTGATCTGAGGCACTGATTTTGGGGTCTCCAGACTACAGATGTGTTGTATCGGATAACTGCTGTTGGAAGGGCCTTGCAGACTACTTTTCTAATAATTGAATGTTGTTTAATCTATGGCTTTTCCTTATTAAAACATCATAATTTTACGTTAACTTCTTTTCTTTTGGATTTGAACTCTGCAGGATTCAAGAGGGCGACAAGTAAATTGTTTCTATTTTCAGCGAGGAAGGGAAGCTTACTTGAGCTCGTGGTTTATTGCAATCATAAGCCCAATTGCATCGAAAAGTCAAGGTCTCTTTTCTTCTTTCTCTTTTGTCAGCTAAAGGCATCAGAATTGTTAATTTTAAGACAATTAATTCTGCTCAGACAATTTTAGTTTGTCATAAATAATCAAGGTCATCAGCAAATTTGCTCTGGCAGTGCAGGTGAATACTCTTTAGAAACACATGAACAGTGTTTGCTTCTAACTCCTCAACCCTTGATGAATGTCTAAGTTTTCCTATTTCGGTGATAATACTACTGTAGATCCAAGAGCTAAAAAGTAATAGTAGGCATCATTCATGTGCTTTTGAAAGCACGCAAGATGGATTCTATGCTCCAGTAAAGTTTAACAGTTGAGTTCAAGAATTATTTTGATTTGCAAATTGTGAGAATAACGTGCGCATATTTTAACATCAAAGAGCAGTTGAGATAATAGTGGCTGCAACTTTTCTCTGGTAGAGCAAATTGAGATACAATGACACAAGGATGTAGGCCTTAATTGCTATGTTTCATCATTCAACTAAAAAAATTTAAGATAGTTATAATTATAACTGCTAGAAAAAGTAATTCGACAAAAATGATCTATTTGGTTCACAGGATTTAAATTTTTCATTGAGAATTTACTTTTTTAAAAAATCTATTTTCATAATTGAATTCCTGTCTTGTGTGAATGTTTTTGTTTCGTACATATATTAGAATACTCGGAAATATATTATCTTTGCGTTTGATTCAACATAGAAATTACTCAACTATATCAACAAAATTACTGCAATACCCTTTTGATTAATATTACATATATTATTTCACACTAAATTAATCATAAAAAAGCAAACTAGTTAAATATATAAATTCTATTTAAATATTACTAAATTTAGGAAATTCGAAACTTTATTTGTCTTTTGCACTCAATTAAAAATTTTGGAATACATAAGATTTGCAAAAGAATATATTAATCTTTTAAGATTAAATTTTTTTTGGCAAAAAAATAACCAATAGCGGAGGTAGCTTTTCAAATCCGATATTTTAAAGGATTAATAAAATGTTTTATTCTTGCCACATTATATTCCTCTGATAAAAGCCCGTTTAGTAAAATCAAAAGGGCCGAGATCTACTCTCACAATATAAAAAACTCGAAATCTTTTCCCCTGAATATTAACTCAAAACAACTTGCGAAAAAATTGCAACATCTTTACAGCCAATGAGCGCAGCCAAACATATATACCATCTTTTGAGAAATTCCATTTTACTCTTTCTTGTACATTACAGAAATGTTGTTCGAAGTAGAGCTCTTCAGAGAAGCATGACACGACCAGCTTTTTTCATCTACCAACAAAAGTTTCAAATAGGAGCCTCCGATATTGTGGCAGTGTTACTCATTTCAACTTTTAAGGCTCCAAACCTTCTCAACGACCGGATGTCACAGAAGTGCTTTCCAGAGTAGCGAAGCAATTCTAGAAGCCACAGCCGATGGGCTTCTTCTTAACACCAAAAGCTTCTTAATCCAGTGCGGCACATCACGGAACGTACTTCCAAGCTCGATGCATAACGCTGTCGTTTATATAGGGGCGCAAATCCCACATAAGACAATAGCTCTCAAGCTCCGATGATGATGTCTTAAGATTCAGAGATTGAACGATTTTCTCCTGCAGCATATATATATATATATATATATATATATATATAGAGTTGCAAATTTCGATTGGGTTTTTGTTCTTAAATAGGTGAAATGGAAATGTTGAAGGATAGAATTATAAATCCATGTTTACCTGCATGGCATAGTCAAGCTTCAACATGCCGTAGATAACCATCATTGTAGTAACATATAAAATTAAATTGTCTTGAAGATGTAAAGGCCGAGTTTCATCCTGCTATAATAGAAAATACAAAAAGGCAATAAAAAGAGTATTAGAACAATGCAGACAACTCTGTGAAGTCAATTAAGAGTATAAAAGATGTGATTTTGTCATTATACTTCGTAATACTCTTGAATCCCGACGAAAGTTAGAACAAAACGCGAAGATAATATACACAAAAAATAAACACACACAACCAAATATAAGTGATAAAAAGCTTTTTTAAGTTACTTGAATATATGACCGTTAATCATTAGTTACCGAAGTTTACAACAAAACTTTTATAACAAAACTTTTATCTTAACTCATAGCAACTGCTAGGACAATATAGCAAGTCTATTTATGATTAGTTAGTGACTTTGTCGCCTTCAGCACAGACCAAGTACCTATTTGGATGGTTATCACAACCGAAGTTACAAAGAATAATTAATTAGAGAAGTTGCTGTTAACTGGGCGTACCTCAGTAGGAAGAACATCATCTATCAAGCTGTTGCAATCATCGTTCTCAAAAAATTTAGAGGTGCTTTGATTCGTTGCTTGTGTAATACCATATGCATCCTTGGCGAGGCATTCGACTTCATCGAGCAGAGTTTTCGCTGAGAAATTGATAGAATATATATAGCTACTAAGTACAAAATAGAAAAGCACTCTGTGCATGAATCTGACGCTGTGCCATGTAATAGGTGAAAGAAAGGGCGGACAAGCCAGAGAAAGAGAGAAAAACAGAGAGAAAGTTTCAACCATAATGAAACAGAAGTTTTTCATGTTTCCTGCGAATTACTGGATTGGATCTACGTGATTAATGCTTCATCCAAACAGAAAAATAATGAAATATTGCAGTTTCAATTACATTAAAAATGATGAGATCAGTCAAAAAGATAAGTGCCCAAAAAGCTCATCTAGACATGCCAAAAAAGAAAAAAACAAAGAAAAATAAATTCTAGACAAGAAAGAAAGAAAGAAAGAAAGAAAGAAAGAAGAATGATTTTAATTCCAATTAAATGTGTAAAAACATGACTACAGTAATTTCTTCTAATTCTGCACAAGTATGATTATACAATGTTTAGCAATATACAGACCATTATGTTTTCCTTTCCAATTTACCTCTTCCTTTGTTCCACAAAAATTCCAATCCTAAGATCAAATTGGACATAAGTTCCTGACACTTTTGAAAGCAAACAGAGCAAACATTGATTATCTCTTTTGCATGGCTCGTGGTAAGAAGATTCATGTATACATATTCAGATAGCAGGGTATATACTTCATAAATCCAGAGGATGACTATAAACAGTGCTTGCTTATTACATAAATGTTTAAAAGTCCAAGGCAGAATGTTACGAAACAGTGATTTATCCGATTAAGAACTTAAAATCCTCTTTCAATTCATCGACCGTACCTAACGCAGTTGGCTTAGGACTTGAAGGTTGCTACTAGAGGTCCCAAATTTGAAGCCTAGTTGCTTCACATTTCTAATAGAGTTCATTTCTAAAAAAAAATGAAAGAAGCGGGTAGCGTGCTACCTTTCTCTCTCTTAAAAAAAAGTGCCTCTTTCAATTCCTTGCATGTATATCTAATCGTTCACAATGACACTACAAATTAAACTCTTTGTTGAGTGAGAACACGCAAAACTTAAGTCAATGCAACTTCTATGTTATTTCCGTGGACAAGAATCACATTAAAAGGACTAATCAACATAGCATTGTACGCATTCTTAATATTAAGCCAATTCGACTCTTGTGCTTAACTGAATATGCAATCAATTAGCCGATACGCTTAAAAGATTTAAATATAGGGAAATTCAGATCAACTTTTAAAATGATGTTGATTCTAAGAAATATAAAATAGTAAGTAAATGGCAAATATCATATGAAATAAGAGGAGATGAAAGGCACCTTTCTTTAAATGGTCTCGGAGGCCTTCTTCGCAAGATTGAACTTCAACAAGAATTTTCATGTCAACAGAGGAAAATAAGCTATAAGAAAGCAACTCAAACCAAAAATAAAGATATTTTTCTCTTATTACCATTCCATTCTAACAAGAGAAGTTACTACTTGGATATAACCATTATCTATCAAGGGAGAAACGTCAATATAAGTGAATCAAAAGCAAAACACAGAAATTTTGGCAAGAAAGACATTTTTCAGCAAGAAAGATGTGAAATCCTTATTTGGCAGAATAAACAAAGTGAAGATATTTTAGCAAGGAATTCATTATTCCACCTACGAAGGCTTATGGCAAGGGAATCCTCAGCGTCCAAAAATAGATTGTTAGTGGATAGGAGGTGCAAGAAATAAAAAATTCCTTAAGCTAAATAAAGGGCAATAAATGAATAGTATCAGATAGAAAACAGCAGATTTACAAAGTAGGAAAGTAGGGCAAATAACTTGGCAAAAAGTACAAGACGACAAAATTTCTCATCTAAATTACTTGATGGTTATTTGTTGACTCAAAAGAAGGCTAGCCCAAGCTTATCACCTAGGACTAATCAATCGTTGCTTATCCAAAGCTCCCATTTGCTTATCTTAATAGCTTTTGCATACAATGAGCTACCAAACAATTTAGCACCTTAAAGGTTAACCTCTGAGTTTGATCTTATTGAGGGTGTACTCTATTAATTAATTTTGTCATTTATTTGAAACTACAATGACTTACTCTGACTGATATTTTGAATATTTTGAAAGGAGTGATTGCACCCAGCTTCCACATATGCCTTCATTTTCTCAGTGAAGTTCGATCTAATTATCTCATCGACAATCTTTGATGTACCATCAAGTTTCGGCCTTCTGAAGTATTCTGTGAGGAAGGAAAATATTATCGGGTTATGAACACATCAGCATAAGATTAAAGAGACTAGACAACAGTAAATACCATTTCCTTGTATTTAAGTTTTTACATGACCTGTGCTGAACAGAGAAATGACAATCATCTATTAGGTTTTGGAACAATACTTTGCAACTATTAGTTCAATGGCTTTCCAATGAGAAGTAAAAAGGGACAATCACCTATCTCTTGATGCAATCTCATAAGAAACTGCTTTGCCACATCAACTAGCTCCTCAAACTTTGCAACCCTATAAAGCGTTTGTTCTTGATTATTTCAAGGTTCAAGAATGAGAACCATGATTAATTGCACAGAAATAAATAGCAAATACAGTAAAGATGCACAAAATAGCATCAGATATAACCTGAAATCTCCACCATCAATTGAGAGAAAGTTAACAATCATGAAGAAAAGAAATAGTCTCCCAGCAGAACTTACCATAATGATAGCGCATTTACAATAGGTACCTGAACTTTAAATATTTTTATTTTACCACTGAACCTTACAAGATTTTCAAAACAGGTGTCTGTATCTAATCTTGCAGTATCCATATGTCTTTTGATGAATATACCGTCAAGTAACAGAATAATCTCTTATATTATGGAATGTTCTGTGATATTAATTAAAAAAGCAAATACTTTAAAATTTGAGTATTTATTCAAAAAAAAAAACTATTAGATAGTAAAATCAAAACTTTCAAAGTTTAGGTACCCATTTCAATATGCACCACATTTTAGATGAGTTCCGTGAGCCATGAATAAAGAAAATACTCGTGAAAGGAAATCTACTCAAACCATCAAACGACCATGAAGCATGCAAATACTTCTTAGCTGAACACCACACAGTGTAGATTAAAGTCTATCATTAGCACTCCCCTAGCACAGTCCAATATGAAGTTATAAGGTAATGAAGAAAAATGGCATTTAATATTTTATATCCAACACTCCCCTCATGTCCGAGCTTAAGACCTTACAATAGACTCAATTCGTGTGCTAAAATTAAAAACGAGGACATATAAATGAAATTAAGAGCTTGGTGGGATTCGAATTCAGGAGCTGCTAAGACACCACAAGAAAATAACCAATTTGATACAGGAGCTTTAATATTATGTTTTACTTTTCGATTGTTTTATTTATTTTATTTAGTTAGTTGTCATGTGACTAGCATGCGACTTATTATTATATTTTGACAGTTAGAGTTTAAAGTTAGCCAATAAGTCATAATCAAGGACTGGATTTGAAGAGCACCTTGTAACCCTAATATAAAAGGGATGCAAATCAGATAATGGTTGTTTTGGATGATCTTTTCAATATATCTAAGAAACTAGTGGTTTTCTTAAAACCCTAACGGTTCCATCTTTATTCATAGTCCCTGTTAGCCTAAATTCGATTATCTACTAGCTGTTTTCGTTCCATACTACATCACAATTACTCCAAAAGCTTAAATTGTTACAGAACGGTATTCTGATAACTGATGTTCCACATTCCCCCACACCCTTGAACTTAGGACTTTCTGAACGACCTAAGACGTAAACTTAAATTAAATGATAGAAAATTAAATGAAACTAGGAGCTTGGTGGTATTCGAACTGAGGACCTCTTGCTCTAATACCATACGACTATACGAATTACTCCAAATGCTTAAGCTATTAGATGACAGTGATTTCAATATTTTATATTCAGCATCCATTGATGGGCATCAAAAACTAAATGCAATCACTGGTTTCTCACAATGAAATGCAGGATTCAGATGTGCATTACAAAAAAGAAAATAAAAAGAAAAAGAAAAGAAAAAAGTAGTGTGTGAGTGACTTACTTGATCATGAAATCCATGAAGATGCTGGAAACCTTCGCCGTTGAATCAAAAAGGATCTTCCTCTCCATATCAGCATCTGATACTGTAGCATCTGAAATATGAGAGAGAGACATTGTTAATAGGATGATCTCATGGAGATTCTTAAGGGCTCGTAAAGGGAGCTTGATGAGGATGATGAGGAAACAAGTCCAATACCACCATCGAAGCTGTTGAGAGGTTCGGATTCCGCATTATCATAGAGATAGAGAGAGTTTTAGAGAGAGAGGGGGATTCGGGACAAAGAAGATGATGAAAAAAGGAAAAGGAAGCAAGGAGTTGGAGCACAAAATAAATAAATAAATAAATAAATCCCTGGAGCGACAATTTTAAAAAAAAATTCATGGAGTTTATATCTATGGTCTAAGTTATGATAAAGTAGAAAATTATGTAACTCTGCAGGATTTCACGACTTTATTTTTAAGCTATTTGAATACACCCTGTACAATTTCAAGACAAGAACGATCTAAAAATGTTAACAAAATAAGCAACCCAATCCGATTTCAGTTTCTGAATACGTTGGTTATCCAGTTTGTAAGTTTCTACCACATTCTTATTCCAACACATAGAATTTCGGACAATCTTAAAAAATTAGCCGCTAGAGAGTTCAAATTTTAAAAAACGAGCTACTAGATAGCTCCAAATTCGAAAACTAAAACAATAGGTGAAGAGTATTAACAAAATCTCTACCAATCAATTTTGCTTTTCACCATTCAAAGATGTAGTCATGTAAGAGAAATGCTTTGTGTGAGAAATACCATACAAGCAAAGTCGAAACTAATTCGACTTTACAAAACAAATGATTCCAATTTCACTGAACCATATGATTAAAACAACCAATGATAAATAAAAAAAAAAACGAGAGGGTTGTTACCAGTCGGTGGAGGAAAGAATGGCGGCTCCTCTCCGGCCATGGAAAGGCGATGGGTTAGGTTGGGTCTGGGGGCCGCAGAGGAAGGGGGACTCGAGTTGGGGGACAAGTAGGGATGCAAACGGATTTGGATTGGTGGAGCTCCTGCCAGCCCGAATCAAGTAGTAACTGGTAAAAAAAAACGATAAATTACATACAGCTCCCTGTAAATATATCGAATAACAGATATATTCCTACAAAGTTTAGCTTTTCATATTTATTCCTACAAATATCCTAACGTTTTCACGTATACCCATGCTGTTAGGATCCACTAGAAAAATATAGTTAACTATAAGTAAAATACTTAACCCTAATTAGTAAATGAGGTAAATTGACCTTTCTACCGCTCTTATATTATTTGTGATCATAGAAAGAAAGAAAATGACTGTTGAAAATTTTTGGGAGAACATTTCTGCATAATTCTAACAATTGAAGCTTTTGGAGAGACATATTTGTAATGGCAAAAATGTCATTTCACTTATTTTCTTTTAAAAAATAAATAGTAAATACTCTAACGGTAACAAACCAGAGGGATAAATATGAATATCATTGGACTTTTGTAAGGATAAATATGAAAAGTTGAACTTTGTAGGAATATATTTGCAATTTGATATGTTTACAGGGAACTGTATGAAATTAATCCAAAAAATATTGAAAAATGTAACTCGCTCGAATTGTGCAGACTTTTTTTTCTTTTTTTTGGGAGAGAATGGTAGCATGTCATCCGCTTCGTTCATATTTTTTATTAAAAATGGACTTAACTAAAAATATGCAACAAGACTTCAAATTTGGTACCTCGGGTACCAACTATTAAGTTCTTTGCCATTTACGTTGAGGACGGAGGATGACTTATTTTGATTGACGCAGTATGATTTATTTAGTGATATAGTTTGGTTTGATCTCGCGAATTTAAAAAAAAAAAATGAAATCATTTAACTTACCCCACTTAACGGAGTTTGCAACAAGACCAGGCCTAATCTAGATAACTTGAAGAGATTAAGTATCTAATTATAATAATTAGAAGGTTGGCGACACAATTAAAACTTGGGTAAAAGGTATAATAATTAGATGGTTGGGGATACAAATTAAAACTTGGGTAAAAGGTTAGATACTTTCTATGTAATTTACCCAACCAAAATACTTTCTTTTTTTCTTTTTTTTTTTTACATTTAGCCTCCACAAAATATTTTATAAATAATGCTACCTATACACTCCATTTTGTAGTTGTATAACTTATGCCCCATCCATCTAATGGATGAGGTGTTTTCACCTGTCGCATGGAGGTGATTAGTGGAGAAAATCCACCCATTGGATGAGTGAGATGTAGGATTTACACTTATTTTCTTTTGTGCTCTGAGGTAAGACCACTTTTCTTTCCCCCTTAAATTCTTTTCTTCTTTTTTTCTATTTTGTGTAAGTTTCCAAACAAACGAAGCAAACGTACCCTGATCAATGCCTAAAGATGCCTTCGCTAAGGTACTCTATGGCAGACAATAATCATAAACAATATACGACCAAATGACCATACTGCTTTTATCTCTAAAGATGCCTCTTTGTTGCTTGTGCTCAAGTGAATAAGTTTTCAACCACACAGTGATTTGCTTCTATCCAATCGTTCAACTAATGCTCAAAGAGCAGAATCATATGCATTAGTTATAATGTTAAAGTTGTTCCTAGTAATATTACAACTCGATACTTTCAATTGTCAAAGAGTTGTTAATTTCCCATGTAACTGGAAAGGTATGAAGGATGGACCCTTAGTTTTCTATGAGGAAAGAGAGGTCAAATAGAAATGGATACGCTAATTGAGATACCTAAGATAGAAAACATTCCAAGGCTTATCCATCTAACAATACATTTCCAATAAAAAATCTTAATTTCTTTGAACCAAAACATCAATGTTTCCTTGATAAAGATCTTCCAAATCATTCATTACCAAAGCTTAAAGGAACACAATTTTTCAATTTTTTGAAGCTGCAGATACTTTTGTACTCAGCTAATCTCGAGCAAAACAATAGCAACAAATCAAGAACCACAAAAGAAAGTAGATGCTAAACAAAGTCTAGTCAGAGGTTTCTGCTCTGGGGATAAGCTGAAAACAAGGATTTATTCTGCTTGATTTTTTGTCTGCGAAGAGAGTGAAATTAGTAGAAATAGAATTGCGTAATCATGGAGATAGAAAACTTCAACCAAACTCAATGAGTTTCTACACCATTATGCAGATAAGATATATATTTCCTACCCAAATCCAAAAGAGTAGGTTATTTCAACTTTACAGTTTTGTAACTTATTTTAAGGATTTTACAGACTCATGAATCGCAAAAGATCACCAAAATATGATCTCTTGCATCTGTTGCCTCATCCACCTTAAACCCTTATGTTCCTCAAGCACAATAAACTATAAATCTTAAGATTTTTTACTGCATTACATATGAAATCAAAACTTAAAGTGAAAGATTTGAGGAAGTAACTGTGAGATAAATGAGGATATGCTAATCCAAAAGCCGGTCACAAACAAATCAGAGCTCACTCTGATCAAACATCCCCAAATCAGCACCATTACAAAATTCAGCAACAAACACCCCGCGACGGATCAAAGAAGCCTGAGTTCACATTTTATTCAAGCCGAATCGAAAGAGCGCGAGGAAATTGAGGAAATTACAGGTGTTGGCGGCGGCGGCGGCGACGACGACGGGGCGCTCTACTTCTTCCTGTAGCGGGCGACCTCGGCGTCGTTGGGGAAGAAGCCCGTGAGCCGACCCGCCGAGTTCTGGTACGCGTACATGAACCCGCCCATGATCCCTATCAGTACCCCACTCACCATGGACGGCCCTCGGATGCTCGGCTTGATCCCTGCGCCATCCCCCAATCCAAAACCCAATTAGAAACCCTAACCCTAACCCTAACCCTAATCCTAATGCGGATGCGAAGGGTGCGGAGGAGGAGGAGAGGGGGGGAACCTGAGAGGTAACCGCCGGTGACGGAGACGGCGGTGATGGTGGAGAAGCGGAAGTAGTCGAGGGCGGAGAAGTTGGCGACGGCCTTCGTGAAGGGGGGTTGCGGTCGACCCGGTTACGGCTGTTTAGATGCTTACTTTATTATTATTATTATTATTATTATTATTATTATTATTATTTTTTAGCAACTATACTGGTAGGAAAATTTTTCTAAATAGTGTATAGATGGTTTAAAAACATACCAATAAAATAGGGTATAACTATCTTAACTATACCACAAAAAATAGGATAAAAATGAAATTCAAAATTTTCTCTTAAAAATAAAACTCCACTTTTCGGGCTGCTTCTCCACTCACATAACCCACCTTTTTTTTTTTTCCATCTTTCTCATAGTCTCCTTTCTCTCCAATCTCCACCCTCTCCACAACCCCAAAAAGTAGGGTTTACCTTTCCTTATCGCCTCCACACTCACCTTGGCCGCCACCTCCTCCGCCGCACTCACTTCGGCCGCCGCCGACGCCGCCGCACTCACCTCGGCCGCCGCCGATGCCGCTACACTCACCTCGTCCGCCGCGCTCATCTCGACCATGTTGGTTGTGGCCCACGTGATATATTCAAGGCGATCCATAGAGATACGGTCAATCTATTTAAGTCGATCTATAAAGATATTTTAGATCTTATGGTTAGGATATATCTGGACACGTCTTTGATGGACGGACGTGATTTAAGTCCTTACGGTCAATCTATTTAAGTCCTTACATTAAGTTATATATAAATATGTAACATACGGGAGTCCCGGTCTACCCCTAATCTAATTGTTTGTGACGACTCCATCTCCGGGGATAAGGGAATTAGACTCGAAACGTCCCGTCTTCTTGCAGATTATTTACGAGGACGAACCACGAATAAGGATTGCCGCTTACAAATCGGGTACAGAAATCGAAATCATGGCAGAAGGTACGATCTAGTTTCTTATAAAGTTTCTAACATGTGGTATCAGAGCTAAACCTTTTCCCTGATTTTCGTTTCTTTAAGATTCCTTTTCATTAAAGAAAAATAAATAAATATATTCACCGATTGGTTTGCGTTAATGGTGACGTCGGCTGGCCTCAATCGAGATCGGCGTTCGGAGAAACGACGTCACGGACGGGCCGCATCAAGCGATTAAAAAAAAATAAAAAATTAGCGGCAAGATTTATTGACCATAAGAATCGGTGTTCGGCGTTTCGGCCGGATTGCGCTGCTCTCACGGTTGCGTCAGGCGACTCTCAAGGACCGCATGTAGCATTAAAAAAAAAAAGAAGATCGGGAGGCGTGGCAGACTCGCGCCACCACGCCTTCCGGACGCAATAGGCGCGGCCCACAAGGGGCCGCACTAGGCAGTCCGTAATGGAGCTGCCTAGGTGGCGGTCAAAGTAATCAAAAGGGCCATTGTTGTTGACCGTACAATGCAGCCTCGCATGGGGCTGCCTGAGGTAGCAGTCCAATCAAAAAGGGTATTTATTTATTTTTCTTAATGAATAAGGATAAGATATAAATATATATATGTATATATATATTTATAATTTCGGTTTATAATTTTCTTTTGTGACTCGATTATCTAGAAGTCAATATATTAAAGTTATGTATAACTTTTGGTATTTGTTATATATAATTTCTGTTCTACTTGTTTGTTTATTCATGATATAAAGTAGTATGTTTAGTTTAATATCTTACGATATATTTTTGCATTATTACTCTAAATATATATAAGGTGATCATAAAAATTTAAGAGTAGAGAATATAGACTTCATACAGTTTTTTTTTTAAATTTTGAGTCACATAAAATTGTAAAGAAAATTACTTTGGACCTTTATCTTTCCGTTGTGTTTTGGAATAATGTGAAATTTTCGGTCATTCAATATCATATAAAGGTTAATGCGAGATTAATTATGTCTAAGAGTAGCCACAGTATCATAGTCATGATATTTGATCACTTATGATATTTTTATAAGATGATATTGATTTAAAGTTAACCCGAAAATTCATATGGATTCCTAATTTATTTTTAAATAGTCATTCAATGTCAAATAAGGTTATTTGTATTTTTCATTATGCTCAGGAGTAGCCACAGCATCCTATAGATAATGAAAAATATATAAGCTATTAGTGATATTGAATTAAAGTTTGACTATTTATTGCAGTCAAATAAATTAATTTTCTGAATGTTGACTGGAATAAGATAGTGGATTGAATTTCTAGATAGCGAGTTTTCCTATGCCCACAGGTACAGAAATCTTGTTGTTTAGAAATTAGTTTTCTGCTAGTCTTATTATTAAAGTAGATGAATTCTATGCGTGTAGCACCTCTGCCCACAGGAAGGTAGAATTTATCTAATCTAAAGATTATTATCTTATAGTAGGCGATAAAGTTCAATATTTTCTTTGTTTTTGCAGCTTCTTCCTCTACTGCATTTCTTAATGATGTTTCTCGTATTCCTATGCTTACTGGGGACAATTATTCTGATTGAAAAGAAATTATTTCTTTTACTTTGGGTTATATGGATTTAGATTTGGCTCTGTGCGTTGAGCAATCGCCTAAGGCAGTGGGGCCAATGACTCCACAGCAGGAATCCGCGCAGGAAAAGTAGGAGCGATCCAACAGCTTAAGTTTGATGCTCATAAAGTCTAGAGTATCAAAAAGCATAAGGGGATCAATTCCAGAATGTGATAAAGCCAAGGATTACCTAACGGCCATTGAGGAGCATGTTTGTTAGCTCCTATAAAGTTTGTCTTGAAAGAAAGCATTGAAATATCTATATTTATTATGAAATCTCATTTAGTTAATGTTCCTAAAAACACATGGTAGATTGACTTGAACTACTGTACATTTTCAAATACATGCAGGGTTTCACAACCTAATGATGTTAAAGCCAAATGAAAGGATTTTAATTAGACAGAGAGGAAATAAATTCAAGTTGAAGCCGTAGGAAAATTTATTTAGAACTTAAGTACTGGTTTGTACTTTGAACTTGAAGATATTTTTATGTTCTAAATTTTCTAAAATTTAGTTTTCTATTTCTAAATTGAGAAATTAAGGTTTCAAAATTTTATTTGAAAATGAATCTTTTGCTATGTTCTCGATATATTATTTGTTGGCAATAGTATTTGGTAGATGAGTTTTCTAAACAGACCACGGTCGCGACCGCCGTCGAGCACTCGCTTTACTTATCTCTCGCCGACGTTGTACCCTTGCTACCCCTTCCCTACTGCTCCGCACCCTGCGATGGCCGGAGAGGCGCGCACTGTCACGCCTGGGTCCCTTTTCGGTTTGGAAGACAGCGAAACGACTAATTTTTTTTTTTTTTTTTTTTTTTTTAAAAACACCTGACCCAGAGGTTGTCAGATCCGCCACAATTACAGGGAAATCCACTGTTCACAACGGACAGAGTCTCCCCTGTATTTGCACGCGTCGCACAAGTACAGCTAACAATCAGAGTACAACCAGAATACAACACAACCATATGAACACACAATCTCAACTGCACATGCAGACGTTCATACATTCAACATTACAACGCGACAGTATTCCAAGTTTTTAAACATAAATCCGAACTATCATTTGAAATGTTTCACATCGGAAACGAGTTTTGAAATGCTAAGTCTCAGAAATCCATTGAAATGCTCCTTTTTTTAAAATTGTTTCCCACACAGAAACCTTTATCTTTTAAAACGCCACCACGAGAGGTAGAAAACCATCGAAACAGTATCGAATATGAAACACTTTTTCTTTTTTAAAACAAGCGCTACCGAGAGGGTAGAAAACCATTTACTTGAAAAGCCATAAATCTCTTTTTATCACGAAAACCCAGCAGAAAACTGAATATTCAAGTACCGAATGAAACTGAACCGTAATGAAAGTTTACTATTTATTCAGCAAAGGAAAAAAGATACAGACGGCGGAGCTCTAACGCTGCGTAGACTCGCTCCTCATGCCGTCCCCTCGGACCTGCGACGTTCACTGTAATGGGGCGGGGGGGTTGAGAACATGTTAACATGTCTCCCCTCCAGTGGGTCGCAAGCGACGATGGGCCGAGGGTACGCACCAGCGAAAGGAGGCCTAAGAAACAGTAAAGGTAAACAACTACAGTAGCTACTTGATATAAGAACAGAAAGTACAAGTAAGGAACTGATGTACAAGTAATGAACTACTGCTACTGTATGTATGCATCAACTGGTGGATAGTCCAAGGATACCAATCTAAACTGCCTTGTTGGTCCGGAGGACCTCAGGCTAATGCCACAATCACTCAACCTGCATATACCAGCCGTAACCTCTGAGCTCACGGTGTGGGCAACCCAACACTTTTCCGGAAAGAACACCCCCTGCGGTGGATCAGACCGCTGTGGGTTCGTGAAATGCGAACGAGTGGTGACGATCGATGCTGATATGCTCATATGACAACCGTCGGCAACCAGCCGACACGACCGTATAGGTCATCAGTACAAAGTGAATCGACCGAATAGTCAAAGTACAGTAAGTAGTGTGAACGACCAAATAGGTCACGATGCAACAGGAAACGACAATCAGTCACATGGTTAGTATATACTAATGCATCTACTCTACCCCTACAGATACTACGCATAGGACAACGGGCAGAGTAAATAAAAGCAGTATGGTGCAAGGGCTCAATATGTAATGAGTAAACAATATGAATAGACGATGTAAAAGATAGCGGTAAATGAAGACATCACCGAGGGCCCCACACAGTGCACGCTGTACCGATTCGGATCGAAGTACCCACCTGTATAAAGCTGAAATGGTCTCGCTAAGGGGTAGACGAAGCGACGCGGACCTACGAAGGGTCCACCGAGTTAGAGTCTAACCACGAACACAATAACCGACCATTCTCACACAAATCCCAAATCATAACCCCACTGAAATCGGTTTTCAAACGCCAACTTCCGAACCAGCCGGAAGTCCCGAAAAAAACGTACCGGAACATCCACCGATCGCTACCCGTCGTTCTGAACCTCGGACGACGGGTGACCAGCACAAGCTCAGCGACGCTACAGTCAACCACGAGGCACCGTCGGATGAATTCCGAGTCGAACGCGCGTTCTATCGGCGGATTTCGCCGAAAAATGTCGGAAATGACCGATAGATTTTCGCAAAGGCTTGGGCCTTGGACGACAGTCCAGAGGTTATCTTAAGCCTTTACCTGCTGCCAACAGCAGCCACGACGAAGCGAAACGCAAACGGATCCCTAATGGCTCATGAAATCACATTATTTTATGTGATTTCATGGCTTTAACGGGTGTACCAGCAAACCAGGGATCGTGGAGGTTACCATTGCCACTTGCTGCAAGGTTTCAGCTGCCTGGGCTGTGCTCACCTTTCGGAGCACTGTCCGCAGGAACCACGCGCGCTACGAGCGACGCGGAACCTCAGCGAATCAGTGCGCATACTGTGAAAAAATCCTTTTCTCACTTAACCAGGCACCGTCTACTAATGGAGGTGAGCATCGTGTTTCAACACGAGCCCACGATCACCGTGTTCAGCACGAGCCACGATCACCGTGCTCACCTCCGAGGTGCCAGGGAGTCAATCGGAATCACGGACAGTGACCGTGAACGCAAAACAGCGAGTGCTGGACCAAAAGTAACTAACTCACGGAGCTGTGGAGCTAGGATGGCCGCGGCGATCGGACGGCGGGCACTCGCCGCGGGGATGGGAGCAGCAGGTCGAGGGAGGTCCGGGAGGAGGTGTCTGCGGCGGCGGCAGCAGCCGTGGCGCGGCGGCGGAGAACGGGCCGTGACTTCCTCTCGGGTTGGAGCTTGCGGCAGCGACGGCGGCGATCGGGGGAGGTCGGCCGGGGCGATGTCCGGTGGCGGAGACGGAGGAGGAGGTGGTGCCACCTCAGGGGGGTAATGGCGGCGTCTTGGGAGTGGCGCCGGCTCAAGGTCGGCCCTACAGGACCTGAGCGGCGGCGGGAGCCTTGGCTGCAGCCGCGAGGCCGAGCGCAGCATCGCGGGGCCGGCGGGGACGCAACGCGCCGGGTTGCAGGGAGATCGCCAGCGGGGTGCGACAGGGGGCTTTGGGCCGCAGGGAAGTGCGGTCCCAAGGCCGCCAAACCTGAGTCGGGCCTGGCTCGGAGGTCTGGGCCAGACCCGGCCTGGCTGCAGCCTCTTCCGGCAGGCTCGCGAGCTCGGGCGTGCGGGGCGGCGGGAGAGGGCGGCCTGAGGAAGGTCTCGACCAGGAAAGTGGTTGCTTGGATAACAAGCGCTCACCAAGCACCAAATTTTAAGCCGGTGGTGAGGTGGTCCAAGAGAGAAGGCAAACCTGGACTAAGGCTGTTTCGGCGGCCGCGAACGACGAGCACCGGCGGCGGGCAGGGAGGTGCTGGGATGACAGGCGCTGGCGGTTCTAGGTTAGGGTTAGGTCCCAAACCCTTATGATCCACCTATATTAGTATGGAAACTTGCGGAAACCCCCACCCCACTCCGAAAGGAGTCGACCTTAAATCCCAGCTCTCACCAGAGCAGACTCGCACAAGTGCAGATAGTCCTCTAGTTCGAATACTGACATTGACGCATAATATAGTGCCTTTTCGCGATAATCCGATTATTCAAATCAGCCCCTTCGCGGACTTTCGCGATTCCCCGAGATCTCGTCGGTTCGAAGATTTCCATCGGAATCATAGCACCAGCGCGATACAGCACGACAGAGGCATCGAATCTAAGCACCTCGTTTTCGCCACCGAAAGATTCCGGATTTCGAACAAAACATCCCTCCTATCGTTCCACCAAAACCACATATAACAACTATATGCAAAAACACTAAAACCCTTTTCTCGAAATCCGTGCTCCAATCCAAAATCCGGTCACAGTGCCATTGGGTCAGATAGTCAGCGTTTGAAAGAGCTATTGGAAGGCTATATTCGGAGTCCGTATACGGTCTGAAGTCATATACTCCGCGGCTCTCCGGAAAACCGAAGTTACTATTCATTAGTCAGACTCTCGGGTCGCCGTAACTTCTCCGTTTTAGACTTGTTTTCTCCTGAAATTTGCGAGTACACTATAATTATAATACTACACAGAACATCGGTCAAACAAAAGGTTTATCTAAATCAAAAATCAAAAAAAATTCCTAGTTATTACAATGCACGCTTTTTCTCCTCTAATAGGTAAAGAAAGAAATTAATACTAGCTATTTATTTTTAATTTTTAATTTTTAAGGCTTCGCACCTTGCTGTGATCCGGGATTTAGTAGCAACTCTTTGATAATCTGCTAAACTTGAGCATTTCCTTCATAGCTTCCTGCAACATCTTGGACGCAAGCAGGGATAATGGCCGTCATGGCATGGTTGTGTCCTTCTTCCATTTTTCTCCTTGACAGTGCGTCTGCTGCCTTGTTTTCTCTTCCTTTCTTATATTGTATGACGTAATCCATTCCCATTAATTTAAGCATCCCTTTTTGTTGGATCGTCAATGTTATCTTTTACTCTAACAAATACTTTAGACTCTCGTGGACCGTCTTGATAATGAAGGTTCTAGTACTTAGGTAATGCTTCCATTTTGTCACCGCGAGCAATATGGCTAAGAATTTTTTTTCATATATTGAAAGCCCCAGATTCCTCGGGCATATTGCCTTACTAATATATGCTATACGTCGCTCGTCTTGAGTGAGCACCGCGCCGATCCCATGTCCGCAAGCGTCCACCTCTATGGTGAAAGACTTGGCATAGTTAAGCATCGCTAAGACGAGCGCGGTAGTCATCACCTCTTTGAGCCGCACAAAAGCCCTCCCGACTTCCTTATTCCAAATGAACTTGTCCTTTTTTAGCAACTCGGTTAAAGGTTTGCTTATACCACCATATCCTTTAATGAAGCGTTGATAATACCCCGTGAGCCCTAGGAACCTTAGTAACTCCTTAATTGTCGCAGTGGTGGGCCAATTCTTCATAGTCTCGATCATGGAGGGATCGGTGGCCACCCCTTTGCCGAATATTAAATACCCGAGGTACTCGACTTGTTCTTGCCTTAAGAGGCATTTACTTCTTTTCGCAAACAAGCGGTTCTTCTGTAGTGCCTCCAGCACTCTCTTTAAATGATCTGCATGCTCCGCTAATCCCTTGCTATACACAAGTATATCATTGAAGAACACCAGCATGAACTTGTGCAAGTAGGGCTCGAATATTTCATTCATGATGGCTTGGAATGTGGCAGGTGCGTTGGTTAGCCCGAAAGGCATAACCAGGAATTCGTAGTGGCCGCGGTGCGCCTTGAACGCCGTCTTGTGTATGTTGTTTATATGCATTCTTATCTGGTGGTATCCGGATCTAAGATAAATTTAGAAAAATACTTCGAGCCTTCTAGTTCGTCTAGTAAATCATCAATGAGGGAATAGGATATTTATCCTTGATGGTCGCCTTGTTGAGTTGTCTATAATCCACACAAAACCTCCAACTATTGTCCTTCTTTTTCAAAAGCAATACCGGTGATGCGTAGGGACTCGTGCTAGGCTGGATGATTGTGTTTCGCAGCATTTCTTTGATTTGCGGTTCGATTTCATTCTTCTACTCATGTATGTATCTGTAGGGTCGCAAGTTGACCGGTTTAGCCTCGAGCTGCAAGGGAATCTGATGATCCTAGTCTTTTTTCGGTGGCAGTCTTCTTGGCTCCTGAAATACATCTTCATATTGCTCTAACACCTGTCGCACCAGAGGGGGTATCACTTCTTCCTCCTCTGTTTACTTCCCTGGGTAATAGTGTCCTATTGCACAACACCTCCCTTCCAATCCGGCTCTATACCATTGGGCCACGGTTACAAATTTCAGTTCAGCACTTGCGTCCCCCATTTTTGATCCTTCTGCTATGCCTTTGAGTACCATCTACTTCCCCTCTTTGGTGAATGAAATGGAGTTGTTATCATAGTCAAAGGTGACTTTCACGTACGCCTTCAACCAATCAATTCCTAGGATAATACTCGAGCCATCCAATCTTGTCACCCTTAATTCTGACTGGTATTGTTCTCCTTGCATGGTCCATTTAAAATTAGCATATTTGAGTTTGCTTAATACCTTGTGCCTATTCGCCACGGTGACCGTAAGTGGTGTTGCTGCTGTCATGCTCACCTTGACCTCCTTGGCCACCTGGAAGTCGATGAAACTATGTATACTCCCGGTGTCGATCAGAATGGTAACTACCTTACTTCCCACTTCACCTTGTACCTTGATAGTGTCATGCTAATTTTGTCCGCTAAGGGCATGCACGGAGATGCCAGTTTCTTTTTCTCCCAGCCCTACAGTGGGCGATTCCTCTTCCTCTCCTCAGCGGTGATCATTTGTTCATCGAACACCTCATCTGGCTCAAGGCTTGCATTTATGAGAATCAAGGTTCGGTTAGTGCACTGATGCCCGGGGTAGTATTTCTCTCCGCATCTAAAGCACAATCTAGCGGCCTTCCTTTGCTCGAACAGTTGTCGGTCCATTCCCGGCTGTGAGTTGCCTCTTTTCTGGTAGTTAGGTTTGTTCTCCACCCCCGGGGCAGCGATCTTCTGAGTAATGTTTCCCTGATATATATTCCATGCTGTTCGGTAATTGACCCTACTCTTTCTCATAATAATAGACAATGCTTGTTCGTTTAACCTCGCTTGTTCATACACTTCCTCGAGTGTGGTTAGGTGGGAAAGGTCAATGAAAGGCACTGGCTCCTCCTTCAAGCCGCTGATATAACTCTCAATAAAGTGTTGCTCGCTAAGCCTGGGATTGAGGTATAGCATTCGAGCTCTCAATTCTTCAATCCTTTCATGATATTTGTCTACAGTGCCAGTTTGTGTTAGCTTGTTGAATTCTCTCACCATCCTTTGAGCTACTGATCCTCCAAATCTTCTCCAGACCGCCTCCACAAACTCGTCCCACAGGATGTTCGGTTTGTCTACGAGATAACCTTCCTTCCAGCGACGTGCTCTTCCTATGAAATGCGTAGTTGCCACTTCTACCCACTGCGGTTCTGGAATTTGGTAGATTCAGAAATATTTCTCGCATTTTCTACTCCATTCTCTGGGCTCCTCTCCACTAAATATTGGAAATTCGAGTTTTGAGTATGAAATGTATGGAGTTGTTCGTCCTTGATGCTCCTCAGTTCGCTCCAATTGCCTATGGGGACTGGGCAGCAACCCTTTCCCTTTATCCTCCCCTGGCATTCGAATTGCACTTACCCCGGGTTGAGCACCCAGAGGTTGTCTCCCTTCCTTGCTCACCAGTAAGGGATTGCTCGCCGTGGAGTGGTCTTCAGGTTGTGGGCTAGATGGTTGTGCTTGAGCAATGAATAACCGCAGCAACTGCTCGTGCCTCCGAGCATTCTCTTGCAACATCGCTTCATATCTCCTAGCTGCTTCAAGTTGCAGAGCCTCGTACCGTTGCTGCTCGTCTTGTTGTATCTCATCGAGTTGTTGTGCAAGGATCCCAATCTTCTTACTACAATCCATACTGAATTGCTGTAACTCTTCCTCAACCTTGTTATTGTACTCTACTGTAAACTGTTGCCTCATTTCTTCCAGAGCATTGATGTGCTCGCTCATCTCTCTCAGTCTTGTTCCCTCGGCCATATCAACCTCTTCCAGGAGCTTCTTACTATGAAATTTAAAACGGTTTCCCTTCTTTGCACCTATTGTCACGGACTGAATGCCAGGTGTTCGACGAAAGACTTGGACCAGAAGCAGTATCCTTTCACCCCAATTCGGCTTACCACAGTGGCTCGCGAGTGGGCAGGTAACTTCTAAGCTCACTATTGCCGGAACAGTGGCACCCTTTGTTGAAACTCGACCCTCAGGGGAGCTCCATAGCTCGGATGCTATTTGCTTTGCCAATTCAACAACCACTTGGGTCGGAATTTAGCTCGCAATTCACTGTCCCTTCCCTCGGATCTCGCCGCTTTGATACCAAATTGTAGTATCCTGGACCTGATGCAACCCGCCTATGATGAGGATTCGTTGAGGCGAGAACGGCGACGGGAATGATGGGGATTACTACTAATGATGCCGCGGCAATCAAGGTAAAATCAATAACATTCAGATGAAGAATTGAAGTTGGAGAAGGAGATAAAGTGGGAGATAGATGAGGAATTGAGAAGGGGAAAGAGGAGAAGGAGAGGAGAATGAGAAGGAGAAATTGGGAAAGAAGATATTACTATTTCATTGCCGTCCTCTAATTCCATTACAATTCTACTTATACCTCCCCTATTACGTACTGAAATGTAATTACAGAAAGATAAAGGTTTAAACTGTAAAACAAGTAAGCAAATAGTAATGGACTGATCTGGGCCCAATCTGCAAGTGGATCTGGGCTCCTTGATCCGCCTAGTTAAGTTGGCGAATTGGGTTCCACCGGTTAGTTACCCGCTCCACTCGTCATGTGCCCGCTCCGTTTAACTTAGATTTTATTTACTTATGCCCCCACTTTGACTGACATAGATCCTGTCAGATCTCTTGACCTCTACCCTACTCTTCTCCTTCTTTTCCCACTTCTTCCCGCCGGCATTACATTTTTTTCGAATTTTTTGGTTGAGAAATCCATCTGCAGTCAATTACATGCAGCGAAAACGCCTAATATTTGTGTTTTCTTATGTGGTTTTGTGATTTGATGTTGTGGGTTTTGCCCTTTTGTTGAGAAATTGATGAGAAACCTAAAAAAAGTTAGATTTTTTTTTTTTAACGTTTTTTGTTATTGTAGATGTAGAAGTAAATATGTATAATTGATGCCTTTTAGCTATTAATTTAAGCAATGAGATGATATTTGTGTCTGAAATGCATGAAATTGTCAAAAGCCTTTTAGCTTTTTTCTTTCTCTGACCTCTATTTGAAGTTTAAGGTAAGTTAAATTAGTTGAATATTTCTTAATGCAGGCAACGGTTGCTTCAGTCCAAATATTGAAGAAACCAACAGCTTTGGCTCATTATTAGGAAATTCATCTTCTGGAAGGAAGCCAGATTCCTTTAGAGGGATTGCTAATAAGCACATATGTGCCTGCTATTTACTGCTCACTCTACCTTTTTTATATTTGTTGGTCATTTCAGATGCATGACATGAATTCTGCTTTATACACTTTTTTAACTATTACAGTTTTTTTTATTTGCCGTTAGGAAAAGCCACAAGTTCTTAATTTTGTTTTGTTACTGTTTGGGCTCCGGTTTGTGGGAATGCATCTGCATAATTATTTTGTTTCACTATGTTGGATGTTTGTGATGCTGGGGAATTCTTTAAGTTCCTCGCCTATTTAGTGTTGCTCTTGCTGCCCTTTCGTGCGAGGTTATGATGATATGGACAATTTTACTGAATCTGTTCATAATGGCATGGCATAACGAACGGCCCTGGGGCAATCGCTATAGCCTACGAATATTATTGTAGAGATACGCACAATAGTTATCATACCCTTTTGCTTTAGGGGATCCACAAATCTGAACCTTGCTGTCGGCTATCTTGGTTATTTGCTATTTTTCTTTTTCTTTCCTTTATTTTGTTTTGGACTTTAGTTTTTTTTCTTGTCCTCCGTCCCCTAATATTTGTGATGTATTGTTTCATTTGATTCTTTGCTACATTGTTTGCTTTTGGCTATCCTGGTTATTCATTACTGCCACTTTGCTTTCCTTTGTTTTTGTTTTGGGTTTTAGTCTTTTTCCTTGCCCTGTGATATAAGGCTGTGATGATGAGAAGAACTCCCTGACGGGCCTGCTTCTCCTACAGCAACATTTGCCTGAGTTAATAGTTAGTTTCTCCATACATTCTTCTTCCATTCCAAATGGCATGGCAGGTTGGCTGGTCATATGTCAGTTGCTGCAGCCTTGGGGGTATCGAAATGAAAACACTAAAAGAAAATGGAAATATGGTGGTAAACAAAGACCTACTCGCTGGAGATCAGAAAAATTTGAACCTGACTTCGTGGCTCTGTCATTTTCCAAATGATTGCAAATTGCAAGAAAGTTTATCGTTTTGAATGCACCAAGTTTGTACGAATGCTGATTACTTCATTTGCTGTCTGCTTTTGTTTTAGAATTATAAAGTGAAGAAGAGAAAAAGCTTTTCAAAGATTGACTACTTTTTCTGTAATTTTACCTTAAGCATCGGAATATGGTGCGCTCGATGGTTACTACTCTTTACGATAACTAACTTTTATTTACTATTNCCGATTTGCGACAAAACCATCCCTCCTAGGTTCCACCAAAAACCACATATAGACAACTATATGCAAAAACCCACTAAACCCCTTTTTCTCGAAATCCGTGCCTCCAAATCCAAATCCGTCAGTGCCATTGGGTTCAGGATAGTCGAGCGGTTGAAAACGAGCTATTGGAAGGCTATATTCGGAGTCCGATACGCGTCGAAAGTCCACTCTACTCCGCGGCCTCTCCGGAAAACCGGAGTTACTATTCACTTAAGTCAGACTTCCGGGTCGCGTAACTTCTCCGTTTTAACTTGTTTTCTCCTGAAATTTGACGAGTACACTTATAATTATATTACACACAAGAACATCGTCAAACAAAAGGGTTTAATCAATAAATCAAAAATCTCAGTTATTACACGCACGCTTTTCCTCCTCTAACAGGTAAAGAAAGAAATTAATAGTAGCTATTTATTTTTAATTTTTAATTTTTAATGCTCCGCACCTGCTGTGATACGGGATTTAGTAGCAACTCTTTGATAATCTGCTAAACTTGAGCATTTTCTTCATAGCTTCCTACAACATCTTGGACGCAAGCAGGGATAATGGCCGTCACGGCATGGTTGTATCCTTCTTCCATTTTTCTCCTTAACAGTGCGTCTGCCGCCTTGTTTTCTCTCCCTTTCTTATATTGTATGACGTAATCCATTCCAATTAATTTAAGCATCCCTTTTTGTTGGATCGCCGAGTTTATCTTTTGCTCTAACAAATACTTTAGACTCTCATGGTCCGTCTTGATAATGAAGGGTCTAGTACTTAGGTAATGTTTCCATTTTGTCACCGCGAGCAATATGGCTAAGAATTCCTTTCATATGTTGAAAGCCCCATATTCCTCGGGCATATTGCCTTACTAATATATGCTATAGGTCGCCCGTCTTGAGTGAGTACCGCGCCGATCCCATGTCCGCAAGCGTCCACCTCTATGGTGAAAGACTTGGCATAGTTAGGCATCGCTAAGACGGGCGCGGTAGTCATCACCTCTTTGAGCCGCACAAAAGCCCTCCCGGCTTCCTTATTCCATATGAACTTGTCCTTTTTTAGCAACTCGGTTAAAGGTTTGCTTATACCACCATATCCTTTAATGAAGCGTTGATAATACCCCGTGAGCCCTAGGAACCCTCGTAACTCCTTAATTGTCGCAGGGGTGGGCCAATTCTTCATAGCCTCGATCTTGGAGGGATCGGTGGCCACCCCTTTGCCGGATATTAAATACCCGAGGTACTCGACTTGTTCTTGCCTGAAGAAGCATTTACTTCTTTTCGCAAACAAGCGATTCTTCCGTAGTGTCTCCAGCACTCTCTTTAAATGATCTGCATGCTCCGCTAGTCCCTTGCTATACATAAGTATATCATCGAAGAACACCAGCACGAACTTGCGCAAGTAGGGCTCGAATATTTCATTCATGATGGCTTGGAAGGTGGCAGGTGCGTTGGTTAGCCCGAAAGGCATAACCAGGAACTTGTAGTGGCCGCGGTGCACCTTGAACGCCGTCTTGTGTATGTTGTTTGTATGCATTCTTATCTGGTGGTATCCGGATCTAAGATCAATTTTAGAAAAATACTTCGAGCCTTCTAGTTCGTCTAGTAAATCTTCAATGAAGGAATAGGATATTTATCCTTGATGGTCGCCTTGTTGAGTTGCCTATAATCCACACAAAACCTCCAACTATTGTCCTTCTTTTTCACTAGCAATACCGGTGATGCGTAGGGACTCGTGCTAGGCTGGATGATTGTGTTTTGCAGCATTTCTTTGATTTGCCGCTCGATTTCATTCTTCTACTCATGTGTGTATCTGTAGAGCCGCACATTGACCGGTTTAGCCTCGAGCTGCAGGGGAATCTGATGATCCTGGTCTCTTTTCAGTGGCAGTCCTCTTGGCTCCTGAAATACATCTTTATATTGCTCTAATACCTGTCGCACCAGAGGGGGTATCACTTCTCCCTCCTCTGTTTGCTTCCCTGGGTAATAGTGTCCTATTGCACAACACCTCCCTTCCAATCCGGCTTTGGGCCACGGTTACAAATTTCAGTTCAGCACTTGCGTCCCCCGTTTTCGATCCTTCTGCTATGCCTTTGAGTACCATCTACTTTCCCTCTTTGGTGAATGAAACGGAGTTGTTATCATAGTCAAAGGTGACTTTCCCGTACGCCTTCAACCAATCAATTCCTAGGATAATACTCGAGCCATCCAATCTTATCACCCTTAATTCTAACTGGTATTGTTCTCCCTGCATGGTCCATTTAAAATTAGCACATTTGAGTTTGCTTAATACCTTGAGCCTATTCGCTACGGTGACCGTAAGTGGTGTTGTTGCTGTCATGCTCGCCTTGACCTCCTTGGCTACCTGGAAGTCGATGAAACTATGTATACTCCCGGTGTCGATCAGAATGGTAAACCTTACTTCCCACTTCACCTTGTACCTTGATAGTGTCATGTTGATTTTGTCCGCTAAGGGCATGCACGGAGATGCCAGTTTCTTTTTCTCCCAGCCCTACAGTGGGCGATTCCTCTTCCTCTTCCTCAGCGGTGATCATTTGTTCATCAAACACCTCATCTGACTCAAGGCTTGCATTTATGAGATGCAAGGTTCGGTTAGTGCACTGATGCCTGGGGTAGTATTTCTCTCCGCATCTAAAGCACAATCCAGCGACCTTCCTTTGCTCGAACAGTTGTCGGTTCACTCCCGGCTATGAGTTGCCTCCTTTCTGGTAGTTAGGTTTGTTCTCCACCCCCGGGGCAGCGATCTTCTGAGTAATGTTTCCCTGATATATATTCCCTGCTGTTCGGTAACTGACCCTACTCTTTCTCATAATAATAGACAATGCTTGCTCGTTTAACCTCGCTTCTTCATACACTTCCTCGAGTGTGGTTGGGTGGGAAAGGTCAATGAAAGGTACTGACTCCTCCTTCAAGCCGCTGATATAACTCTCAATAAAGTGTTGCTCGCTAAGCGTGGGACTGAGGTATAGCATTCGAGCTCTCAATTCTTCAAACCTTTCATGATATTTGTCTACAGTGCCAATTTGTGTTAGCTTGTTGAATTCTCTCACCATCCTTTGAGCTACGGATCATCCAAATCTTCTCCAGACCACCTCCACAAACTCGTCCTATAGGATGTTCGGTTTGTCTATGAGATAACCTTCCTTCCAGCGATGTGCTCTTCCTATGAAATGCATAGTTGTCACTTCTACCCACTGCGGTTCTGGAATTTGGTAGATTCAGAAATATTGCTCGCATTTTCCACTCCACTCTCTGGGCTCCTCTCCACTAAATATTGGAAATTCGAGTTTTGGGTATGGAATGTATGGAGTTGTTCGTCCTTGATGCTCTCAGTTCGCTCCAATTGCCTATGGGGATTGGGCAACAACCCTTTCCCTTTATACTCCCCTTGCATTCGAATTGCACTTACCCCGGGTTGAGCACCTAGAGGTTGTCTCCCTTCCTTGATCACCAGTGAGGGATTGCTCGCCGTGGAGTGGTCTTCAGGTTATGGGCTAGATGGTTGTGGCCAAGCAATGAATAACCGCAGCAACTGCTCGTGCTTCCGAGCATTCTCTTGCAACATCACTTCATGTCTCCTAGCTGCTTCAAGTTGCAGAGCCTCGTACCGCTGCTACCCGTCTTGTTGTATCTCATCGAGTTGTTGTGCAAGGATCCCAATCTTCTTACTACAATCCATACTGAATTGCTGTAACTTTTCCTCAACCTTGTCATTGTACTCTACTGTAAACTGTTGCATCATTTCTTCCAGAGCATTGATGTGCTCGCTCATCTCTCTCAGTCTGGTGCCCTCGGCCATATCAACCTCTTCCAGGAGCTTCTTACTATGAAATTTAAAACGGTTTCCCTTCTTTGCACCTATTGTCACGGACTGAATGCCAGGTGTTCGACGAAAGACTTGGACCAGAAGCAGTATCCTTTCACCTCAATTCGGCTCACCACAGTGGCTCGCGAGTAGGCAGGTAACTCCTAAGCTCACTATTGCCGGAGCAGTGGCACCCTTTGTTGAAACTCGACCCTCAGGGGAGCTCCATAGCTCGGATGCTATTTGCTTTGCCAATTAAACAACCTCTTGGGTCGGAATTTAGCTCGCAATTCACTATCCCTTCCCTCGGATCTCGCCGCTTTGATACCAAATTGTAGTATCCCGGACCCGACGCAACCCGCCTATGATGAGGATTCGCTGAGGCGAGAACGACGACAGGGATGATGGGGATTACTACTAATGATGCCGCGGTAATCAAGGTAAAATCAATAACATTCAGATGAAGAATTGAAGTTGGAGAAGGAGATAGAGTGGGAGATAAATGAGGAATTAAGAAGAGGAAAGCGGAGAAGGAGAGGAGAAGGAGAAGGAAAAATTGGGGAAGAAGATATTACTATTTCATTACCGTCCTCTAATTCCATTACAATTTTACTTATACCTCCTTTATTACGTACTGAAATGTAATTACAGAAAGATAAAGGCTTAAACTGTAAAACAAGTAAGCAAATAGTAATGGGCTGATCTGGGCCCAATCTGCAAGTGGATCTGGGCTCCTTGATCCGCCTGGTTAAGTTGGCGAATCGGGTTCCACCCGTTAGTTACCAGCTCCACTCGCCATGTGCCCGCTCAGTTAAGCTTAGATTTTATTTACTTATGCCCCTACTTTGACTGACATAGATCCTGTCGGATCTCTTGACCTCTACCCTACTCTTCTCCTTCTTCTCCCACTTCTTCCCGCCGGTGTTATATTTTTTTCGAATTTTTGGGTTGAGAAATCCATCCGCAGTCAATTACATGCAGCTAAAACGCCTAATATTTGTGTTTTCTTATGTGGTTTTGTGATTTGATGTTGTGGGTTTTGCCCTTTTGTTGAGAAATTGATGCGAAACCTAAAAAAAGTTTGATTTTTTTTTTAACGTTTTTTGTTATTGTAGATGTAGAAGTAAATATGTATAATTGATGCCTTTTAGCTATTAATTTAAGCAATGAGATGATATTTGTGTCTGAAATGCATGAAATTGTCAAAAGCCTTTTGGCTTTTTTCTTTCTCTGACCTCTATTTGAAGTTTAAGGTAAGTTAAATTAGTTGAATATTCCTTGATGCAGGCAACAGTTGCTTCAGTCCAAATATTGAAGAAACCAACAGCTTTTGGCTCATTATTAGAAAATTCATCTTCTGGAAGGAAGCCAGATTCCTCTAGAGGGGTTGCTAATAAGCACATATGTACCTGCTATTTACTGCTCACTCTACTTTTTCTATATTTGTTGGTCATTTCAGATGCATGACATGAATTCTGCTTTCTACACTTTTTTAACTATTACAGTTTTTTTTATTTGTCGTTAGGAAGAGCCACTTTTTAATTTTGTTTTGTTAGTGTTTGGGCTCCGGATTGTGGGAATGCATCTGCATAATTATTTTGTTGCACTATGTTGGATGTTTGTGATGCTGGGGAGTTCTTTAAGTTCCTCGCCTATTTAGTGTTGCTCTTGCTGCCCTTTCGTGCCAGGTTATGATGATATGGACAACTCTACTGAATCTGTTCGTAATGGCATGGCATAACGAACGGCCCTGGGGCAATCGCTACAGCCTACGAATATTATTGTAGAGAAACACACAATAGTTATCATACACTTTTGCTTTAGGGGATCCACAAATCTGAACCTTGCTGTCGGCTATCTTGGTTATCTGCTATTTTTCTTTTTCTTTCCTTTATTTTGTTTTGGACTTTAGTTTTTTTTCTTTTCCTCCGCCCCCTGATATTTGTGATGTATTGTTTCATTTGATTCTTTGTTACATTGTTTGCTTTTGGCTATCTTGGTTATTCATTACTGCCACTTTGCTTTCCTTTGTTTTTGTTTTGGGTTTTAGTCTTTTTCCTCGCCCTGTGATATAAGGCTGTGATGATGAGAAGAACTCCCTGACGGGCCTGCTTCCGCTACAGCAACATTTGCCTGAGTTAATAGTTAGTTTCTCCATACATTCTTCTTCCACTCCCAATGGCATGGCAGGTTGGCTGGTCATATGTCAGTTGCTGCAGCCTTGGGGGTATCGAAATGAAAACACTAAAAAGAAAATGGAAATATGGTGGTAACCAAAGACCTACTCGCTGGAGATCAAAAAATTTTGAACCTGACTTCGTGGCTCTGTCCTTTTCCAAAGGATTGCAAATTGCAAGAAGGTTTATCGTTTTGAATGCACCAAGTTTGTACGAATGCTGATTACTTCATTTGTTGTCTGCTTTTGTTTTAGAATTATAAAGTGAAGAACAGAAAAAGCTTTTCAAAGATTGACTACTTTTTCTGTAATTTTTTATCTTAAGCATCGAAATATAGTGCGCTCGATGGTTACTACTCTTTATGATAACTAACTTTTATTTACTATTCTTTACTCATATGTTGACTAACCTGTTTTTATTTTATTGTTCTTTAGTTGCAGATTGTTTGTCCCAAGCTATTATTATTATTATTTTTTTTTGAGAGATAGGTAGCATGCTACCCGCTTCGTTTATTTCATTGCGAAATAAACTTACCTAAAAATGTGAATTAACTAGGATTCGAACTTGGGTCTCTGGTACCAACCACCAAGCCCTTTGCCACTTGCTCTAGGGACGGTCGGTGTCCCAAGCTGTTGTTGATTGGCATAAAATTCTGATTAGAAGCAACTAATGGAAGCTTTTTGTTGATGAATCAAGTTGAAGTCTCTTTTTTTTTTTTGGTGAATGTTGATTTGATATTTGCAAATTAATGTATATGTAATTTACAAATTCGGCTTGGTAGAGGCAGATGGCTGATAGTAATGTCATACAAAAACCGACCTCGCAATAGGGAGATCCAACAACTGATTGCAGCTCTCTCCACTTTTTCCTTTTTTTTTTTTTTTCTTTTTCCTTCACTTCTCTCAATCACTTGCTTTTCCTTTTATGTTCCTTATGTATTACAAAATATTTGATTCAAATTGATAATCAAATAAAAAAAGCTATCTGCAGCGAAGCGCGGGTGTTTAACTAGTTACTCATAGTTTATTATAGAATTGATCCTATAAAATTTTTATACAAAAATGGCCTTATATTGTTCACATATAGGCCACATTGGACAACGAAAAATTCACTAAATATTTTACTTGAAAATAATAAATTATTTACTATGCTCAGTTAACAGTATTTGAATACACTAAATTAATTATCATACTCAAGTAAAATATTTCACCGTGATAAATGTTGAGAAGAATATAATTAATTATCACCATGTTGATGATAAATATTCTATTTATCCTTTACAATATGGCACCCACGTGGACAATATAAAATTATTTTTCCAATTCAAATTTATTTGAAATCTAAGTATAAAATTAAATACTTTAAAAGAGGCAATGAAAAAGAAAAAAAAACCCACCAAAAAAAATAGCAAACAAAAAAAAAAAATTGTTCACCCAACATCCTAAATAGGGATACAAATGGATCCAGCTTGACGGAGCTCGAGCAGCTCCCAATGAAACAGTAAGTGAGAATAAAAAATAAAAAAAATTAATAATTTGTTGCGAATTTGTTTTGATCCGCTAAAAAAAAGAGTGAAAGATGGGTACTTTTTTTTTTCTTTGATTCAGTCTAAAAATTTGCCCAAGCGTAATCTCAACCTTACGAGAAAGTCTACTGTAGTATACTTGCACTACATCATCAGTAACAAATCAATCATATCTCTTTATTTTAAAAAAAAATATAATAAAAATATTTTTTTATTAACCATAATTAAACGTATCAATTTAAGAAGAACAATTTCATTAGTTAAAAATAATATCAGCAATATAACCGGTGCATTTCAGATTTTTTTCCACCCCACTCCTACTAGGAAAAAAGTGGGCCCACAATTTTTTGCGACAAGGCCTACGAGGTGCCACGTAGGCCCCCTGAACCTTTCCCCTTCTCACCTCTTTCTCTCTCCGTCCCAGCGTAACCCAAAAACTCAAACCCAACCGTTGCTTCCTCTCCTTCCCATTTTGCTTTTATACCCCCTCCATTTTTTGTTTTTGTAATTTTACGCCTCAATTAGTCGACTCCATCCATGGCTTCGCTCGTAGGCCTCCGCGCGCCACCTCCGATGCTCCGCCCCGGATTCAAAAATTGGCGGGAAAGGAGACCGGTTTTGGCGCGAAGTGGCTCGATGGTCGAGGAGGAGCCGCCGGTTCCCGCGAATCCCGCCGACGGTCGGCCCTCGACTCCCGGAGGGAGAAACCCTTTCCCAGGTACGAGAAAAAAAAAAAGGAGATGCGAAAAATGTGCGGACGATCCCTTTACTACTTTGTGTTTCAATTTGCTCCCTGCATGTTTCTTTTTTTTTTTTTTTAGGAAAAACTTTAAATATCATCCATGTGGTCTCACACTTTCTCACTTTAGTACCATATGATTTAAAGTGTATCAATTTAGCGTCCCGTGGTTTCATTTTTATCGTTTTATTATCGGTTTTACTAATTTTTTTTTGTTAAATCAATGACAAAATTAAAACTAAAGAGTACTAAAGTGAATATTTGATAAACCTACGTAGGGTATTTGAATTTTTTTGTATATAATTTAATAAAATATTAACGAAAAAGCTGACGAAAATATAAAAATGAAACCGAAGGACACTAACTTGATACACTTCAAATCACATGATACTAAAGTGAGAGACTGTGAAACCACATGGTGGTATTTGAAGTTTATCCTTTTTTTTTAACCGAAATACTTAATAAAGGTGAAAATGTATTGAGCCCCCTCAACTATAGATCACTCTTCTATTTTAGGCTAAATTACACTTTTGATCCTCAAACTAATTTAGTTGGCTAATTATTAGAGTATTATTGATGTGGAACAGTGGAAGTGATATAGTATCTTAATAATTGGTACTGCATCAATCACAATACTACTACATTGGTTCCATATTAGTGACGTATTAATATTTATTCATATAAATTGAATTGCGGGACTTAATTGTAACAATTCAAAAAGTTTTAAACCAGAAATTGCAACAAAGTTTGAGGACCAAAGTGTCACGTAGATTGTAATTTGAGGACCAAAATTATAATTTAGCCTATTTTTTTCTTTTGATTAAGACCCCCAAACTTCGTTAAATTTAATGATTTTATTAGCTGTTAGTTTTTAATTGGTCCATTCTAGCTTTATTCACTAAAAAGTGATTGAATCCGATGAATTTGACAAAACTCTCAATTTAATTGAATAAAATCACTCAACTAAGTGAACAAACTTAAAATGTTCATTTTGTAAGAATATTTATTTATTTTTTTTAACCCTTAGAAATTAAAGTGTAATCGAAGTGAAAATTCCGGTGCTCAAGTGTTTAAGTGAAAAGTACTGAAACCAAATCACAATGTCGGGATTGCGCAGGGACTACTAACACATTTTAGCCAAGTAAATACTTACAGTTATTATCATGCTGTCCAAGAATGCGTGCTAGTATTTGATTTTGTTACTATTTTTTATGATTTTAGGTTTAATATAGTAGGAATTTTTCATCGACTATCAGACGGTAACTTTGTACAATTAATGGATTAGAACCGTCTGGGCCGAAAGCTTCTTCAGAAGTCCTGTTTGAGAAGAATTGTGTGGAGAAGCACTCCAAACAACAACTTACTGCTAAAGAAGCACTTCTGGTGTTTAAGAAGCTTGTTTTAGCTTTCCACCACATTATTATTTGATTTTCTATTTATCGACAGTAGAGGCTACATGTCTTTGGTGTGAACACAGTAAAAAATTAGACTTTTTGTTTGTCCACAGCAGGAGCTGTGCTTTAGCGCTTCTAATTTTGGAGCTATGAAGCTCATTTAAGCGTCTTGTGATGGTAAATATGTCTTTGTGTCAGAATAAGATACTTGTGCATGTGCAGGGAAGCTAGAAGCAGATGTTGTGGTTATTGGAAGTGGAATAGGTGGGCTATGTTGTGCCGGGCTTTTGGCTCGATACAAGCAAGATGTTCTTGTATTAGAAAGCCATGATCAACCTGGAGGTGCTGCTCATTCCTTTGATATCAAGGGTTACAAATTCGACTCGGGCCCATCCTTGTTTTCTGGGTTTCAATCAAGAGGTCCTCAAGCTAATCCTCTTGCTCAGGTGCTCCCTACATAGTTTCTATAATGCATTCTAATTTTCTTAGCATTTTGTTGTGACACCAATAAATGCCCCTTATTTTTCCAACTCTCTGCATTTTCAGCGCATCCTATATGACATTTATAATTGTCTTATAATCTCCTCCTTTTTTTTATTGTTCACGATTAAACCTTATTAACATTAACGAATAAGTGATAAAACGGCTTCAGTGATTTAAGGTACTTGATGCGTTGGGCGAATCGGTCGAATGTGCTTCCTACAACTCATGGATGGTTTATATACCTGAAGGTGAGTTCCTCTCAAGAATCGGCCCCACTGAGTTTCTCAAGGTGAGCTCTTACTAGCTGATGCATTCACTTGATTGCTTTGCTGAGAGAAATTTATGTAATTCAATAATAAATAGAACCCTGCATTGTTAGTAATGTTTGGAATTGCAAAATTGCTGATTGTATCAGATGCAAAATGACATCTACTTGGAGTTCTATCAGATGCAATAGAGAAAGCTTTAATATGGTTTATAGTTTGAAATCATAAAGTTATTGCTTCTATATGTGTTTAAAATTAAAATATAATAAAATGGTCAAGGGGGAAAAAAATCTCCAAATAGAATTTTTAGAGTTAATTTGAGTGATTTTAAAATAGTTACTGATTTTTTGATTCATTTTTCTTCTGAAAAGTACTGATAATTCAACTGATTGTTTGATTCTAACAGGACCTTGAGATGTATGTCGGTATTGACGCTGTGCAGGAGTGGAAAAAACTTCTCGTGAGTGCCATTTTAAGTCTCTGAGTTTTTTTTTTTTTACCTGTAGTGAATTTGAAAATTTATTTAATACTGGAGAAAATTTTATAACAAATAAGCCCTTATATAGAGGTATCTTTGTTCAGTTCTTTCCTTAGCCACATGCCAAATCTAGGATGTGAAATTGTATGTTGCTAACCTACACGCCGTCTCATAGGATACGAAACTTGAATTTATATGCGCTCGCTCCCTTTGGCTTAAATTTGTTTTTCTTGCTCGCCCTCTTTCTCTCTCTTTATCATTCGAGGCAAAGAATACAGTGCCCATGCACTTGAGCATAAAAATTTGACACTATTTTAATGTAGCTAGAAACCACTGAAAGCTTTTCATGAATTCAAATATTGTTTACAGTCCCAGTTGAAAGATAAAAATAGGATGATAACCTTCAGATTGAACCGGCAATCTCTACATATGTTGTTGCTTGCTTGAGAATTGATGGTAGATCATACTTCTAATTGCAAGATTATTGGATTGATTACATTTCCTCTAATTGAACATGAGTAAGAATATCAACAGGATGCAGTTCTACCAATGTCTACTGCTGCGATGGCTCTGCCACCTATTTCAATTCGAGGAGATTTGGGCGTTCTTTCTACAGCGGCCGCTCGATACGCTCCGTCTCTGTTGAAATCCTTTGTCCAAATGGGCCCGCAGGGAGCTCTCGGTGCTACTAAGTTGTTGAGACCCTTCTCGGAAATTATTGATTCACTGGAGCTGAAAAATCCCTTCATACGTAATTGGGTGGATTTATTGAGCTTTCTACTTGCTGGGGTGAAATCGGATGGCATACTCTCAGCTGAACTCGTAAACTCATCTCCTTATTTACTTTCCCTGTTTATTTCGTCTCTTTTTTAGACTTCTATATCTTTCTGGAGATACTTACAAAATTTACCTCTTTTAAATATTTCTTCTTATAAAACTACCTTTCTCCAAAGAATTGGATGACTTGGTCATATTTGTTAGAAACTGCACTTCGAGGGGTACAGATGGAAATTCAGATTGTACAGGGCTATACATGTAATAGATTTTCTATTAATAGGTGTTTATTCGAGAAAATAGCTTTTTCAGTGCTTGATTAACCAATCTACGTTTTGAAGCTTAAAAAACTTTAGTCTAGCTAGTAGCTGTCGAGAATTATTTATGGTAGTTTTAACATTTATAGAGCTAAAGCCTTGTGTTTTCTCTTTTGGTTTTGGCGCAATCTCAGGTTTATATGTTTGCAGAATGGTATAAACCTGGGTGTATGCTTGAGTATCCTCTTGGCGGAACTGGAGCAATAGTAGACGCTCTTGTGCGAGGTCTTCAAAAATTCGGAGGAAGACTCGCACTGCGCACTCACGTGGAAAATATCGTTGTAGAAAATGGTCGAGCCGTTGGTGTGAAGTTAAGTAGTGGACAGGTAATCAGCTATTTTAAAAGGGCTGAAGTGCAGATAAATCCCCTGAATGTATCACAATTTGCACCCACCCTGTTCATTAATCAAAGTGTACATACAATCCGTCGATTTATTAGAATTTTTGTACGCGTAGGTTTCTATTATTGAATGTGTAGAGCCTTCATTAGACCTTTTGGTGTCTCTATTTGTGAAAATTGAAATTGCTACTGCTACTGACGTGATTGTTAATTTGCTTTCTTTGCAGTTCATACGTGCCAAAAAGGCTGTGGTTAGTAATGCATCGATGTGGGATACATTGAATCTGTTACCTTTGGATTTTGTCCCCAAATCTTACCAAGATAGAGTTAATGCAACTCCACAATGCGAATCATTCATGCATCTCCACTTGGGTTTTGACGCAGCGGTAAGACCACATTGATTTAATATTGTCACGCAAGCCAAATCACAGTAGAACACCTTATTTTCTGGCGAGAACATTATAATGCATTTAATTCATCAAACTCTTCCAAATGAATTAACTGCATCTTTGCATCCTATGTGTGAAGAACACATTAACATATTTTTCCTTATAGCACGATTAACATCCTTTTCCATCTTATATAGTTTTTGCTCTCTAGCTTATCCAGTAAAGATAGTTACAGTAAATTGACATTCGCATGAAGTATTATTTATCCTTTTGGTCGAAGTATTATCCGTCTCGTTTATTGTGAATTATCTATTTAGTGGTAGATCCAATGAAAGATATTTAGTGCCCCGAGAATTTCCAAAAGTAAAAGGAACAGGTTAGAATCCAACTAAAGGAGAAAGAAACAACTAAATACTTTGTACGTTCGTTTGATTTCTTTCGTCCAAAGCGATGTCAACTGAATAGCTTCCAATTGACAGAACATTCGAGAAGACCTGGGAATCCATCACATCGTAGTTAATGATTGGAGCAAGGGTGTCGATGCCGAGCAAAATGTCGTTTCGATATCCATACCGAGTGTTCTTGGTAAGGGTTTGGCGCCCCCTGGGAAACATGTGTTGCATGCTTATACTCCAGGAACAGAACCTTTTGGCTTGTGGGAAGGACTGGATCGTAAAGGTGCGGAGTATCGGAGGCTTAAAGAAGAGCGTTCTGAGGTATGCATATTGATCCTATATTATGCTACTTTCTAATGCTTTCAACAATATAATGGATATTGTGTTCTACTAAAAGAGCTTTATTATATCACGGTAAGTATGGAAAATAGAAGTTTGGAACTCCAGGAAACATCGATAACATAGATTTGTTATAATCAACAAAAAAATATATAAAAAATAAATATTTAAAACTTGTGTAAAACATCAAGATGACATGAGTACATTTGATTTCCGCTCTTTATATTAATTGCCAATGCTTTATTCTAGTTAACTGCTTTATTTAGGTTCACCTTCTCATAATTAGGAGCTAAGGCGTGTTTGGCCCTTTGGAGCTTCTGCAAAAGTGCTTTTGAGTAGATTTTTTTTTTTTTTTTAAAAGACAACCTTATAAATAAATTTGCATTGTAGCAAAAGCAGAAGCTTAAACATCAGATTAGAGCTTTCGTCTTTTCAGCCGGAAAACTCATTTTTGGGTCCTACCACGACAAATATTTAAACTTTTTGGTACGTAGTTAAATGCCCGGTTTCTGGAATCTTCTACTTTCTGGAGTACAGAAGAGCAGCTGTACTGGAACTAATGCCAAAAGACACCAAGCAATGATAGGCAGATTGAATTTGAAACATAATAAAAATGTTTGCTTCCTTTCATGCAAGGTAATGTGGAGAGCGGTCGAACGTGCAGTGGGCCGTGGATTTGATCGCGAGAAATGCGAAGTGAAATTAGTCGGAACACCACTAACCCATAAGAGGTTTCTTAGAAGGAATAGAGGAACATATGGTCCGGCCATCAAAGCAGGACAAGGCACATTCCCCGGCCATGCGACACCTATCCCACAATTGTTTTGTTGTGGAGACTCGACCTTTCCAGGAATTGGAGTGCCCGCAGTCGCAGCTAGTGGTGCCATAGTCGCCAACACTTTGGTGTCTGTGTCTCAACACTCTGAGCTTCTTGATGCCATCGGAATCTGATCACTACGGTCGGTAAATATTTTCCCTTTTATATTAGTTTGTCTTATACTCTTATTCATGGGACAAATGCATCGAACCCTCGTTTCCAAAAGCTAAAAAGAAAAGATACACGGAAATGGAGGGGTGGTTTTTCGTATCTTTTTGCAAAAACTTTTGATAGTTGGAGTCACCACATGTCGAAGATCCCCGTGTTGTTTTTTCAATGTAAATTGCATTAGTTCGATTGTTCCTTTTGATGCACTTTCTGTATCATGTTTTAACTACTGATGTTTCTGCAGTTGCCATTTTATTTCGGCGCTCTCCTGCGACACTTTTTATCTCCTCGAAGCAGCAGGAATTTGATCACAATTGGCGGTAAACAGCTTCCTTTGTCTTTTACTCTTTTATTCTTGATAAGAGCTTATTATACCTTATAAATGCTTGTTACATTTTCGCGCGCGTGTATTCTTTCTAAATCATTTGAAGCTTTTATCTTGGCAGCACTTTTTGGAAACCAAAGGAAGTGAAAAAGATAATATATTGAGGGGAAAAAACACTTTGAAATTAAGTTGGAGACCCGGCAATGAGTGTAGAGAACAAAGAGGTTTGAGTCAAACATTAGAAAATCTCATGAATACAGGATGGGTTAACTTAGAAGTTTATGATATATCAGTTGTATATTATACTCATAAAAAAAAAAGAGAAAAATGTGTGAAGATACCCTGAACTTTAGCTTTTTTGTAAACAGGCACTTGAACTTTCAATTTTGGTAATTAGATCCCTTAAACTTTATCAAATAGTTTAATAAACCCCTCTTTTCGATTACATAATCAGTTTTGTCATTTGTGTCGTACAGCTTTATAAAGCTGCAAAACACAAAGAAATATTATTATTATTGTTATTATTATTATTTTGTATCCTAACATCGAAAAATAAAGCAACAAAAATAAATGTTTGGTTCAACCATTTTCTTCGATCATCAAACTTAATTATCAAAACTGGAAGGAAAAAAAAAAAAAGGATTTATTTATATTTTAAGTCTTATAGGATTAAATGAATGACATCCGATCAAAATAGTAGTATAATTAGTGAGTTCACTTAAGAAGGGGGGTCTTTTGAACTATTTGATAAAGTTTAGAAGAAGTAACAACCAAAATTAAAAGTTTAAATACTTATTTGCAATAGAGCTAAAGTTTAGGGGCTCTCTGTACATTTTACCCAAAAAGATTTTAATCCCCATCTACACAAAATTATGTTGTAATTAAGCTTCCTCTTGAAATTTGAATTCCTTCTATTGGAGCTTGTTGCTTTTGTTCATTTAATGGGGGAGGTATTATGGGTGTGCATATTGAATGTAGGAAATAGAAGTTCATAAAACTAATACGGGTTGAATTAATCACACAAATAATGCTATGCCCGCTCTCAGAAGTAGATGAAATTAGAATTTGAACCGAAACGTTTGGTTTCTTTGGACGGTACGTAGAGCCCACTTTGTCCTGATTTGAGTAATCCTCTTTGACGACATAGTTTTTGTCGTCCAAATTCTGAATCAATCTACTTCATGGAACGGGCGTAGCATTACAACTTGTATGAATACCTTATAATAATTTACAATATCTTAAGATATTTTTATTGGTTTTTTGATACCCAGAAAGGGCATCCAAATACTCTTTTCTGAATATGAATACTATATTTTTTAGGATTAATTTTATACAGGTCTCTACAAATATAGTGATTTGCATATATATTCTTACAAAATTCAACTTTCATATGTTGTCCTTACAAAAGTCTTAATATTTTCAAATATACGCCTCTGGTTTGTTATCATTAAAACACTATTTATTTTATAAGTAAAATAATCTTTTTGCCATCACAAATATGTTTCTCCAAAAGCTCCAATTGTTAATTGAAGAGAGATAAAAAGGTCAATTCACCTTATTAACTAATCAGGGTTAAGTATTTAATCTATAGTCAACTAAATTTTTCTAACGGATTTTAATAGCAAGGATATATTTGAAAACATTAGGACTTTTACAGGAACATCATATGAAAGTTGAATTTTATAGAGATGTATATTTACAAGAATCTGTATGCAATTAACTCTTTTTTTTTAATAAAAGTAGTATAAATATTTCAATGCCAAAATTATAGAGCATCCAAACATATGCCTTTACTTTAAATCACAATAAACATTTCTTTTAGGGTAAACTTCAAATACCATCCTGTGGTTTCGCATTTTCTCACTTTAGTATCCTGTGGTTTAAAGTGTATCTAGTTAGTATCCTGTGGTTTCATTTTTATTTTTTCATCAACTTTTTTGTTAATATATTTCGTTAAATTATATACAAAAAAACTTCATATACCCCGTCTAGATTTATTGAATATTCACTTCAGTACTCTTTAGTTTTAACTCTGTCATTGATTTAACGAAAAAAATTAGTAAAATCGATAATAAAAAAATAAAAATAAAATCACATGGCACTAAATGGATATATTTTGAATCACAGGATACTAAAATAAAAAAGCGTGAAATCGCAGGAGTGACATTTAAAGTTTTTTTTTTTTTGAATACAACTTTGTTACAGTTGAAGTTGAAAGAGAAGTCCCAAGTTGTTAGGCTGTCAACTCAATAGTGTCACATTAGATAATATATTTTGAGTAATTGCTGAAGATGTAATGGTTAGCAATCTAGTCCCAGATAGGATGTATGAATAACAGTTGTTTATGATCGATCACTCACCCACAAGTCAATGTCGAAGAGCTCAGTACACATCAATATTGACTTTTAGCCACACATCACATGTCACATCAATTTTAAACTATTGGCCTCAAATACTTTAGCGGAACATAAACATATTTAATAGAGTTAATTTTATACAGATCTATGTTAAAATATCAAATAATAAATAAATTCTTATAAAATTTAAATGATCAGTTTTATTTCTTAAAAAATTATCTAATTTGCAAGTGTGCTTCCAAAAATTCCTGTTCGTTTGTCTCTATTAATTTTTTTTAATAATGGATGTATAAAATAACTATTTTGCTCTTACAAATTTATTCATGTAATAAGCTATCTTTCTTTCTCTTTCCTTGCCTTCGCTACGGCATGTGCGGCGTACTTTATTTTTACCGTCGCTGCAGGTCTCGCCTTAGCATGAATAAAGAGGAGAGGATGAGAAAGATGACGAGACTCAATATGAGAATACAAATTATATATATAAGGGGTAGAAAGGTCATTTTATTCCTTAGCTAATTGTGGTTAATTTTTTTAACTCGTGATTATCTAAATTTTGCTAACGAAAAAACATATTTGCAAACAGAAAGAATTTTGAAGGGATAAATCTGATAACTTAAATTTTATAGAAATATATTTGCTATTTGATATATTAGTAGGGAGTCATATGTAATTATGTCTAAAAAAATAATATGATAAACTNGAATTGATGATCCACTTCGTTAAATATGATCTAGAGTATTTGGAACTTCTGGAAAATAAATTTCGTAATTTTTTGAAATCATAATAAAGTTCATCAAGCGGATATAAAATAAACGGTCAAAATCGAACGACGTCTTAAAAATGAATGATCGAATCCTTCAATTTAAGAACGGAGTTATTGATCTTTATCTATATAGTGAATATAATTTTCTATAAAAATTCAACTAATTTCGATTCTTTTACACCGTTAAACTAGCAAATATCTCATACCGACCGTTAAAAATTATCAATTTTGTAACTTTTTGATCGTAAGATAAATGATGTTGAAAAATTATAAAATTTGATTTCTAAACGTTTTAAATGCTCTAAATAACGTTTAACGGTGTGGATCGTCGATTCGGAAGCTCTATCATCGAAAACGACTTATGAGTACGAGGGCGATCGTACTCATAGGAGTATAGTAGCCGGACTCTATATATATATAGAGAGAGAGAGAGAGTTGAGCTAGAATACTCTCAAAAGCACCAAGAGGGTGGTGCTTTTGAGTTTTTAGCCATTGGATGAAGAGATATAAGGTTGGGATGATGATGATAGGTGGTGGTAGGTGGAATAGTATTTAATCCAAAGACTATTAGTAATCAAGGAATAGATCCGAGAGCTAGAAACCTAGAAACACCAAGGGGATTGGTGCTTCTAAAAGTATTATATCTCAATTATATATATATATATATATACATATATATATATATATAATATCTATATTATATTATATAATAATATAGCTTAGCTAAATACTCCTCGAGAGAAACGATGGCCTTCTTACTCTCGAGTTGTTTTCGATGATAGAGCTTCCAAATTGACGATCGGCTCCGTTGAACATGATTTATACCATTGAAGTGTTTAGAAATCAAATTCAAATCTTTTCGACATCATTGCCTAATGATCAAGGATTTCAAAATTTGTAATTTTAATGGTGGATAAGAGACGTTTTCTCGTTAACGTGTAAGATATCCAAATCAATTGAATTTTTGTTAGAAAATTCTTAAACTATTTAAAACAAGATCTATACTCTTGATCTTGATTACAAGACTCCTATCATCATTTTTAAAGAATATTCATTTTCAGCGATTCATTTTTCTATTTACTAGATGGATATAAAACAATATCGAAAGTGCGTGAAATTTGATTTCTAGGTAGTTTAAATGGTTTAGATCATATTTAACGGAGCCGATCGTCAATTTGGAAGCTCTAATCATCGAAAACAACTCGGAGTAAACTCGCTGTTTACTCTCGAGAGTATTCTAGCTCAACTCTATATAATATATATATAGAGTAGGGCTGCTGTGCTCTCAGAGCACGGAGGACTCCGTGCTCCTGAGCCGTTTTCAATGATGGAGTTTTCAAATCAACGATCGGCTCCGTTAAACTTGATCTAGCGTATTTGAAGTTTCTAGAAAATAATTTTTGCGATTTTTCGATATCATTTACTTAGCAATCGAAAGGATTCAAAATCAATAATTTTTAATGGCTGAAAATAAAAATCCTATAAAAAGTGGTGATAGAGCACTAAAATTTTCGATCAGAAATATAGATCTTGTTGTAGATAGTATAAAGAATTTTCTATCAAAATTTCATCTGATTTGAATACTTCTACATCGTTAAACTTGAAAACGGCAAATATCAACCATTAAAAATTATGGATTTTGAATCCTTTCGATCACTAGGTAAATGATATCGAAAAATCGCAAAAATTATTTTCTAGAAACTTCAAATGCGCTAGATCAAGTCTAACGGAGCCGATCGTTGATTCGAAAACTCCATCATCGAAAACGACTCAGGCTCCTGAGAGCACAGCAGCCCTGCTCATATATATATATATATATATATGGGGGTAAAAAGATGATTTTACCCCTTAGTTTATTGTGGGTAGTTTTTTTAACTCACATGGTTATTTTAATTTTGGTACACATGGTTATTTTAATTTTGGTAACGAAAATATATTTTTGCATATGGTAGGATTTTTGAACGAATAAATCTGATAATTTAAGTTTTGTAGGAATATTTTACTATTTGATACCTATGCAGAGAGCCGTATACAATTATCCCTATTCAATATGTTATTAACCTGCTATGTTTAATAGTAAATATTATTTAGTCAATATCACCACCAATGTAAGAAGGGAAAGATATGGTGAGGTGACCAAGGAGGAGGTCAACCATTAATGCATTAATAATTTGTAGTTTTGGAACAATTTTGATATTTAAACATCTACCTAAATATCATAATTAGTATGAATGATGCGAAATATTAATGATTTGTTTTGCATATAATGTAAATCCGAACTTGTTGATATCCTCTCTCCAGATCAACACATTACATTACTAGACCTATTTTTGATTAAAAAAATATTGTCAAAATTTTCATAAAACCAAAGAGTTCTAAAAAATCCCCTTAAACAAGAGTTTTAAGATCAATGAGACAACAAGGAAAAAAAAACCAAGAAAGTAAAAAGAAAAAGGACAAGATCATGTGGTCCAATTAATTGTTATTATATACCTGATTAATAGTAAGAAGCTACAAAAAGGAGAAAAAAGTGTAAAAGTAGACATTTTTTTTTCCTCCACCAAAACTTCTTCAAAGGAGAGAAATCAAAAGAAACAAACAAACAAACAAAAAAAAAAAAGAAGCATTCCAAATGGAGATAATATTAATTCTTCCATTATAAACTAATAAGATCACAACAAGACATTCATGTATGCACTCACTGTGTCCTGCCCCATTAATTCTCAGAAACATAAACTAATAAGATCTCAACAGGACCTTCATGTATGCACTGCCCCATCAATTCTCAGAAATATAGAGGTTGCAATAATAATAATAAGAAGAAGAAGAAGAAGAAGAAATGGGTCAAAAACTTGAATGCCATGTGACAGAAGTGGCTCAGATTCCTCCATTTCATCATTATCAAGAGATCATGTCATATCATATGAGAAGAGAGAAATCTTACATGAAGGAAAACCAAGGAACTCAGGAGTATTCAGAAGCCACCCAAAACAAAGAAAGTGAATATTATCAGAGGCCAAAGAGCCTCTTACAGGCCCTGAAGATGCTCCCTTTGTTCTTCTTCTTCTTCTTCTGCCTCCTGCTCTGAGATCTCATCTGCACCTGCTGCTCACCCTCTCCTCCTTCTTCTTCTTCTTCTTCCTGATCCATTAACTCCCCATCCCCATCCTCTCCACTGCCATCTATTCTCCAATACCCTTCTGCAACAGAAGCAGCTTTTCTCATGGAAAAAGCCCTTCTCACCACAGCACCAAAGGTGGAGGAGGAGGAGGAGCTCCTGCAGTCACTGGCCCTGAACCTCTGTGAACCTGAGGAGAAGTTCCTCCTCAGTGCTGCCCCAAACCTCTCCCCACCACCACCACCACCACCACCACCAACAACAACAACAACATTTTTGTCATCTTTTGGTGTGGGATTTGGGTTCTCCTGGGGATGGGTGGTAGGGTCTGAAAAGTCTATAGACCTTGCCTTTGTTGTGTAGCTGCTGCTCTTGCTGCTGCTGCTGCTGCTGCTGCTGCTGTTCACTCTCATCTTTGAGTACCCATTCATTTTCTATCTCTCTCTCTCTGTTTTGTTGTTGGGTGGGGGAGGTGGTGGTTTTGAGGATGATAAATGATGGAAATAAAGAAGAGAGAGGGGAAAGAAAAAAATGGTGGTTACAGTGGATTAGGAGGAGGTGGGAGTGATTAATTGTTAGTGTTTGGTTTTGGTGGTGGTGGTGGTGGTGGTGGTGGTGGTGAGGATGGAGAGAGAGAGAGAGGGAGGAAAATGGTGGAGGAGGGAGTGATGGGTGGAAGCATGGGGGTCTTAAAGAAAGGAGGGTCAAATGTGTGGCCAGTCCCTCTTCTACCCCAATGTTGTAACTTGGTTCATACACCTTCTTTTTTTTTTCTTTTTCTTTTTCCTTTTTTTTTCTTCTGGCCAACAACTAAAATATACAGAAAATAGTTTTCTGGCTGAAATGATATATATATTTTTTAAGGGTTAATGTAAATAACCGAATAACAAATATATCTTTGCAAAGTTTAATTTTTCATTTTTATTCCTGCAAAAGTGCAGTGATATTCATCTTTGCATTTTTGACGTTAGAATATTATTTATTTTTTAACAGTGAATAAGAGAAATAATATTTTTGCCCTTATAAACATATCTCTCCAAAATCTCAAACTGTTAGAATTATATAAAAATATTTTTTCAAAAAAGTACTTTACTCAATAATATAAGATGAGTAAAAAGGTTAATTTAACTCATTCACTAAGACTTAGTTTGGTATTAAAGTTTATCTGACGCTGTTAGATAAAATGAAGTTAGGAAAAAAGTATATAGAGATATGTTTCTGCGTTCTCTGGTAGGACCGTAGAAAATACATCATAACCGATTTATCATAATATGCGGAATGCAATATTGCGTACGGAAACAAACAGTATATTTTTCCATCGTGCTTTCTCACCGCACGTAACGCAATCTTCCTGCAATCCCAAACGAAGCCTAATTAGTGTTGAGTATTTTATTTATAGTTAACTATATTTTTCTAACGAATTCTAATAGCAAGAATATATTTGAAAATATTAGGACTTTTGCAGGAATAAAATAAAAAGTTAAACTTTATAGGAATATATCTGCTATTTGAAATGTTTATAAAAAACTGTACGCAATTAAATTTTTTTTTTTTAATCTTTTGGTTAATGCTAGCAGGCGTCGCCCCGTTTGGATTGGGTACAAGATGGGGTATAAGGGCTTCATACCCCATCTTGTAGCCAAACACTATTTTGTTGAGGTGGGAACTATAGTTCCCACCTTAACAAGTTATTCCAGAAATAACCTGTTAAGGATGGAAACAATAGTTCCCACTCCGGGTGGGAACAAGCTTGCTCCCACCTACTTGGGTAGAGAGAGAGAGAAAGTTTTATTTTAAAATAGAATTTAAATTTTTAGATTTTAAAATTTATAATTTTAAAATTAAAATTTAAAATTATGATTTTTAAATTTTAAAGAGTTCGAACCCTCAACGAGATAGGCGGCAGGTGGGTACTATAACTATTAATAAATGTTGGAATGAGAAATATAAGTGGCGAAGGGCTTGGTGGTTGGTACCAGAGGTCCCAAGTTCGAATCCTAGTTGATTCATATTTTCAGCTAAGTTTATTTCTTAACGAAATAAACGAAGCGGGTAGCGTTATACCTATCTCTCTCGAAAAAAAAAAAAGGGAAAAAAAAAGAAAGAGAAATACAGGAACCAAATTGCTGAGAACACAGGGACTATCCATACATTTTGCCCCAGAGTTAAGTACTTAGAAAGGTGGGTGGTTGTGGAGTTGGAATTGGGGAAGTGGCAGTAGAGCAGAGAGAGTCAAAGTAGTAGCAGAAAGTGTGTGAACAGTAGAGCAGGTGGGGAGGAGTGCAGAAAAGAAGAGAATCCCTGAATTTTAAATGGTAATCTTGTCTTTTGTCTTTCTATTTTTTTTTTTTTTTCTTTTTGGCTTTTTTTTAGTAGAGATATTGCATCCTTTTTATTTACTAATCCAATAATTGATCACTTCTTAATTATATGTGATAATGACATTGTACTACAATACTGACCATTAAGGCTTAAGTTTGAAGCTCAGTTGTTTCATATTTTTAGACTTTTTAGATTTTTGAATAGTGTAAAAAAAAAAATTATCGCTATGAAAAACTACTTTCAATTTTTCGCCCGTTTGGCTCTTAAGAAAATTAGCATTTTTGGAAAGCTGTTTACCAAAACTAAAATGTTTACATTTGAAGTACAAGAACACAAGGCTTAGTTTGGTATTAAGGTCTATCTAACGCTATTAGATAAAATGGAGTTAAGAAAAAGGATATAGAGATATGCTTATGCGTTCTCCGGTGGGACCGCAGAAAATATACCGTAACCGACTCATCGCGATATGCGGAATGCAATATTACGTACGGAAACAAACAGGGTATTTTCCAACATACTTTCTCACCGCACGTAACGCAATTCCTCCGCACTCCCAAACGAAGCATAAGTTTACCTTACTTAGAGGGTACTTAGCATTTTGAGACAATAATCATCATGGTCAATAAATGCACAAGTTCGAATTTTATAGAAACTATCCCTGGCGCAAGTGGTAAAAAATTTGATAGTTGGTATCTGAAATTTCAATTTAAATTTTAGTTGATTCACATTTCTAGCTAAATTTATTTCGAATAAAAATAAATGAAGTGAGTAGTATGCTACTTCTCTCTCTTTCAAAAAAAAAGAAGAAGAAGATAATTATATGCATGTTCTTTTAAATTTTTTAAATGATATTTTTATGTAAAAAGATGTGGGACTGGATGGTAAATTTTTTGTATTTTTTAATCTAAAATATTTATTTATAATAAAAAATAAAAATAATTCTTTTATTCATAATTTATTTTTTTTAAAAAATTGTTATATATTGCTTGGCCGAAGTAGCAAATTATATAAAAGTAGGGTTAAAAAAAAAATATAATAACAACAATTCCCAATGGAGCCCTAACTTCCAAATCAATAGCTGTTTCTGATTTTAAATTTTAATTTGTTGTAATTTCTGACTCGCCTTTTCAAATTATTCTCATTAAATCCCATAGTCTAATATAATCGACAGAAAACCGGCGTGTTGCCGATGTGACAATATCGTGATTCTTTAGTTATCGATATATCATCAATAACAATATTGCCATATTAGTGACAAATTACTATGCAGTCAACTTAATTGAGTTGTGGAACTTGATGTCAATCCTAAAATTTCTAAGTCATAAATTACAGCGAATTAAAGTTTTATGACCAAAATATCAATTTTCTTATAGTTCAAGAACCAAAAGTATAATTCAGCCAAACTAAATGTTATTAAAAATATTCTTATTACAGTCAAATTAGATTCATTAAATTTAGAACTTATTTAGTATTGCGGATCATTTAATATTCAGACGACAAAATAGAATTGGAGTAAAAATATACAACAATACACTCTTCTCTTTTTTTGTTAAATATTTTTGTAATATACAGAATATAATATTCCGTATCGAGGAAGCAATAAATTAGGGTTACATATTTAAGCCAAAAAAAAAAAAAAAAAAANTATGAGACAATAATCATCATGGTCAATAAATGCGCGAGTTCGAATTTTATAGAAACTATCCCTGGCGCAAGTGGTAAAATATTTGATAGTTGGTATCTGAAATTTCAATTTAAATTTTAGTTGATTCACATTTCCAGCTAAATTTATTTTGAAAAAAAATAAATGAAGTGAGTAGTATGCTACCTCTCTCTCTCTTTCAAAAAAAAAGAAGAAGAAGATAATTATATGCATGTTCTTTTAAATTTTTTAAATGATATTTTTATGTAAAAAGATGTGGGACTGGATGGTAAATTTTTTGTATTTTTTAATCTAAAATATTTATTTGATAATAAAAAATAAAAATAATTATTTTATTCATAATTTATTTTTTTTAAAAAAATTGTTATATATTGCTTGGCCGAAGTCGCAAATTATATAAAAGTAGGGTTAAAAAAATAATAAAAAATAACAACAATTCCCAATGGGGCCCTAACTTTCAAATCAATAGTTGTTTCTGATTTTAAATTTTAATTTATTGTAATTTCTGACTCACCTTTTCAGATTATTCTCATTAACTTTCATAGTCTAATATAATCGACCGAAAATCGACGTGTTGCCGATGTGACAATATCCTGATATTTTAGTTATCGATATATCATCAATAACAATATTGCCATATTAGCGACAAATTACTATGCAGTCAACTTAATTGAGTTGTGGAACTTGATACTAATTCTAAAACTTGTAAGTCATAAATTACAGCGAATTAAAATTTGGTGACCAAAATATCAACTTTCTTATAGTTTGAGAACCAAAAGTATAATTTAGCCAAACTAAATGTTATTAAAAATATTCTTATTACAGTCAAATTAGATTCATTAAATTTAGAGCTTATTTAGTATTGCGGGTCATTTAATACTCAGACGACAAACCAGAATTGGAGTAAAATTATATAACAATACACTCTTCTCTTTTTTTTTGTTATATATTTTTGCAATATACAGAATATAATATTTCGTATCAAGGAAGCAGTAAATTAGGGTTACATATTTAAGCCAAAAAAAAAAAAAAAACCATATACTTGTGTGACAATTTATGAACCCAATAAATTTTTTCCACCCCCACGTTTTAAGGAGTGGGGAGATGGGAGGATTTGTCGGGTCAGCGTTGACTGGTGTGGATGCAAACCAACTGAGCAGAGAGATCGGATCTCCAAAGAGGAGCAATTCTAACGAGGAAGTTTAAGTTATATTTCGCTTTTAAAGGGTGCGTTTGTTTGGCTGAAAGTGAGGTGGAAGTAGAGAGGAGAGAGAAGGTTTCGTTTGAAATTATAGGAAGATTGTGCTACGTACGGTGAGAAATGAAAAAATATTATGTTTGTTTTTTTCATATTGTTGTTAGTCGGTTACGATATATTTTCTGCGGTTCCATTAGAGAACGCAGAAGTATATTCCTAAATATTTTTTTTCAACTCCATTCTATCTAATAGCGTTAGATAGATCTCAGTACCAAACTAAGCCTACGTTATAAGCGATCACTTTCGTTGTTTGGTTCGCCGTAAAATAGTTACGGCTGAAACTCGAGTTAACCCGAAATGGCGTAATTGCCTTCGCCCATCGTGTGAATTTTTAAAAATTTATATGTTATTCTCTTAAAATTTTTAAGTTAATGTATTTAAACTTCCTCCGTCAAGTTCTGATAATTTATGCCGAAAATATTTTTAAACATTACAAAAATTTATTAAAAATTATTTTTTCTTATGGAATAATTTAGAAAAAATTTGATCATTTCACCCCATCTATTAATGTCATAATTTTTTGAAAATTTTTTTAAAATTTTAAAGGGATAAAATAAAGGTTCTTGAAAGACAGAGCGAGAAAAATAAAAAAAAATGAATATTTATAGGAGGATATTCTGTATTTTACTCATTATATATTTTGGCATAATTTCATAAGTATCTTTTCCCCCACCATTAATTATATTAAAAAATTCAAATATTGTGACTATTAAAAATATTTGTCTAAGGGCAAAATATAGTTACACCTTGGAAGGTAAAATAGTAAAGATTACATTTAACTATATTGTACTATGAAAGGTAAAATAGTACTACTCTTGTCCTTAATTTAAGGGCAAATAAAAAAAAATTATGACGGTAAAAGAGTATATTTGAAAGATCAAAATAGTAATTTTACAGAGAGATAATAGCTGTTTCTNAAAAAAAAGAAAAAAACTAGGTAAAGATAATTATATTTAAATATATTTAATTATGGTATTAATTATTTTTTTATTCATTTGGCATATTTAAAGATATGAAAAAAATTGATTAGTTACATTTTTATATTTTCTTTATTTAGTTTGTACAATTAAAATATAATAAAAATTGATTAATCAAGTATTAATACCATAATTAAATATATTTAAATATATATATATATATATATATATATATATATATATATATATATATATATATATATATTTGAGAGATAGGTACAAAATATGAACTTTCTTATGCGCCAAAAAAATGAGAAAAAAGAGTACGAAGCAATTTGTTTATATGAAATTGGACCATTTGACCACATTAATTGGGAGGTAAGCGGGTGGACACCACGTGGCAAGACTTCACGGGACGCTTCGTTTATTTCATTTAGAAATAAACTTAGCTAGAAATGTGAATCAACTAGGATTCGAACTTGGATCTTGGATACCAACGACCAAGCCTTTTGCCACTTGCTCTAGGGACGGTCGGTTTTACTTTATAATTTTATTATTGTATTATTATAATTTATATATAAAAAAATAATTTCGTTGTTTTAAATTAAATTTTAATTATATAAAAATATAATTATATTATTTTTATTTATTAAATTATTTATTATTTATACATAAATTAGAGTTTTACATCATATACTTTCTACCAAACAAACAGCAGAACTAATAAAACTCCACTTTCATAACTATGAAACAAACAACGGGGAAGGAACAGTTTTCACGGAACTCTGTTTCAATCCAAAGTTCAGTTTCGGTAAAACAAACATGCCCTTAAAGGGAAAATGTCTGTATATCCCTTAAAATTTTGAAAATATTTTATTTATCTTTATTTTTTTTTTCAATATACCTCTCATATGTTCCTTTTTTATTCCAAAATACTTCTACAGTTACTATCCGTTAAGTTAACTTAAGTTAAACGTGAGTTAAATATCTACCAAAGTTAAAAAAAATTAAAATGTCTCTTTTGCCTTAACTTAAGGGCAAATAAGAAATATTGGTGATGGTAGAAAAGTATATTTAAAAAAATCAAAAGTAAAATACCTTTTGAGCCCTAACTTAAGAAAAAATAAAAAAAAGTTGGTTATAATAGAAAGGTATATTTGAAAGCGTAAAATAGTAATTTTATAAATAATAGTTTATTAACAGATTTTAACTTTATGAATATATTTAAAATATGTTGGAATGTAAAAAAGATATTTTCAATATTATTCTTCCAAGAGGGGTAAATCAAAAAGTCTGGAAACTTTTCAAAGTTATATAAGCAATTGCCTATTCGCTAAAATACAGAAAGTAATTCTCTGTAAATATTTAATTTTTTACTTTTTTTTATGAATTTTTAAAAATTTATATTTTATTCTCTTAAAATTTTTAAGTTAATGCATTTAAACTTCCTCCGTCAAGTTCTGATAATTTACCGAAAATATTTTTAAACATTACAAAAATTTATTAAAAATTATTCTTTCTTATGGAATAATTTAGGAAAAATTTGGTCATTTCGTCCTATCTATTAATGTCGTAATTTTTTTAAAATTTTTTTAAAATTTTCAGGGGATAAAATATAGGTTCTTGAAAGTCAGAGCAAGAAAAATAAAAAAATGAATATTTATAGGAGGATATTCTGTATTTTACTCATTATATATTTTGGCATAATTTCATAAGTATCTTTTCCCCCACCATTAATTATATTAAAAAATTCAAATATTGTGACTATTAAAAATATTGTTTAAGGGCATAATATAGTTACACCTTGGAAGGTAAAATAGTAAAGATTACATTTAACTATATTGTACTATGAAAGGTAAAATAGTACTACTCTTGCCCTTAATTTAAGGGCAAATAAAAAAAATTATGACGGTAAAAGAGTATATTTGAAAAATCAAAATAGTAATTTTATAGAGAGATAATAGTTGTTTCTAACAGTTCACTGGCAGGATTTAACTCAGTGGTATATTTGAAATAATTTGGAATGTTAAAAGAGAATTTTTAATAGGGTAAACTTCAAATACCACCCCTGTGGTTTTGCACTTTCTCATTTTAGTATCATGTGGTTTAAATTGTATCAAATTAGTGTCTTGTAGTTTCATTTTTCTTTTTTCGTCAGCTTCTCCGCTAATATTTCGTTAAATTATATACAAAAAACTTCAGATACCCCACCTAGATTTATCGATATTCACTTTAATATCCTTTAGTTTTAACTTTGTCACCGATTTAACGAAAAAAAATAGTTTAATGATAATAAAAAGGAGAAAAATGAAACCACATGACACTAACTTAATACACTTTAGATCACAAGGTATTAAAATGAGAAAGTGCGAAACCACATGGGTAGTATTTAAAGTTTTTTCTTTTTAATATTAGCCTTCTAAGAGGTGTAAAAAAGACAGTCGAAAATTTTTCAGGGATATATAAGTAATTGTTCCTAAATTTTAGTACTTTTCATATGTGAATATGATATTATGGAAGTAATTTTTTAGTATTATCAAAGCAAACATTTTCAAACCATTGTTAGATACTTAGATGCAATATCAACATATATTTTGGCAATTCAAATTACATATATTTTGTACTCCAGTATATATAAAAGTTGGAGGACTAAATTGTTTAGTGCGAAAGTACAAAAACCAAATTAGGAGGGGCTATCTTAAAAAAAACCTCCCTATTATTTATTTATTATTTTTTGAAACTACCTAATGTGTAGCATGTGACATTGGAGAAATTATTGTCTCAACAGGGTCCACCACAATATTTTAAAAACTGTATAATTTAAGTAAGCATACCAAAAAAAATTGATATATCTATACTATATATAAAAACATATGAAAATTTTACAACATATCAAAATTTTTACAATAATAGACGGAATCAAAAAAAAAAATTTCTTTATGAATAGTTATGATCAATTAGTTAAAAAAAAAATCTCAAAATAAGAATAAATGATTATAATTAATTTATTAAAAAATAACATTCCTACCGATCTATAAATCTTATCCTATAAATGGTTATGATGAATTTATTAAAAAATACCTCAAATAAAAAAAAAGGGTTATGATCGATTTATTAAAAAATAGCATTTCTATCGATCTATTTTACATTAAAACTAAAATTTGAGTTTAAATCGTGAATTAAATTTAACTTTAGATATCAAATTTAAATTAACAATTAAAATTTTTTAATTATAGTGAATCAAAATTAAATTTTAAATGTTAAACTAAATGTGAGTTAAATTTTAACGCTTTTATTTTAAAACACATACTTAAATTTTAGGTTCATCAAAAATCAAAAATATATAAAAATATTCAATGTATATAAAAAAAATTATAGAATATTGCAAATATTTTTTAATAAAATATGACATATGAATTTATAAAATATAATTTTTATTGTAAATTTTTGGATATATAATGTACTAATTTATATTGATTCGAAATAAATTAAAATAATTATTACGCGTATTTGCATGCATTGGCGAATACATATACATCTCGGTGGGGTCCATTGACCCACTAAGATAATGCAAAAAACCATATTTTGAGGGCCCCACTTGAAAAAAAAAAATTTAGTTGGATTTTATTTGATTTTGAATACTTTGGATCGCTAGGTAAATGATATAAAAAAAAATCACAAAATTTATTTTCTAAACACTTCAAATAAAATCTAACGGAGCCGATCGTCAATTTGAAAGCTCTATTATCGAAAACGTCTTAGCGGTACAAATGTCTCTGTGCTTCTAATAGCACACAAGACTTACTCTACTTAAGTGATTAGTGGTACTTAAAGAGAAGAGAAAAAAAAAAAAAAAAACCTTTAGGGCCAATTTTCATGTTGGTTCTATTCTAGATCATGTGAGACTTTAGAATCAGTCACAAGCTTTGAAATTTGTGCCTTGAATAAATGCACAATTTTTTAGAAAAGTAGAGGAGATAAGACATCATTAAATTGGACATATCTTAGACATGTGATTTGGGTGGGACAAAGATTGACACCAACTTATTCTGTGTTTTCGAAAATACGAAGGGCTTTGTATTTATTTATTTTTTTGAAAAATAGATAACACGCTACTTGTTTCGTTTATTTCATTTAGAAATAAAATTAGCTAGAAATGTGAATCAACTAGGATTCGAACTTGGATCATAAGTACCAACCGCGAAGCCCTTTGCCACTTGCTCTAGGAAGAGTCGGTAGGCCTTCGTACTTATAAGTTATTTTTTATGATAGGACATTTGAGTCGACGATCAGCTCTCTTAGACATAATCTACGTTATTGGAGCTATCTAGAAACCAAATTTTATAATTTTTCGACATTATATACCAAGTGATCAAGAGGTCTTAAAAATGACTATTTTAACGGTCGATGTGGCATGCATGTTTTTAAGTTCAAACGGTGCAAGAACAATCCAAATTACATAAAGCTCTAACAGAAAATTTTACTTAACATCAATAGTAAGATCAATATTTCTAATTTAAATTTTGAGTTTTCTATTACTGTTTTTTATAAAATTTTTATTTTCCGCCCTCCATTTTGAGGCTACTTTTTTACAGGGCAAATAAAGTCGAAAATTTATGAAATTTGATTTCTAAATAGTTCCAATAGCGTAGATCATATCTATCGGAATTGATCGTCGGATTAGATGTCCCATCATCGAAAACAACTTATAAGTACAGAAGCCTCCATACTTTCGGAAGTATAGGAGCCTGCCTAGCCCTAGTTTTAGATATTATTTTCACATAAAATGGTTTAATGAGGAGCATCTCAACGAGTCCTCATTGGCACGATTTCTAAAGTTTTGTTGTAATGTGAAAGCCAGCCATCCGTTTGAATGTTAAAATTGCATTGACGGAGCACGTCCATCTGAATGTCAGATTGGGATAATTTGATAAGCCGTTCCATGCATCTCATGCTTAAATCCTTTAAATTTCCTTATTTTGTTTGGAGTAAAATACAGATAATAATCTTTCTTAAATATATCACATTTTATATCTTACTTCACACAATAATGAAATTTTTGTAGAAAATTTCTCTCTCTCTTTATGTTGTTATTACTTAATCCACTTCTTCAATTTTATCATCCATAAAAATGTTAGACTCTAAAATATCATTTCAAATGCTAAATTAATACATATGATATACAGTGGAAAAGCAATGTTCAAACATCTTTTTTTATTCCTCTAAATAACTACACACACACGCACACATATATATAGAGTTCGATTAGTATATTATCGTTAGCACGGAGGCCTCCATGCTACTAAGTTATTTTTGATGATATAACTTCCAAATTGACGATTGGCACCGTTATACTTGATCTACACTATTGAAAGTATTAGAAAAATAAATTTCATAATTTTTCGACATCATTTACTTATCAAACGAATAGTATAAAAATGAACAGCTAAAAATAACAGTCTCATAAAAAAGATGATAAAAGACTTGAATTTAAGATCAGATATACTGACCTTACTCTAAATAGTGAAAAAAAATTTCTATAAAAATTTCATTAGATTTGAATTATTTTACATTATTAAATTCACAAAAGCACCACATCGGTCATTAAAATTGTTAATTTTGAGACCTTTTGATCACTAGTCAAATAATGGTGAAAAAAAATATGAAATTTGATTTCTAAATATTTCAATAATGTAGATCACGTCTAACGAAACTGATTCTCGATTTGGAAGCTGTATCATCAAAAATAATTTGATAGCACGGAGACCTCCTTGCTACTGATAGTATAGCAGCCGGACTCTCTCTCACTATATATAGAGAGAGAGAGAATCTAGTTACTATCCTTTTAGGAGGACGGAGGCCATCGTCCTCCTAAGTCGTTTTAGATGATAGGAATTTCAAATGGATCTAGAATATTTAAAGTGTCTAAAAACTAAATTTCGTGAATTTTAAAAATTATTTACGTAGTAATCGAAGGATCACAAAATCAATGGTTTTTTACGGCCTATATAAGTTGTTTAGTTGTTTAACAGTATAGAACAATCCAAACAGCTTGAATTTTTAATAGAAAATTTTTTATACTAGATAACATTTGATAACTCCAATCATGAATTGAAAAAAAATCTAACATTTATTTTCACAGGATTATTCATTCTTCACCGTTTATCTTTTGACTCTTCAATCAACTTGATAACAAATTTTTAAATTTATGAAATTTAGTTTCTAAACGTTACAAATACTCTAAATCAATTTTAACAATTCCAATCATCGATTCGAGATCCCTATCATTTAAAACGACTTAGGAGTATATATATATATATATAAAATTAAGCTGGAATACTATGGTAGCAAATGGGCTCCGTTGCCATCTATTTATTTTTTATAATAGAGCCTCCAAATTGACGATCGGTACCGTTGAATATAATTTATACCACTTAAATTTTTAGGGGATCACTATCATCCTAACCCCACAATTTTTCATTTAAGGGTTAAAAACTTGATAGCAAAAAATGTCAAATATTATTAATAGTATTCTAGCTTTTATTGTTCACTTGGGTATATTATTGATAGTATACAAATAGTATCTACATCAACTTTTTCACCCTAGGATTATTACTATTCCTCCCATCCCTACTAAATCCTAGACATCCAATGACCAAAAAAATTAATAGTAAATACGATTCTTATACTATCAATAATATTCTAGCTCTACACACATACACATGCGCGCGCGTGCGCGCGCACAATATATGCTTGATGGGGTCTATTTCGGTGGGGTCCCTTGACCCTGCTAAGGATGATGCAAAATATCATATTTTGTAGGGCCACTTGAGAAAAACTTTTTAGTTGGGCCTTTTTTTTTTCTTTTTTTTCTTTTTTTTTCGTATAAATCGACCCCACTTTGAAATCCAAGTTGACCCCAGATTAAGTCCAACACAATTTTCGTATTAGACAAGAATGCTATAGCGGGTCCGATGACCTGCTAACTATTTTTCTTTTTTTTTTTAGCAGTAGCTAAAAAGTTAAAACAAATTCTAATAAAAAAAAATTCTAGACAGAAAGAAAATTAATGACTAATTTACTTCTTTTATACAATACTAATAACTAGTTTACTTTTTTTTTGTATATTTTTCTTTCTATTATAAATTGACTCTATGAAAAAAATTTTAAAAATCTGCCGTTGTCTACTACTAACTTTTTAACTATTGAATGCCTATGATTTAGTGGGGGTTGATGCATCCTTACACTCAGTTCGAGCTTTTAAAATTATTAGTTAGTACTACTTTCAGTCTACAGGTAGTATCAGAGCCAGTACAGTAAAGTGATTTCGATTTCCACACAGGAGGTGCTGGAGAGGAGATTGTTGAATTGACTAGGCCACCTTGGCAAAGGCCGAGTTGGGCAGAGTCAAAATCGCAGCCGCCGTCCGCGAGATACATTTTAAGTGCAATTAACACACACCTTGAGTTTTTGAAATTATTGATTAGCACTAACCAAATTAAATCAAACAAAGATCAATTTCCGTAGCTTCCCACGAGCTAGTTCACAATTTCTATTCCTGTAAACGGCTTCCCCGAGTGAAGTTGGAGAGCACAATCACCTACAACCTGAACATAAAAGCCACAGTAGGAAAAATAATAATAATAATAAACACCGAGAAATTAATGTGTGTATTAAGGCTTAGTGCATTGTTGCGGTTCAAAAAGTTACACTTTTTAACTAATATATGATTTTACTTTCGTTTTATCAAAAAAATCTGCCTTCAAATAAAATAGCAAAATAATCTTTTTTTTTTTGAAAACCACGCGACAGTACCTTATTTAACTGTAGGTCCTTACGGAAAAAGTAATAATAATAAAAAATCACGGGCTTGTTGATTGCAACTTTTCGAACCACAAAATAGTAAAGTGAAAACGCACAAAACCACAGGATAATTAAGTATAACTTTTTGAACTACATTGCGACAAAGCGAAGATGCACTAAACCACAGTGGGGTAAATTGAAGTTTTACCTCTGATGTTTTGGCGAGTGAAAAATATAATTCCAATAACATGCAAATAAACCAACTAATTAGGGTTAATTTCATACAGATCCCTGCAAACATAATGAATTACAAATTTATCCCTACAAAGTTCAATTTTCATATATTATCCCTACAAAAAACCTAGTATTTTCAAATATGGCCCTCAAGTTAGTTACCATTAAAGCACTGTTTATTTTATAAATAAAATGACTTTTTTGTCATCACAAATATGTTCTTCCAAAAGTCCCAACTGTTAATTGAAGGGGGGTAAAAAAGTCAATTCACCTCATTAACTAACTAGAATTAATTATTTTACCTATGGTTAACTAATTTTTTCTAATGGATCTTAACGGCAGGGACATATTTGAAAATATCAGAACTTTTGCAAGAACAACACATGAAAGCAGAACTTGGTAGGGATATATTTGCAATTCACTATATTTACAGAGACCTGTATGAAATTAACCCAACTAATTAAATTGCGTCTGCACATTGTCGTTAGACATCAAAAGCCATTTTTGGTGATACATGAAAAGTTACTGTCCTCTGACTATACATAATGATGCTATAGTAAATACTTTAGCAATAAGTTATTTATCAGAGACTTAACTTAGTATGATAAAATAAAGGGGTTTTAATCTATTTCTATTAGTAAAAAAGCAGCTACCGGTACCCGACAACGTTATCAAAGAGCGAGGATTTCATTTCAAGATAATTTTAGAAAGAGAAAGGTACGAATTTAGAAAATAAGGAAGCTTCGCGAAAACGAAAAGTCTATAGCCAGCCCTATAAATGTAAATCTCTTTTAAACAGTCATAACTATATGCATTTTATATTTGTAGGTCATCATTTACTTTGAAAAACCCTCAAATTTAGAGATCAGCATTTTATCAAGCCCCTATAAAACCCTACTTGTTTCTGTTCTCTATTAGATATGCGATGGACGTGTGATGAGAAACCTTTAACAAGCTAACGTCGTACGGGATAACAGGTCAGTTGCATTATTATTACATGAAGAGGTGAATTTCAAAAAGTAGGAGTTGAGGAGCATGTTTGCAAAAGCATGAAAGTTCGAGTGGTGCAGGTGCATTTAATCCAACGAACAAAATGCAGGAAAAGTAAGCAATTTGAACGGAAGAGCAAGTGTGAGTACCTTAGCCATCGTCCTGTAGGAATACTCGGTGACCCCTGCGACATGTGGGGTGATGAGAACATTTGGAAGCTTCAAAATTGGATCTTCGGGATCGAATGGCTCAGTCCAAGCCACGTCAATGCCCAACCCACCTAAGTGACCTGATTCGAGGTGATGAAGGACAGATTCGTAGTCGAGTAACCCTCCTCGAGCAATATTTACCAAAAGTGATCCCTTGAAAGAAATATTAAAAAGGGAGACATCAATAATTTGTTTGGCACCATTGCTTGTTTTCTGCGTCCTAATTATAATGTATAAATAAATTAGCATTGTTTTGTTCATTGAAATTTAGACTAAAGATCAACTCAAAGCTCCCCATGGCATTGTTCAAAAGCTAACGGGGTGTTTACAAGTACGTTTTCCTGCAAGATCATTTATTTACATATATGTCCAGCAAAATTTTGAGTTTTTATGTGTTCGCCCTCGAAAATACAATTTCTTACAAAAAAACTCGTTCAGTGAGTCACAAAAGCCACAGAGGAACTGATTTTGTATCAGAAAAAATTTTAAAAGCGGGACAATTTTGTAAGCACCAGTGTGTATCTGAAAGAAAGTTTTTCACGGCATATCAGAGAATTCAGATGTTGCAGGGGCATCTATGTAAATATCTCGGAGCTGAAATTATCAAACTAAAGGTATATAAACATGGGAAGATTGTGCTCTCATACATTGAAGAAAGGGAGGCAAAAGGTGGTTAACTGTACTACAATACTATATCAGAAATGTATATCCTGAGTTATATTTACGAACCTTCTTCATGGAAGAGAGAAACTTCGCATCCACGATTCCGGCCTAAAGATTTCAAGATTTCAACCATTTGCCAAAGAATGTTATAGAGAAACGATTCAGGTAAAAACACCAAATAATATAAAATAGAGAGAACTTAACTGTCTCTTTATATAAGGTCAAGCAGGTAACTACTATATCAGCCTCCGCAGCAAACTCATACATATTTCCCGGGCCACCTTTCTTGTCAATAAGGCCATCGATATCATCATTAGGGAAGCTTGAATCTGGACGTAGAAGGGTGTTTACTAATCACATTGACAACTGTAAGAGAATAAATAAATTGAAACTTAATTTGTACCACTTGACGGTAATGAATCCGAGGACCATCTTCTTTTTGTTGCAAGAATCTTTACTCCGAACGGTCTCAATCTCTTGGCAAGGTCAAATCCAATAGCTCCAAATCCAAGAATGAATACCTACATATGGGCGAACATAGTTGGGGGAAGTACTTAGCGTTAAAGTTTTGGGAGATATTTATCCACATAGAAATTTGATATGTAGAGTTCGAAGAAAGGAAATTTAACAGCATGCTAGAAAAATAAAGACTACATTTGAGATGCAGAGCCAAAATAAATAATTCTACAGTTTTTGACTACTCGAATGTCATCAAAGGAAGATAGAAAAGACAACTGCTTAAGAGATGATAGAAGTCCATTAATTATTTTCTGGTGCTTCATCTCCTATCTTGAAATTTTCAATAAGAAACACCATATTTCCATCGAAATAATAAGCCAATATATATATGAGCAGTAATCAAGATGAAAAAGATATGGTAAACCTACTGTTTTCCCAAGTAGTGTATCTCCAGTTGGTTCCCCTAATTTCCTCTGCTTCACAGAGATCTCCAACTCCTTCTGCAATAAAATACACTCATATTTCAGTTCTAACTTCTAAAGAAGGAAGTTAAGAAAAAAAAAAAAAAAAAAAAAAGAGAAGAAGAAGATAGTTAAAGAGCTAGATGGAGCAATTTTACAACTTGAAGCATAAGCAACTTAATCTTAACAGTGATGGTAAAGAACAAAGAAACAATCTGGAAATTTAAGGTATGAAATCACTGGTTTACACAACAGATTATCTTCCATAAGACTTCTATATATAGACATTAGGGGCCTGGAGAAAGCTTCTAAACTCCAAACAGGGACAATTATACGTATCTATAAGATTCAAACAATTATAAAGGGCTACAGCAAAGATTATACTTCTAACTTCTATAATGCTAATTTCTTTTCTTTAATCCTTTTTCTTGACCAACAATTGTATTATAAATTTTACATTAAACTCACCCAAGCCAAACACATCCGCATATATGATTTCAAGTCGAGACAATAGTTATTGAGATTAATAGAAGGCTCAAATAATGCTGAGAAGACATTTTTGAACTCAGCTTTATGCAACAACTAATAGCCATATGATAACAAGGACAAAAGTAAAAGGAAAAGTGAAGAAAAGAAATAGAAGAATTGGAAAAAAGGAAAAAAAAAAAAAGTAGAAATGGTAACGGGGTAGAAATATCGTTTCCATTAGAAATTTATCCAAGACCCAATATAAACTGACAATTTTTTTTTTTAACCAGGTTAGACCCTAATGTGTGCGCTAAGACTTTTGTACACTCTTCCCAGCATCCAACTAGAAAGTTTGAAATGAAAAAACTGCTCCATTCTGTAAACAAACAAGTTTCAACTAGGAGGACAGAAATGATTCGGTTTCAAAATATAGCTGAAATAGCATGTAGAATAATTTTATGTTCATCAGATACCATTCAATTGAATAAACCCCTAACTGGTTGAGTTCTAAAAGCTACAGATGAGGTCATGAATGACAGTGGACCAGGTGGAACCATCAAGGTCGATTGGTTAAAGTGTTTGCCAAAGTTCCACTCACAAGATGAGCGAGTCAATTTATATAACTCATTATTATATATGGTTATAGAAAAAGTTATTTGTTGCCAGATTTTTCTCTGTGGCTCGAAATGAACTTGCAACATACGAGAAAGTTCAGAGGCTGAGTGTTTAAGTTAGAAGATCAGGGATTAAGGTTGAGAGTTTAAGTTAGGAGATAAGGGATTATGTCACAAAGTCCGTATTAGTACAGGAATTATCCATACTTTTTTAACCTAGAACAAATGTATGACAAATGGTATAGACAACTTCTATGCAATGGCATCCAGTAAATTAAAACCCAGAGCAAATTTGAGAGAAAAAGAAGCGCGTTTACTGTTATAGCACAATAAATTGAAACCTACTTGCTTCCGCAGAAGACCCAACATCAGATATATTGCCATTTCTGCACATGAAGTGGAATTTCCTGTTGCACTTCCAGGGATCCTTGCGACTTTGATTTTGTGCTTTGTAGCAGCATCTACATCAACACCTACAAAATCATTCATAAAGTCTAGTTGAGCTGAATAGTATTGAAAAGTGCAACTACAATCAATCACTTTACAGATAAGATGTAACTCAAAGGGCAAAAGCAATGGATGTACTACAGGCACCTTCTAGCCCAACACCAAACTGCATGATAAGCTTCATCTGTGCTGCTTTTGCGATAAGTTCAGAATCTAGACGCCGACTTTTAACCACACAAATTTGGTACTTGTGAATAACGTCTGGAACCTCATCAAGAGCTACTGTGTCAACCTGCATGAAAGTGCATAAAAGAATAAATGCGAAGAAATATTATTTAAGCTATTACTCAGAAAACAAATCAAAACCTAAGCACACTCTCAAAGTACTACAGGATCAGAAGTTTGTAAAACATTAATAGAAGAAAAGAAGTACAGTGAAGGCATTCTCATAACAAATATAGCGAGTTCCGAAATTGATTGAAATACAAAATAGATATACAAAGCAGATAAAACATGACTTCAAATGTTATCAGTCATAACATAAAATTGCATTCTCTGGACATTACGGATAATACAATACAAAGAGATAAGGGGTACAAGCCTGCAATAAATCTATCTGAACACCTACATGTGACAGATGTTAAGCTCTCTTATAAGTTAGAATCTTAAAATGGGTATGATTTACACTTACGTGATAGGAAAAGAAAGCAAACATTCTTGCTAAGTTTATATATTAATTCAATAAAACAATACATAATTAAATTAGATGAAAGATTTAAAGCTAAAAAAAATGCAAATAACCTGAATAAACGGATAACTCTGCAAATATTCCCGCGTGTAATTATGAGAAGCAGGAAAATAGTAGCCACAGAATAGCACTCGGGTGATGGAATCATTGCCATTCTCTACCGCTACCTCAGCCATCTTTGAGTAGCCTGCACTGAAAGCGTGTAATTTAGGTAGTATCATTTAAAAACACTGATTTTGATCTAACTGCCATATTGTACTATCTCAGAATTTTTTTGAGTAGCCCATGCTGAAAGGCCTCAAATTTAGGTAGCATCATTTAAAAATTTTATGTGAAACTTCAAAAGGATTCAAACCATAAACAAGACACATTATAATACCCAATACCTATTTCACATTCTCACTTAATCACACTGCACAACAAATTTCCACAGGACTAGAGTTGAATTACCAGCAACGGAGCAATTTTGAGCACGAATTGGAACAAGTAATCTGCTTAAACCCTTCATATAAATGTATCTAACCCAAAATCCGAGCTAAAAGAGAAACAAAACTTACAACATCATTTAAAATTTTGATCTGAAACTTCTAGGGTCTAGCCTCTGAAACTTCATTCAAAAAAGCAAATAAAATAAAATAAAATTTTGATTTGAAACAATCATAATACCCAATACCGATTTCGTTTTCCTTAACCACACCGCACAGCAAATTTCCACACAACTGAACATAGAGTACCAATAAAGGATCTATTTTGAGCTCGAATTAGAGAAATTAACCTGCTTAAACCCCTTCATACGAGTGACTCTAACCTAAAATCCAAGCTAGAAAAGAATGAAAACCCATCATAATCGATCTAGAAAATCTAACATGCAATTACCAAAAAAACATGGAGCAAATTTTCGTTCGAAGTGGAGCGACTAACCTGCTTAAACCCCTTCGTACCATAGTTAGTTAATTTGGATTCGGCAAAAATTCGGTACGGATATAATACGTATAAAATTCGTTTTCTAATTTTTAAAATCGTTGAAAAATTCGGCTTAAAAAACGGATTCGGTATAAAATATAAAATATAAGATATAAAATATAAAATAATTTATATTTAAAAATAAAATTATAAGTTTTTTATTCATATTTTCAATAATTCGGCAATAATTCGCGAATAATTCGCGAATTATTCGCGAATAATTCGGTTGGCCCAAAAAATCGCGAATAATTCTCTTTCTTTCGGAAAAATTCGTAAACGGACCGTTTAATTCGGATTTTCAATAATTCGCGAATAATTCACGAATTTACTAACTAGGCTTCGTACAAGAAAATCTAACCTAAAATCCGAGCTAAAAAAGAAAGAAAACTCATCATAATCCATAGCATAGAGTACCAAATAGAGTGCAAATTTGAGCACAATTTGAGCACAAATTGGCCCGTACAAGTAAATGTAACCTAAAATCCAAGCTAGAAAAAGAAAGAAACCTCATTGTAATCAATCAAGAAAACCTAACATAAATTACCAATAAAGGAGCAATTTTGAGCTCGAATTGGAGTAGTTGACCTGCTTAAGCCCGTCGTACAAGTAAACCTAACCCAAATCCCAGCTAAAAAGAAAAGAAAGCTCATCATAATTCAAATCTAACATAATCTACCGAATAAAGGAGCAATTTTGAGCACAAAATTGGCAAGTACAAGTAAATCCAACCTAAAATCCGACCTAGAAAAAGAAAGAGAACTCATCGTAATCGATTCAATCTCAAACCTAACATAAATTACCAATAACTTACCAATTTTGAGCTCGAATCAGAGCAATTAACCTGCTCAACCCCCTTCTACAAGTAAATCAAACCTAAAATTCGAGCTAAAAAGGAATTCAAAAAGAAAAAAAAGTCATCATAATCGATCAAAACGTAGAATAGGAAGAGGAGAAGAGGAATGCGACGTGGGAATTTGTTACCTTTGAAAAGAGAGGAGGAGAGGGTGTGGGAGGGGGCGAGGGCGAAGGGAGCAGCGGCGAAGAGCGAGGCTCAAGAGCGAGGCCGCGGCCATTTTCATCGTATTATTTATTTAATATTATTGTGACTGTATCGTTTGTTGTTTTATTTTATTTTAGTACGAGAGTTGGCGCACTAAACCCCCCACACGAGGAAATATTTTAGAAGGCAACGGTTATATTAGTGACGTGGCGTAACAAATCAATCAAATTAATCCTTTTAAGAATATATGTTCCATCATGATTGTAAAAAAATATTTTTATTCTACTTTTGTTTGAAAAGAAGGAATGTGATTGGCTTGTTATTGATAACGTGGTGCAAATGTGACAGTGTAAAATTCCTCCCACAGGAGAGGAGAACGTGTGGGGCCCAGAGAAATCCGCGGCTTCTTTGTCATTGTGAAAAAATTGCGTTAGTAAGTACGATAAAAAAAATATTTTATTTATTTTTAAAATTACAGAAAATTTATGTTACGTACATTAAGAAAGTACGGTAAGAAAATACTTTATTTATTTTTGTATGTAATATTATATTTCGCGTATCGCGATAAATCGATTACGATATATTTTTTATGATCCCATCAGAGTACTCAGAAATATATTCCTATATAGTTTAAACCCCCACTCCATTTTATCTAATAGTATTAAGGTTTCATTTGAGATGGCAGAAAGATTATGTTACGTGCGGTAAAAAAATACTCTATTTATTTTCGTATGTAATATCACGTTTTGCATGTCGCGATAAGAGTACTCAGAAACATATTCCTATATACTTTAAACCCCCACTCCATTTTATCTAATAGTATTAAGGTTTCATTTGGGATGGCAGAAAGATTATGTTACGTGCGGTAAAAAAATACTCTATTTATTTTCGTATGTAATATCACGTTTTGCATGTCGCGATAAGAGTACTCAGAAACATATTCCTATATACTTTAAACCCCCACTCCATTTTATCTAATAGTATTAAAGTTTCATTTGGAATGGCGGAAAGATTATGTTACGTGCGGTAAAAAAGTACTATATTTTTTTCGTATGTAATATTACGTTTCGATATCGCGATAAGTCGGTTATGATATACTTTCTGCGGCCCTACCGAAAATGCGGAAGCATGTTAAATTTTAAATTATTTTAAAATAAAATTTAGTAAAAATATTAATATATGTAAGCATCAAAATTTTTTTGCCAAACAACTTTAGAAAATCATTTTAGAAAAATCACTTTTATCTAAATTCAGCCAAAAGCTCTACAGCTTTTTACCAAAATCGATTCTCCAAACCAAAATCACTTATACAGAAATCACTTTTTCAAAAGATAGGCCAAACAGCCCCATATCTCTATACCTATACATTATTTCTCCTAAAGTTGCTACATTGTAATTATTTCTTCATGTTGAATGTGGACTCTAACCCGAACCAACTCAAGTCCTTCATCTTCCTCTTCGATTGTTATCTTCATTTATCAGCGAGATGAATTCCATTCCTTATTATCGTTTTTTTTTTTTTGTCAATGATTTTTTTTAAAAATTATCTATCCACCGTATCGTACGGATTACTATACTAGTATAAAATTATTTTTTAACATTTTTACTTGCCTTGTCCACACGTGCACTGCCTGAGCACTTTTACCCGGGCCGGCCCACATTTATCCGGCCCGAAACGGTCCGGAGTCCAGCCCGACACGGCCCGGCTCCAAGGTCGGGCCGCCGTGCCGGGCCAAAATTCTTGGACCCCGGCCTGGACTGCACGGGCCGTGCCGGGCCGGGCCAGGCTCAGGCCAGCCCTTTTTCGCTTTATTAATTTTATTTAAAAATATTTAATTTCAATTTTTTAAAAATAAAAATAAAAATATTTTTTTTTAAAAAAATAATATATAAGTAAAAAAATGTAAAATTTTAAAATATATTTATAAAAAATATTAAAATTTTCAATTATTGGGTAAAATTTTAAATTTTTTTGGACCAAAATATCCTCCCAACAGTCAAATTTTGACTGTTGGGAATAAGGGTGTAAACGAGCGAACACGGATCGAGCTGGGGTCGGCTCGTGTTCGGCTCGTTTATTAAACGAGCCAAACACGAGCTGACTCGTTAAAGTATCGAGCCGAAAATTCAGCTCGTGTTCGGCTCGTTTATTAACGAGCCGAACACGAGCTGGTCCCGAGCTGGCCAACGAATAATAATTAAAAAAGATTAGATTAAATATATATAAAAAATAAATTTATAAAATCTTATCCATTAGATTTTGATCTAATAGTTGAAACTTTACATATAAATGAGTCTTTTTATAATTAAACTCGCTTTTATATTTTATTTGCTTAAAATTTAATAAATAAAATATATATTATATATAATTATTTATTTATATATAAAATTATAATTAAATAAATTATATAAATATAAAATATATGTATTTCGAGCTGTTATCGAGCCGAATACAAGCGAGCTAACCCAGCTCGTGTTCGGCTCGTTATTAAACGAGCTGAAAAATCTAGCTCGTGTTCGGTCGTTTACTAAACGAGCGAGCGATCTCGAGCTCATTTCGAGCCGAACACGAGCTTGCGCTCGCGAACAGCGAGCTGGATTGCCACCCCTAGTTGGGAATAGGGATGTCAATGGGTATGGATACCCGAAATTTTATCTGAACCCGACCCGAATGAACGGATATATCCGATGGATATGGACATGGATTCGGATATAGATATAAAAAATAGAACCCGACGGATAAGGATTCGGAATATGGATTTTGATTGTACCCGACCCGAACCCGAACACAACCCGAACCCGAATTTATTTTGTATTATCATATAATATATATTAGATGTTATATTTGAATTTGTATTTTAAAAATTTAGATTTAATAAAATATATTTTGAAATATTTAAAAAAAAATAATTGTTTCGGGTTCAAATTTTTGGGTTCGGATTCGGGTTCGGGCTTCGAATTTTTGGTCAGGTTCGGATTTGGATATGGATTTTTAAAATCCGTCCGGTTTGGGTTCGGGTCTCGGGTTTGGAGTCGGGTTCGAGTTCGGATTTTTAAAAATCCACCCCGAATTTGACCCGTTGACATCTCTAGTTGGGAAGGGTATTTTAGCCCAAGCCCATCTCCCAAGGGTCTGTCATAATAGACCCTTGGGAGAGCCCCAAAGCTACAGCCCAACTCCCAAATTGGGAGTTGTGGTGGTGCAGGGGCCTTGGGAGTTGGGTTGTACCCAACTCCTTCTCTGGGCCCGACTCGGCCACACAGGCCGGGCCGTGCCGTGTTAGGCCGGGCCGGGGCACCCTCTCAAGCCCGTGTCGTGCCGGGCCGTGCCGGGCCACCGGGCCGCGGGATCAAGGCCCAGCACAATCCGATTTAACTGTCCGAGCCGGCTCCGCACGAGTGCTACAGTGCTCGTGCCATGCAAGGCCCGGCCCACTCTCGTGCCGGGCCGGGCGGGCTGCCCCGACACCCCTACTAGTATGTAAAAAGGTGTAAGGACGTGTTTGGTTCGTTTCTTTTTCACATGGAATCGGAATTGGAATGGATGAATTCATTTGTGGATGTTTGGTACACGGGAGTCCTATTCTGATTCCGATTTCCGAGTGGAATGGGAATCTCCCAATCACCTCTTTTTTCAATTCGGCCTAGAAGGTCGGATTGGAAGTTGAATCCGGACGGAATGGATATTTATTCGAATTAAATTTATTTTTTCAACTTATTTAATTAAAATATGAGTTACAATTTAAAAATTAAATATATAATTTTAAATTTTAATTTGAACTTAAATTAAAAATTAAAATTTAATCAAGTATTTCGAATCTAACTTATGAATTTGAATTTAAATTAAATTTTAATTTATAAAAAGCTTTATTCAGATTTTATTTCAAATTTAAATTAAATTTATGGATTCAAATTAAAATTTAAATTGTAATTTTAAGTTTGAATTTGAATAAATCAAAACTTAGTTTCATATTTTGAATTATCCACTCAACTTCAAAGTTTATTTTTTTTAGAAAAAATAGATTTAAAAATTTGACATTATTTCAAAATTTTAATGTAATTTTTTAATATTTAATTTTTAATTTGAATTTAAATTAATATATTATAAAGATAATGTTAATATATTAATTTGATTACGTTTTTTATATCCACCTGAACTAAATACCGACAATGAGAATGATTTATTCCGATTCCGATTCAGGTGATGAACCAAACAGAATTAGGTAATGAGTTATTCCGATTCTGATTTCGATTCTAGCTTATTTTGATTCCGATTCCAATTCTGACTCCGACTTCGAACCAAACACGCCCTAAGAGTAGACAGCATATTACAGTAAGGGTTGATTTCGTGCATGTGCAAACATAATAAATTATAAATATATTCCTACAAAATTCAATTTTTACATATATTATCGTTATAAAAATCCTAATATTTTCAAATATATCCCTATGATTTGTTACTGTTAAAATATTGTTTATTTTATAAGTAAAATAAACTTTTTACCATCGCAAATATATCCCTCCGAAAATCCAAACTCTTTAATTAAAGAGGAGTAAAAAAATCAATTCACCTTATTGACAAACAAGGATTAAATATTTTATTCATAGTTAACCAATTTTTCTAATGAATCCTAACGGCAACGATATATTTAAAAACATCAGAGCTTTTATAAAAAATAAAAACAACATATAAAAGTTAAACTTTGTATAAATATATTTACAATTCACTATTTTTACAACAACTGTATGAAATTAACCCTTCAAAATTTTCCATCCAAAATATTTATTTGGCAACACAAAGGTACGAAAGTCAAAAAGCAAGAATAAAATCACAGAATAGCTACGAGTGCACCAAAAATTTTTAAAATTTAGAACTCCTAGAGTTCATTAAATAGTTCAAGAAACTTTTCCTTCAATCAAATTTACTAATTACCCTGCCGCTTTAGTGTTTAAAGAAAGAAATTTATTTCTTCTATCCTAACACAAAAATGAAAAGCCAAAAAAAAAATAAAAAATCAAAGGTAGGCTCACCCTATTCTTCGTGCTTAAAAATAAATATCAAAACTGAAAGAGAAATTATATGTTTCTTCGTGTTCTAAAACCTTACAAAATTGTATTCAATACACGCAATCAAAAGAACGGTACGATTAGCCGCTTTGATTGAGGAGGAAAAAGGAATTATTTGATAAAGTTTAAGAGGTCTAATAGCCAAAGTTGAACTCCAAAGGTCTGTTTAGAGAAGTTCTAAACGCCAGGCGGTTTTCATACATATCTCTGAGGTTTATAGAAGGCCAAAACAAAAGGGGGTATGGGAACATAAATGTAAAAAAAAAGCCATGTTATGTAGAAAAAGAACATAAAATCCCAGTTTAGGGGAAAAGGAAAAAAAAAAACAAAAACAAAAAGGTTAATAGTGATCCATCCACTACTCTTGGATGCAAAGGATCATGCAGAATCTAAGATACAAAGTGGTGATGCCTCAAAAGGACCGATCCATCACCATCATTGACAACCCATAAGCATAATATATTTTTCGAGCCTACATGAAGCCGAAATCGTGATATAAAAAAGTTCTTCGTAACTCGCATCTTACAAAAGTTTGAATCACAAATGCAGATTCTGTAGCTGATATTGCACTCTGATGGTACGTGATCGTACAGAGAAAATTTTGGTTGTAATCCCCAAATCAAAAGTTTATCTGCAAAAAATTCTGACGATTAATGAGATCTACTATGTATCCTCAGCCTGTTTAAAAATAGAACTAAAACCTAAATGTGTGATCAGTAGGTACTTTAGAGATTGAGAATTCGATATCATTCCAATGCAGAACATGAAAGAATACCATGCTGGAAAATAGACATAAGACGAATACAACTCAAAATTTCAATACAGTCGTAAAAGAGTGAAAATACTAGAGGGTTTAACTTTCTCCTTTACATTCGAATTGAAGCTTATACTCTTCCAGTTAATTAAGAGAAGGAAAATTATTATTTAAATGATAATCTTGGCTTGGCTACAGAAGAAATTCTGCTAGCTGATCTGAAATACGTAATCACATAATAAGTAGCCACTAAAATGCATGAGAGTTTACAACAACTATGACATCCAGAGCAGATCTACAAAGTTAGTGATGGCCAGCCTATAAAATCACGCAAACAGATTGATCTGTACTATCAAACCCACCGTGTAGACTCAGCCATCTTTTCGATGAATGCAAAGATCTATCCAGGGTCTAGGACCAAAAGCAAAAAGCTGGAGACATTTTTCAAGACAACTTATTGTTTTGACCTAATAATGGCATATCCTCGATTTTCTCCTCAGCACAAACAATAAGATATCCACCAAGACAACCTAAAAAGAAATTCATGCAATTTTCATACATTTGGAAAAAAAAAAAAAAAAAAAACCTAGATTTTGATGGTTTTCGCCAAGCATTTCTATAAGAACAAACCCTAACCCAAAGCCCAAAGCTCCTAACGTCTAAAATGAGAATTTCTTAGATCCAACATGTTATATAGGGAGGAAAAAAAAGGTTCTGACATTAATTTTTATTATAGTGATAAATTTTACAATGCAAGAGTAAGCAGTTTACAGCTCAAGTAATCATTTCAAACATTTCTGCATAAAATTATTGTCTCCGGTACTCATTTGACAAGGTACATGTGATTTAACCAAAACAAGAAAACTGCATCAGGTATATCCAATTCTAATGAAAAGATAAAGCTTAACATGGACCGATATCATCATTTCTGTATATAATAATTGTAAAGCTAGCTGTGCAACACAACCTATATTGCAGCACAACGCATGATCAGACTTAGAGGCATTTGGCCAAAAAAGGGGTTCAAAGCTAGAGTTTGCATCAGATAATTGCTTTCCAGATTCACGTGAAAGCTAGAAATTAGATTCATTATTAAGCCTTTGAATCTGTATGTTCCTTGTAGTGAATCATGAGTAGTTTCATGAGGATAAATTACAACAACAATTCATTGAGTAAAAATTTTCTGCTTCATAACAATTGGATATATTACAATGGCAATTCATTTGTATTGAGCCATCATGAGCTTATGTATACTTCTATTGATATTTTGGACTTGTATCTATGAATTTTGTAAATGATCCGTGCCAGTTGTGCTATAATTACTATCCTTTACAAGGTCCCTTCTATCAATAAAAGCACCAAGTTGAAAAATAACTGCACCCCAACACAAACCCCCTCAACTCCTTTCCCTCTTTCTTTCACTTCCCGAGTTCCGAGTTCCCCTTCCCTCTTCTCTCGCTGACCAAGCTAAGCTTAAGCCTAGCAGAACCCATCCTAATCTCCATAGGACCAAAATATGACCTGTATAACTGTCCTCTTATGAATCTTTTTTTAATTTTCAAATCAACTAAACATTAAAGCAAATTGAAAGGGTTCTCCTCTTGTGAAATGCACTCTCTTTTTTATTAAAATGACAAATCTTCACACTAGTTTTACGTAATTTCTAAAAAGAACAAGAGGATTGTCATAAAATGTGTTTCCAATATTGCATTCACATAATCAGCTCTAGAGAAGCTTTCCCATATGAGAAAGAAAAAAAGTGTTGACAAGATAACTCTCATATCTTCTAATTTTCTGAAAAAGGTGCATTTGGTTCCACGAAGAAAGGTTAACATCAACCTAAGAATGAAAGAAAATTTCCTCTGCTGTTGTTTGGTTGCACGCAAAACTGCATGTCCTAATACAGCAAATAATTTCTTCTAGACAATGTGATCAGCAAGTCCCAGTTTGGACGCATGAAACATCTAATTCAACATATCCCTTCCATTTAGTCAAAAAGAATGTAGTATTTGGTAGATGAGGAGTGTGATGAAATGTCTAGAATGGATATCATATTCGGTCTTCAAGTCACTTTTTAAAAATAAAATAAATCATTTCATAGGTGAAATATGCTATTCTACCAAATCATGGATACCAAGATCTTTTGAAGAACCAAAATCAAACTCATTCTAATGAATCTAATCACACAAGAAAATCTTCAGAGCTAATAAGTAATCATCGGGAATCTAATTCCGACATCCAAATAGGGCCCAAATGTCCTTCCTATTCCTAGTTGAAGTAAACAATATTAGAGCTCGGATCAAAATACTCGAACAAGATCAAAATAAATGTGATAATCATTGACAAAGCATCAATTATTTCTCAGCTTTCTTCCACACATACTTTGTCATTCTTGAGATGTGTTACTGTTACCAAACAAAACAATCTCGTGGCTCCAACATTAAAAGGAACCTAATATCAAAATGTTAATTGACCACTTAACGTTACTTATCTCCACAAACGTCATTTTATGGAGTGTAATGAATAGCTAACATGGATTTCATACTTTATTTACAGTATCATAGTTGCTAAATTTTCCTGCATAGACCGCCTTTTTTATCTCCTGCAATTGTTTGTTTCCTTCACAAGGTTCTCAGAAAACAAACATAAGCAGAATTCATATTTCGATCTTTAAAATTCATATACAAATATAGCTCAGAATTGAAATTTTTAAAAACGTCCTCCAACAAATGATTCAATCAGACAAATTATTTGCGTTATTAGCCCTAATCCAATTATTTGCGTAACAAAAACACACATTGTACGGAACAAATCAAAGAGTTCCTACTATGAAATAGATCAAAGGAGAGAGAAAATAACGTACGATCCGAGGAGAGAGCGAGGGCGAGAACGAGGGTCCGAATCAGTGGCCTCCGCCGTGGGGGCAACACCGGCTCGGACCGCGTCGTCGCTGCAGTCGTCGTCGAAGGGGAGCTCCTTGTGGAAGATGCAGCACTTCTTGGAGCTCTTGCGGTTGAGGAACTCGTTGTCGACGGTGCCCTCCTTCCACGAGACCTTCTTCTTCGGCCGCTTGAGGCGGAGGACTAGGGTTTGGGGCGGCTGAGCGGAGGAGGGGGAGGAGGACGAAGAAGAAGAGGGCTCCTCTAGGGTTAGGGTTAGGGTTGAGGTGGGGGGAGACGGGGAAGGATCGCAATGGGAGGGGGAGCGATTAATATTAATATAATAATAAGAGGCGGTAATTGTGATTTATCTCTTTATTTTTAGGTAATTAAAAAGGGTATCAATTTCAATCGAGTCCCTGACCTTCTATATCTTGCACTTCAGTCCTTATCTTTTTCTAAAGATTTATTAGTTCATTACCATGGGAATTGGAATGGAAATAAAAAATAAAAATTAAATTACGTTGGGATTAAAAATAAAATAGCAAATTATTAAAAAAATGTCTAGTTTATTATTGATATAGAAATTAAATTAAATAATTGGGACACCTATTGGGGTTACGAGAAAGGAGTATTAGACTATGATTCGATTAAAATAATTGATATTAACGAATCTAATTTCGACTTCACTACCAGGGACGAAGCCATGTGGGGGCCGACAATGGCCATGGCCCCTCCACATTTTTAAAATTATAGAACAATCCACTAGTAAGCTATTAAAAAAATTAAAATATTGTAAATTTAGGGGACCAAAGTGAAATTTTTTTTAAAAGAATTGTTGGCTTGTGGGCCAAGACTCCAAGGCTTACGCACAGGGACAGCCCATATATAGACCCAAAGGAGCCATGGCCCTCTTCAACTTTTCAATATTTACTTTATAGTCCTTTGGTAGTTTATATATTTTCAGTTAATTTTTAAAATATATCGGCCTATTTTGTAAAAAGTTTTTAGTGCTAATATAGAACTCTATCTCTCTTCTTATGTGCTTTATAGGTGAAAATATATTAAGAACCTTTTAATTATAATGCATTTTGAAATAAGTCCTTTCAAGTACTTTAAATATTTTATTTATACATTCTTAACTTTCCAATTATTTTGATGAGCTAATTTATTTAACTAAATAAAATAGTATGCTAAATTTAATATGTCACGCCCCGGATTTCACGTTCCCCGGGCACGCCGACAGATCCGCCGTATACAAAGAAATTTTCCCTGTATACGAAGCGATAGCTGTACCTGTAAATCAAACACTACTACGAACAGTAGTAGAGAGCTGCTAGAGAAACTGAAGCTAAATAAAACAGAGTTTCATATACATAGTTCAGATCCAAAATACAGAGCTACTCGCACTGGCGAGTTAAGTCAACTATGTACATAAACTCGAAACAAAACATCTACCTGCAGTAGGGCACCTCTAGCTCAGCACGTCGGGTAGGGCTCTAACTCGCGACGCCCTTGCCTCGATCCAGGTCCGCAGACGGTGCAGCAGCCGGAACCTGTGGCTCTCAAACATAGGTAACAACTGGGCGTCGAGAACTACTTGTCAACACAGTAGTCCTCAGTGGTACCGCTCCAAGAACAACAGTCTACCCACTAATCTACAGAAGGACAAGAGATAGAAGGAAGCAGGAAGCATACTCTACGCTATCATCCACTACACTATCATGCTCTACCGCTATCATCCACTACACTATCATGCTGCTACACTAACCAACTGTAGGAAATGTCAAATTGCGCCAATCCAATCGGACTGTAAGCATACCCGTCCCCGGACTGTGAATACACCGTCCCTGCCCCGTGCGACTATCGGGGTCTATCCACTCTAACGTCCGTGAGAGCAAGTGCAACTGGCATGAGCGACACCAAGCAAAAGCACAAGCCTGACTCCGGAGTGGCACTCGTGGCGCTACCCCGCGAGTATGCAGCGTATCTCTGCTCGAGCTCAATCAGGCTCCAACTACCAAAGTCAAGTAATCGAGACTCAAACTGGTCTAACAACCAACAGGTAACGTGCCCTCGGCACAATGCTGACGCCAAAAAGGCGATACGGTGTCCACCGTCAACTCTGACGGCACCCACAGTCCGGAACAGCCTGAAACGACCCTGTAAAAATCCACTCGGCGAACCAGCACGAGTGTAAATACATTCTAAACTACCTGGAGTACTCGTCTGCGAAGGAACTGCGACAGTACAAATTTCTGACGGCTCCTAGAGCTAAATCAGGTAGTTAAACTGGTGACAGGTCCAAATCGCAGGTTTTCTCTAATTCAATTTTCAAGTCCCACATGTATAACTACAATTAATTATAAAACATCCTGCCAAAATTCATGATTTCACAATCTACATAAGTCCATGGAATTTGAGCTAACATAATTTACGAAAATCAGATCTATACATGCCGAACCCAATAAGAACCTTAGGAGTAACGTCGATTGTAACCCCTTAAAGTGTAATTCCTGCGCAGCACAACGAAGCCTCCGGCTAAGAAGAACTCTGCGATGATCAATCGGGGATCTCCAAGTCGACGTCGCAAAGCCAACGCCAAGCTAAAACGACAAAGTCCAATTCAGCTCCGTTCACAGCAGCTGAGAGAGAGCATGATTATCGACATATGGCTAACCTTGACGGCAAAATTGAAGTGAGGGCTTCTGTGATCCTTCGAAGTGCCCGAATCCAACGGAGGCAAGTCTCGTCCACAATCCGATACTCCTACGTGCAGAATGAACACAAATGTACATACAGTCGACAGGTGGAATTATCGCGTAAAGCAGCACCTTAGCTCGGAAATGAATACTTGAAGCAACGCAACGGAACGCTCACCTCACAGGCTAATCGATCAGCGACACCGCGTCCGAGAAACGGCAACAAACACCCGTCGCCTGCTTCCTCGCAGCGCTACGATCCCACACCGTAATCCGAATGGCTCGCGCGCGACGTCGTGTCGAATCCGAGCTACCACCGAACTCCACCTTTGTCATATGCATAAGGAGAGAGAGAAGAGGAAAAAGAGGCAAATAGCTCTCTTCTTCTCTCTGCTCCTACACGATAAAAGCAAGGGGTGGATGGTGTAACAACAAGGCAAGGGTGATTATTATAAAGAAGCCCTCACCTAACCCAGTGTACGCGTACACGGGCCTCTGTCCGGTTTTACACATGGCCAACCTGAGAGCAATCGCGACGCGACAATCTGCGAAGTGTACCGGTACACTTGTGCTGTACCGTACAGACAAGCCAGAAAAAACTTCTATTGTTCAGATTTCTTTCGCTGAGATGGCTGTCTCCACGCGATCGCACGGAGTCGTTGTGCGTGCTATTGACGCCAACGGGACTCGGACTTTCCCAACTCTACAGAGCTGTCGACAAGCCTCACAGCTGATACACTGAGGATCTCCACATTATAGCTCTGTTAGATATTAGTCATTGTTATTAATTATTATTATTACAAAAAGTGTTAAGAAAAATTAAATCTAACTAAATTGTATTAGATTAGTAAAATTCTTGAAATTATTTGAATGAAATAGCAAATAAAATAATTTAGAAGTTAAGCGCAGTGTAAATTAAAAATAATTTAATACATTTTAACATTAATTTCTAATTACTAATTTTTTTATTAAAAAATTGAGTTAGTAAAATTTTATTTATCTATAAACTTTTTATTTGTACATAATTTTGGCCCTCCCTTGTGATGAATTCTGGTCGGGGCCCTCATAGACTCTAAAATCGGTGAACCAAATAAGTCTCACAATTATTTTAAAAAAAATTTCACAAGTATTTATTTAGAGCTGGTTTACTATAAAATCTTTGAATGGGGCAATGTCCAAAATGTTTCTCTAATTTCAGACAGGAACTAGTTATAAATATCCATATTTATAACACACCACCGAAAAATTAATGCAAATTTTTACATGTGCGGCTATTATCTATTATCTTATTTTGTTAAATTACTTGAAATGTTTTGCTATGAAAATTTATACAACATAATAATTGAATGATACTAAATTTAATATGTATATCTTAGACATCACTAAATTATACAAATAAGGAAACAAAAAATCATACTCCATTTAGGGGCTGTTTGGTTCCTTGTAAAACTTGCAGAAAAAATTTCTATGGAAAAAAATTTTGGAGGAAAAATTTTGCGTCTTAGTTGTATTGTAGAAAAAAGGATAGTTTTTTGTTACGTGTTGTTTGTTGAAAGGAAAAAGAAAGAAGAAGATAAAACAAAGTTAGTTATACCATAAAAAATTATTATATATATTTTTTTATTTGTAATATTATATTTATATATAATAATTATTATATTACCATATATTAATGTTATATTTATATTTTATAATAAATATATTAAAATATATTATTAATAATATATATATATAGATATATAATAGAATAGTATATATATATTTAATATATAAAATAATTATAAATATATTTATAAAAATAAATATGATATAATATATAATATATATATATATATATATAGATATATAGTTACATATATAGTATAGAGAGAGAAGAGCGAGGAGGAGCAGATGAGAGAGAGAGAGCAAGACTGCTGAGTGTTCTCAGGAGCACGATGGCCTCCGTGCTCCTGAAGCCGGTTTTTCGATGATGAAAATTCAAAACGATGATCTGCTTACGTTAGACTTGATCTAGCGTATATTATAAGATTTAGAAAATAATTTGCGATTTTGATATCATTTTACTTAGCAATCGAAAAGATTCAAAATCAATAATTTTTAAGTACGAAAATAGAAATCCTATAAAAGGTGGTGATATGCACTAGAATTTGTCGAGTCAAAAATGATTGATCTTGTTATAGATAGTATACAAGAATTTTTATCAAAATTTAATTGTTTGAACATTCTACCCGTTAAACTTGAAAGACGGCAGATATCAACATTAAATTATATGATTTTGAATCCTTTCGATCACCTAGGTAAATGATATCAAAATCCCAAAAATTATTTTCTAGAATCTTCAAATATGCTAGTCAAATCTAATGGAGCCAGATCGTCGATTCGGAAATTCCAGTTCATCGGAAAACCGGCTAGGAGCATGGAGCCTCCGTGCTGCTCTGACGAGCACAGCAGCCTGTATACTATTATATATATATATATATACAATATTATATAATACATTATATATATATATATATAATATATATATAATTATATATATATATATATTATAATAGCTGGAATACTATTATAGCACCTGCTTGTACTTTTAAAAGGCATAGGACTCATTATAATATATAATACTATATAGTATATTTCTATATATATTATATAGAGGGAGAGAGAGAAGAGAGAGATAGGCCTCCTATGCTTTCGAGTACGGAGGCCTCCGGTACTTGTAAGTTGTTGTTTCGATGATGAGACTTTCATCGGACGATCGTCCCGGTTAAATAGTGATCTACGTATATGGAACAATTAGAAACCAAATTTACATTAATTTTTTGATTTGTTTGCCTAGGTGACGAGTAGCTCAAAATGACGGCTAAAAATAAAATCTTATAAAAATAAAATGATAAAAGATCAAATTTCAAATCAGAAATAATTTGTTTTAGTCTAATTAAGTAGAATAAAATTTTTTTATTAAATATTTCATTAAATCGATTTTCACGTCGCGATGCCAACGTATTAATAATATAGAATAATAAAAATATATTATGCTGATATACAAAAGATTTTCTAATTATTTTAATATTTTTTAACAAATAAAAAATTACACTATCCAAATCTTAATGTTATAGTACAATTAATACACAAGCTAGAAGTAAAAAAAATTTGGACCAAAGTAATATTCACAAAATCAAAAATTCAATCCTTGTTATTATCTATGATTGGTATGCAAAATAATTTACAAATAATAATATGATGTGCGAATAAGTAAATGATGACAAAATTGAATTGAAAATTACAAATAAAATTAATATTTAAGTCATTATAATTAGGATCAACTAAAAATTTCATACTTGACACAATTACCGAGTAAGCATACATATATTATATTCACTTATGTCGCTTTTAAGATTCACAATATTGGCTGATCGCGCGCGTACTGCTCTCGGTTAGCTTCCTGTACCGTACGCGATCCCGTGTACGCGTACGCCAGGGTAGGTGAGGCTTTTTAAGTAATATCACCTTGCCTTGTTTGTTATACCCTTCCATCCCTTGCTTTATACTGTAGGAGCAGAGAGAGAGAGAGCTATTTGCTGCCTTTTCCTTTCTCTCTCCCTAGATTGATCGAATAGGTGGAGTTCGGTTGAGCTCGGATTCGACACGGCGTCGCGCCGCGAAGCCGTTCGGGATACGTTGAGATCGTAGCGCTGCGAGGAAGCTAGCGAGGGTGGCGTTGTTGCCGTTCTCGACGCCGTGTCGCTGATCGATTAGCCGTTGAGGATGAGCGTTCCGTGCGTTGCTTCAAGTATGACATTTCGAGCTAAGTTCTGTTATCGCAGAATTTCACCACTGTCGACTGTTGGTATTTGGCTCGTTCTCGACGTAGAGCATCGGATTGTGACGAGACTTGCTCGTTGGTTCGGACTTCGAGAGGAATCACACAAGACCCTCACTTGTAATTTTTGGTCAAGGTTAGCATGGTCGAAATCATATCTCTCAGCTCTGTGAACGGGGACTGATTTGTGACCTTTTGTGTTTAGCTTGGCGTTGGCTTGGCGCCGCTTTGGAGATACTCGATGATCCAGCAGAGTTCCTTTTAGCCGAGTGCTTCGTTTGCTGCCAGAGATAGCACTTTAGGTGGTTCATCGGCTTTACTCCTAATTTTTATGTCGACACGTAATGATTTGATTTCGGTAATTAATGTTAGTCAAATTCATGGATTGTTGTTAGAATATGTAAAATCTAAATTTTCAGCATATTATTATCAATAATAGATTTATACATGTTTGGACTTGGAATTGAATAGAGAAAACCCTGCGATTTGGACGCTGTCACCAGTTTTAACTACCTGATTTAGCTCTAGGAGCCGTTAGAAAATTGTACTGTCGCTGTTTCTTCGAGAGCGATACTGCCAGGTAGTTTAGAATGTATTTTACACTCGTGCTGGTTCGCGCGAGTGGAATTTTTAAAGTTCGTTCAGTGTTTCGGACTGTTGGGTGCTGTCAAGTGACGTGGACCCTATCGCCTTTTTGGCGTCAGATGTGCCCGAGGGCACGTTACCTGTTGGTTGTTAGACCATTTTGAGTCGATACTTGACTTGGCTAGTTTGGAGCCTGATTGAGCTCGACAGAGATACGCTGCATACTCGGTTGGGTAGCGCCCACGGAGTGCCACTCCGGAGTCAGGCTTGTGGCTTTTGCGTTGGTGTCGCTCATGCAGTTGACTTGCTCTCCACGGACGACAGCTAGTGTGGATAGAGGCCTGTATATCCAAGGGCAGGGACGGGTGTGTTCACAGTCCCAGGGACGGGTATGTCTACAGTCCCGATCGGATTGGGTCAGATTTGACGTTTCCTACAGTTGGTTAGTGTAGAGCATGATAGTATAGTGATTTGTAGCGGTCGAGTTATTTCCTGCTTTTCCTACTATTCTTGCTCCCTTCTGTAGACTTAGTGGGTGGACCGAGTTGTTTTGGGCGGTACCCACTGAGGACTACTTGTTTTTACAGTAGTTCTCACGCCCAGTTGTTACCCCTGTTTTGCAGAGCCACAGGTTTCGGCTGCTGCGCCTTCCGCAGATCAGGATCGAGGCAAGGGCGTCGCGAGTTAGAGCCCTACCAGACTGATCGAGTTAGAGGCGTCCTCCCCTTACAGCAGGTAGTGATTTTTCTTTTGGAGCTTTTGTACATAGCAGTTGAACTCGCCAGTGCGAGTGGTTTTGTACTTGGGATTTGTGACTATGTATAAAAAGCTCGTTTACTTTAGTTATTTCTTCTGCTCTATACTACTGTTTGTAGTATTGTTGTTTCTACAGGTACCAGTGACGCTTCGTATACAGGAAAACTTTCTTTGTATACGGCGGATCTGTAGGCGTGCCCGGGGAACGTGTAATCCGGGGCGTGACAAGCACGGAGGTCTCCGTACTTTGGAAAGCACAAGAGACGCACTATATATATATATATATATATATATATATATAAGAGGGGCAGAGAGAGAGGTCCATCACCTCATGCGGTCCACGAGGTAGAGCAGACCTCGTGGACCGCGCCAGTTTTTCTCCCGCGAGGTTTGCGCAATGCCGCGTGAGGTCCATCATGAACCTTCCTCATGCGGTCCACGAGGTAGAGCGGACCTCTTGGACCGTGCCCTTTCTTCCCCCGCGCGGTATGCGCAACTAAGGATGCAAACGGATCCTGGTTGTGGAGCTCCCGCCCCAATCCACCCCGACGGGGTAGTAAATGGGAAAAAATAAACGGATTCGGGGCGGAAAATGGGGTAAATTGGAGAAAATAAACGGATTCGGGGCGGAAAACAAGGTAAATTTGGGCAGGAAACGAGAGAAATTTTGACCCGCCCCGAATCTACCCCGAAAATTATTTATATTTTAAAAAAATATTCCTAAAAAATAATATATTTACAAAAAAGTTTAAAATGCAAATAAATTAGTACTCTCATTTCTAATGTATTTGAAACTTTTGAATTTTATTTTGAATTGTGATTGATATTTTTAATTTTTATAATTGATATTGTTAAATTATATATATAATATTATTAAAATTTATTATTTTATATTTTACAAAATATTAATAATATTATAATTTTATAAAAGATATTAGTTGGCGGGGCAGATTCGGGGCGCCGACGGGAGGCGGGTTATAAGGTGGAGCGTGTCACGCCCCGGATTACTCGTTTTTCCGGATGCACCGACAAATTCGCCATATACAAAAAAAAAAAATTTCTGTATACGAAACGATAGCTGTACCTGTAATCATACAATACTACAACCAGTAATATAGAGCTGCTAGAAGAAATGAAAAATATAAAAACAGAAGTTCACTATACATACATCAAATCCAGGTGAACAAAACGCTCGCTCAGCAAGATACAACAAAAGTATGTATAAGAACTCAAAAACTGCAACTACCTGTAGCTGGTACTCCTCTAGCTCATCAATTTATCAGGAAGGGCTCTAACTCGCAACACTCTTTCCACGATCAGACCCAGCAGCAGCAGCAGCCGAAGAAGAAAGCTCTACAAAAAATTCCAACAACTAAGCGTGAGAACTACTACAAAAAGAAGTAGTCCTCAGTGGGTACTTTTATCGACCTCAACGGCTGACCCACTAAGTCTACAGATGTAAACAAGTATAGTAAGAAAGCTAAAATAAATCTACAGTTATATGCACCTATACTATCACGGTCTAACACCAACAATTTGTAGAAAATGAAAATCGTTACCCAATCTCACTAGGGACTGTGAACACACCCGTCCCGCCTGTCGAAGCTACACAATCTGACACCAAACCAGGTCATCAGTGGAGAGCAAGTCTAATCAGGACAAAATGACACTAACGCAAAAGCACAAAACCCAACTCCGGAGTGGCACTAGCGGGCGCTACCCAACCGAGTATGCAAGCGTGTCTCTGTCGAGCTCAATCAGGCTCTCATAGGCTATAGTCAAGTAAATAGGGCCTAACTGGTCTAAAACCAAAACACACGTGCCCTCGGCACAATCTGATGCAAGAACAGTAATCTAGGTCCATCGTCAACCCCAACGGCACCCGACAATCCGGAACAGTCTGAACAATACTGTAAAAATAAGCTCGACATCCCAGTACGAGGGTAAAATTATTCTACACTATTCTGAGTATCCACCGCCCACAAACTGCGGCGATACAAACAAATTACGGCTCCTAGAGCTAAATTTGGTAGTTTGTTCAAATGGCGGTGTAGAAACATCAGTTTTCTCCTAAGTCAAATCCAAGTCCAACATGCATATTTTAGCTAATTTTCTACGCTTCAATTCAAGTTAAAAAACATGCAATTTCAAGAATCGAGCTAAACAATGTACTAAACAAAGCTAAAAACATATACTGTCGACATATGTAGAATTAGAAGGAAACCCGTAGAATCCGGTAAGCATCATTTTAACCCACCTCGAAAGCACGTCTAACCACGGCGAGAAGTCGACAGAAGCGGAACCACACGCTCGTCCGGCCTCCCCACGGCGCTACCACGACGAATGCACGCTCGAACGGCACCATGGCATGACGTCGACGACAATCCGACTCTACCCGAGCTCCTCCTTGCGTACGGCCGAGCACAAGAGGAAGAGAGAGAGAGCACAGCAAAAACCCTCCTCAGTCTCTCTCTTTATCCTATAGAGTAGAGGGGATAAGGTGACACAAATGAGACAAAAAAAGACCAAAAAGCTCCTTACCTACCCTGGTGTACCGGTACCATCGCGATGTCATACTGGTACCACGCAGCAGAATGGCCAACCCGAGAGCAGTCTGCGCAGAAAATGCACTGGGTACCAGTACCAATTGCTGAAAATCTGCAATTTGCAGATTCCAATGCTAACTTCCAGCTCTCGCGTCCTGCTGAGTCCAGTTTGCTTCTATTTCGCACCAACAGGACTCGGACTTGTTCCAACACTCTCCAGAGCTGTCGACAAGCTTCAAATACTGAATTCCAGAGTCACTACAGGGCGGATTTGGGATGTATTTTTTAACCTGTCACGGATTCGGGGTGGAAGGCGGAGCGGGGCTCCCACCCCCAGATCCACCCCGTTTGCATCTCTACGCGCAATGCCGCGCGTTTTTATTTTCCGCCCGATTCGAGCGGAAAACAAAAACCTTTCTTTTCCTTAGAATCTGTAAATTTATGAGCCACCAAACACTGGAATCCCATTTTTCAACCGAAAAAAACTTTCGGGGTGATTTTACGAGGAACCAAACACATCCTAGACGAAATAGAAAATAAATTCACAAAAAATGTAAAATATCTTTAGTTTTAAGAAGTAATTATTAACTAAAGTCAGAATTAAAACAATGCGATATTTGATTAATAAAATTAAGCAGACAAAAAAGGTATTCATAAACTAAATAATAAACAAAAACTAAATCCTTTTTGAATAAAAAATAAAGTTTAGGCACCGAATAAAACTTTACAACTATTTATAAGGGGTTAATTTCATACATGTCTTTACAGATATAGTGAATAACAAATATATCCCTACAAAGTTCAACTTTCATATATTGTTCCTGCAAAAATTCTTATGTTTTCAAATACTAGTCAGTGCACGTGCGTTGCACGTATAGATTTTTCTAATATAATTAAATAAATTAATAAATTAGTGAATAAATAATATTATATTTAAATAGTAATGTCNTTTAAATTAAAAATAAGAATTGCACTAATTTAAAATAATTTTCAACATTATAGTTATTTATAAGTTAATTATATAACATTATAATTAATATCTAGATAATAATTAGTTGACTATAAGTTTTTTAAAATTTTGCGAATAAATGAATTTTGGTATGAAAAGAGAAAAAGTACTGCTTTTTCTTAAAAAAATTTGAAAAATTTTGTTATACTATAAATTTTTTTTGAAAAGTTCTGAGACCTAATAATAAATTTTAATTCTTGTTGATAGTAGGGCGTTCATCTATTCATATGAAGTTTTAAAATTTATATTATTATTTTTAATTTAATTATATAAATTTATTGTTAATATTCAACTAATAATAAATTACCAAGATACCCTTGGTAGGAGGGTGTGAGGAAAACCTACCAAATATATTTGTTTATAGTTAATATCAAGATGTTACTACCGTTGGAATCCGTTAGAAAAAGTTAGTTAACCATAGGTTAAATAGTTAACCCTAATTAGTTTTTGACATTTTTATCTCTTTAATTATATTAGTATGACTTTTGGAGGGATAAATTTGTGATGGCAAAATTAAAAATATAAACGGTTTTCTAATAGTTCTCTAACGGTAACAAATTAGAGGAATATATTTAAAAACATTATAACTTTTATAAGAACAACATATGAAAGTTGAACTTTCTAAGAATATATTTGTTATTCACTATATTTGTAGGAACATGTCTGAAATTAAGATTTAAAGTGTTGTTCCGTACCATACGGCACTGGGCGGTACGTATCGTACCACCAAGAAGGTGGCACGGTACAGGGAGGGTCTCGGACCTCCCTCCGTGCCGCGGCACTCAGCGCTGTGCCACAGGAAAAAGAGCGACATGGCGCAGCGTGCCACAACACAGTGCCGTGCCGGCACTGTACTAATTTTTTTTTGCTTTTTTTTTTTACTTTTTATTTTTTTATTTTTATTCTGTTCTTTGGGGTATCCAAAATATTATAAATACCCCATGACCCTCCGCAAAGACATTGCAAATCGAAAATTTACTTATTGGGTAAGTCAAAAAAATTATAATTTAATTTTTTTGTTTATCAATATGTGGACAAAAGATTTGTCCGAACTTTTTGCTTTCATCACAGACATCTATTTTTTCTTCACAAATTATTTTATCAAAATTTATCGCACCGCGAATTTTTTGACAAATTAAGTGAGCAAAATTGAGCTCAATAGATAAATTTTAAGCTACATCAAATATAATTTTATTTTTGTGCTAAAAGATTGAAAATACTGATAAAATTAAAATCTAAATTAAATCGATTGATACTTAAATTTGTTTAATTTATTTGTCATATAATTTATTGCTTAATTTTTTGGATAGATCTACTAATTTTTAAAAAAAATTAATTAACAAATATTTTTTTAAAATACTTTTTAAAATAAAATTTTCAAATAATTTTTAAAATTATTTTTTTTGTATTTTATAAAAGAAAGATTGTAATATAGTAAAAAAAAAAAGATATCTTTGCATTTTAAAAATTATAACTTGTAAAAATTTTTATTCTACATCAGTTATAATTGTATTTTGCATACAGAAAAATTTATAAATATATTAATTGATGAGCATAATAAGCTATATATAGCAAATATTGATAATTATTTGATTAAAAATTTTAAAATAACATTATAAAAGATTATTGGAACCAAAAAAATTAAAATAAGTTTGTGTCAAAGCGTGCAAATATGAGGTCGTGTTTATCCATCGGCACGCAAGCGTACCATATGTAGGTACGAAAGCGTGCCGATACCGTACCGTGCCAGACAAACAACGGCACACCCTCGTACCACGGCATTTTAAACTTTGTATGAAATTAACCCTATTCATAGCTAGGTACAATAATTAGGTATTATTAACGATATTGCTTTTATTATTCACTAAAGAGCATAGTTAGTAAATTCGCGAATTATTCGCGAATTATTCACGAATTTTTGAAAAACTGAATTAAAAGGCCGTATACATATTTTTTCAAAAAATTCGAAAAAAAAAAAATGAATTTTTGAAAAAAAAATAATTATTCGCGAATTATTCGAGAATTATTCGCGATTCGCGAATAATTCGGCCGAAAAAACGGCCCCCGATGTCCGCGCTGCGCGCGCGCCTACTCTCGCGCACGCACGCGAGAGCCAGCGCTCGCTCACGCGCGTGACCCCGCTCTCGCACGCGAGCCGCCCCGGCTCTCGCATGAGCGCTACTCGCGAGACTTTCGGCTCGTCCAAAAGTCCAAAAAAAAAAAAAAAAAAAAAAAAAAAAAAACTTTCCAATCATTCACCCTCCTCTCTTCTAAAAATTAAAAAAAAACTCGATCAAAAAAATTTAATCTTTTATACATTATTTTAATCTTTTATTTACTTAATTATTTATCTATTTTAAGGCATAATATAGTCTGATATATTTTTTTTTATTTAATTAGCTTAATTTTGTATCTTTTTATTCTTATATTTTTTAAAAATATGAGTATTAATTGATGTTAATAGCATAAATCTTGAGAGAAAAAAATTTAATTTAATAGCCGAATTTTTGATCCCGAATTTTTAATTGGTGAACGTATAAAATCCGTATAAATCACGTATCCGAATAATTGGCGAATCCGTTTTTTAGCCGTATTTTTCAATAAATTTTAGAATTAAAAGACGAATTTTATTCGAATTATATCTGTATCGAATTTTTGCCGAATCCGAATTAACTAACTATGCTAAAGAGCCGCATTTCGGCCAAACTGCACACTTTTTACCCTCCAATTCCTGTAGATAGCATCTTATATCCCATCAACTTCAAAACCTTCACACTAAAAAAAAAAAAAGAAAAAAAGTTTTCACGCTCTGTCCAATAAACAATTCTCCGGAAGGACCCACTGATAGACTTGTCAATCTCCACCCATATTCGTGAATACTCATGGGTTATTCGCAAATTTGCAGATATGGATATTAATTTTTTTACGTAAAAATTTATTGATAAAATGGATGGGTACCCGTTGAGTGGTGGACATTTTGGACAACTGGTGGGTACCCATTGATACCAGCATATATATTTTTTAAATTAAAAAATATGTAATCTTTATAATATTAACTCTATAATGATAAAAATTTTATTAGTTTTGTATCATGAAAAGTTAGGATAATAAAGTATTTTTATATTATGTGATGTATGTATTTTTAAGATTTTATATTGTTTATTATATATTATGATATTTTAAATAAAAAGTTATGTTGTGGTTTTAAAAATCTTATATACGTATTTTGCATTTGGAAAGTATAAGAGTAAAAAAATAACTTAACAGTAACCCGCATACCTACCCGCCAGCTTGTGGGCGAGTATGGATAAAGATGTTGATTATCCAAAAATTTATAGATAAATTTTCTCCATACCCAGCTAACCCCCGGATACAATGGCCCACCCTGTGGTTATCCAATCCGCCTGTTTGTCAGGCCTACACATAGATTCTAAACCTTTTTATTTTTCCAATTAACTGCCTCGTACATCGAGAAAAACCAAATCTAAGTAGGGGTGGAAACTGTTAGGATTTTGGTTAGATTTGTAGTTGAATCCTATTTAGATAAGAATTAATATTTAAATTTGTTGAAGTAAATTAAGATTTAAATATTAATTAGAGGATAAACCTAACTAGATTAGGATTAATATTTAAATCTATTAGAGATTGATTAAGATAGATTTAGATATTAATTGGAGTAGAAATCCTAAATATATTAGGATTGGGGTACGTTTTGGTGGAGCCTTATAAATAGCTCTTTGTGGGTTTGCTTTTTGAGGTGAGTACCGGAGAGAGAGAAAATGCCTCTTGGGTGCCGTACCAGAGAGAGAAAAAAAAAGAGAGAGAGAGAGAGTTATTTAATTATGCTTTGAGTGCACCTAGTGTACGGGTGCATGTGAAGGATTGTCTTCTTTATGGGTTTATAGAAGACGAGAGAAGGGTAGAAGAGATTCAGAAAGAGGGCTCGGGTTGTAGCTACTCTGTGTAGAAGAGGAGTCAGGTGTAATCTTCTCTTATTTAATGAATCTTATTTTACCTGCATATTTTTCTCTTTTATGATTGTATCAGCTTTTGCTGAGACGGGTTTATGGTAAAAACCCGATTTAACGTTTCCGTTGCGGAATCCCAACAATCGATACCGGATCCACAGCAGTCGGTATCGGAGCGGATTGCGGATTCACGAGATCCGGTACCGGAGCAAGTACCGGATTCCCAACAAAAACGAGCCGAGCTCGAGCGAGCTTATGTCAGCTCAAATTCGGCTTGAAATGAATTTCGAGCCTTTTATTTTGTTCAAGCTCGGCTCATTTAATTTCGAGTCGAGCTCGAGCGAGCCAAATATCGAGCCGAACGCGAGTCGAACGTGAGCCAGCTCGCTCGTTTGCCAGCCCTAAATCTAAGTTTCGAAACAAACTGCATTTGACATGATCTACAGATTGACACCTTTTTGCAATGCCGCCCAATCTCACGTGCTGAATTGTATGAAACAATTCTTAATTTTTTCAAAAAATTAAGTTTTTAAATATCTCGTAACCCTTTGCTTTAATACTATTCTAAGTTATATAAATAATTATTATTTTCTCTCAAATGGAACACCACAAAAAATTTCGTGCGACAGTTTCATTCATCGGCAAAGCAAGATCACTGGCCCACCAAAGAAACTTTGACTAATGGACTTCTGAGCAGTTGGCACCTGGGTTCTACTGTGCAGCTTTCAAGTTACTTTTTGGGTTCATTTTGTTCAACGTAAAATCAAAAAAAATAATCTTTCTGAAAAAAAAAATTTAGTAGAAAATTTTTTTTATGTTTAGTAGTATTTGATTTATAGAGAAAAAATTGGTTTTCCAGCAACTTTTGTTCAGTTGGAAGGAAAGGAAAAAATCAATATTTGTTGGTTTAGTAGAACAAAGTGAATGGAAAAATTTTTTGCACGGCTTGAATTTATATTTTCTGTCGAAAAACGATTTTTTCCGCAATATGTGAAAATACTTTTACGGAAAAAATATGTTTACGCCGAATCAAACAAGCGGAAAAGTATTTTTCATGTTGAAAATAATTTTCGGTTGATTTTACGCGGAATCAAATGTTCCCTTAATTTCTCCCAAATATGCACATCTTCTTCAATGATAAAACCACACACCCTACCCTTTTTTAAGAGCTTTTGTTTATTTATTCCTGATTATTATTCAAAATTTTTAAATTTATTCTGAAATTAGCAAAATATTATTCTAATTTTTAATTTCTATTAGTGAATCCTACGGTGTGAGGATATTTGAAAGGCTTTTTGGAAATCGGTGAGGGCATTTGACATACCAAGAGTATATTAGATATTTTTAAAATTTTTAAATGATACATTACATATTATCCCTTTTTTAAATTAGTTCATTCTTGGATTAATGGATTATTAACGGAAAAGGAGCTATTGAGGGACCAAGAGTGGCCATGACTTTTCTCAATTTTTTGAAAATTACATATAGATCCCTATTTATTATATAGCGAGAATTAAAATATTACAAATTCTAGGAGCGGAAGTAAAGTGTTTGGTAAAAAGATTGTCACTTATACAGTGGAGTTTTGCTATAACTTACTTTATAAAAGAAAGGGTAAATTTCAAATATCACCGTTGTGGTTTCGCGCTTTCTTACTTTAATACTCTGTGATTTAAATTACATCATTTTAGTATCATATGGTTTCATTTTTCTCTTTTCGTCAGTTATTTCTTTAACTCTCCGTTAAATCATATATAAAAAACTTCAGATATCCCACCTAGGATTTATCAAATATTCACTTTACTACTATGTGGTTTTAACTTTATCATTGATTTAACAAAAGAATTTATGAAGGGAATAAAAAAAAGAAAAAAAATAAGAGCACATGGTACGGAAGTGATACATTTTAAATCATACGATAGTAAAGTGATAAAGCGTGAAACTATAGAGATAATATTTGAAGTTTTTTTGAAAAAACATAATAAGATAAATATATTATATATTTTTTGCCCCCTTGCATTATTTTTTTTATTTTTATTTTTTTAGAGATAGATAGCACGCTACCTGCTTCGTTTATTTCATTTAGAAGTAAACTTAGCTAGAAATGTGAATCAACTAGGATTCGAACTTGAGTCTCGGGTACCAACCACCAAGCCCTTTGTCACTTGCTCTAGGGACAGTCAGTCCCCCTGGCATTATTTTGATACATTGTCTTCGGGGGTTTAGTGTTAATGTTCAGAGCATTACTATCTGAATTTTCAATTGGTCTCAAAGTGGGAGATAGTGGGTCCCACTAGACTTGGCCCAATAGCCCATTTACCACTTGTTTGGGGCCCAGCAGTTGGGGGAGAAATTTCTATAGAATTAATTTTGATTTGGAAAATTGGTTTTGGTTAACATGGCTATCGCCTATCGAGCGTTTAGCTGAGTGTAGTAGATAAATAATTTTCCAAGAGGAATTTTGTAAAGTTGTTTGGCAAATTTTAAATTTTAAATTTCAGATTTCTAGTTTAAATATTTTAATTTTAAAAAATTTAAAATTAAAATTAAATGTAAATATTAAATTTAAAATTTATATTTATATTTTAAATTTCAAACTTTCAAACTTACAAAAATTTAAAGTTTAATATTTTAATTTTAAGTTTGAAATTTAAATTTATATGTAAAATTTAAAATTTAGATTTTGAATTCAAATGTCAAATTTTAATTTTTGATTCATATTTTTTATATTCAAAAATTTAAACTTTTAGAATCAAATTAAATTTTGAATTCAAATTTTAAAATAAAAAAAAATTTATTTGCAAACAATAAAAAGTTTTGCCAAATAGCTTTATAAAATTACTTTAAAAAATTCACTTTCTTGCTAAACTTAGCCAACGCTCTACAACTTATAATCAAAATCAATTTTTCAAACAAAAATCACTTTTTCAGAATCTATACCAAACAGCCTTGCGAGGGTATTTGTAAAAATCTCTTATTATGCGCTAATGCATGCAATTATGTAACTGTTATATATTATTGTCACTATTAGAAAATTAGTCATTAGTGGTATTTATTTATGCTGCTAAATGATCAACAAATGCTGCTAAAAGTTTTAGCAGCATATGACACCAAATGCTGCTGATATCAATGTTGCTAAAAGTATTAGCAGCATTAATTATAAATGCCGCCAATGTAAATCAATTAGTGTCATTAGAAACATGCCGCTAAGAGTAATTAAATGCTAATTTTAAATTGTTTATTAGTGGCACATAAATATAATGCCGCTAATACAAATATCCGATTTTAGAAATTAAAATTTTAAAATTTTAATTTTATTTTAAATATTTTTGAGATGCTACCCGCTTTTTTTTATTTCTTCTTTATTGAAAATGTAAATCAACTAGGATTCGAACTTGAGATCTCAAGTACCAACCATTAAGCCCTTTGCCACTTGCGCTAGCAACTATTAATTATGTATATTTTAATTTTTTTAACTTTTAAGTCTTCTATTTTAAAATTTTAAAATTTTAAAATTTAAATTTTAAATTTTTAAATTTAGATATTAAATTTAAATTTTTAATTTTCAAATAAAAAATTTTATGTTTCAAAATTAACAGTTTTCTATTTGAAATTTTAAATTTAAAATAAATTTAAAAATAAAAAATTAAGAATTTAAAATTTAAAAATTAAAANATTAATAATTATATATTAATTCGTAATGATATTTAGTAATAAGTGCTACTAATTTATTATATTTAGCGGCATTCACTAATTTATGCTGCTAATTTATCCTATTTTGCAATATTAATAGTAAATTACTGCTAAATAATTAAATATTGCGGCAATTATCAAGTAATGCTGCTAAATATATTACTTGGCATGATTTAAATAAATGTTGCCGAGTAAATATTGCGGCATTTAGCTATAAGTGCTGCTACTTTATTACATTTAGTGTCATTTTGTATAAAGTGCTGAAAACTTCAGCGGTATTCATTAATTTATGCTACTAATTTATCTATTTTGCAATATTAATAGTAAATTACTGCTAAATTATTAAATCTAGCAGCACTTATCAAATATTGCCGTTAAATATATTAATTAGCGTTATTTTTATAAATGCTGCAGAGTAAATGCCGCTAAATCATAAATTTGTTGTAGTATGTGTTAGTCTAGATATTTGCACGGCATAAAACAACAGCATTGGCTAATTATCACTTGTAGAGTTTTCAACATTAATTAATAATAGTGGAAGGACTCTGCGATACGACGGATATATATTTAAAGAGAAAAAAGAACCTATAAAATATGCACAAAAAAATTTCACTATTTATCGACCCAAAAAGAAGAGATAAGAGGAAATGAAGAAAAATAACAATACGTAGTGATAGTCCAACGAATCTAAGTGTTCGATCTCGTCGTGACCTCCATTAAGGCCTAGAAGAGCGTGATGTCGAAGGCAATGGAGGAGGAGCCTAGGATTTCGACGGCATTGCGATAGTCGAGGATTGATATGTCGTTGATCTTGATGATGTGTTGGTTTACTTTCTTCCAAATAACTTGACGATGGCATCCACTTCTCGAGACGTGAGGATAGCGACGGAGGCGGTGATCCTGTCGGGCTTCAACGTCAACCATAGAGAATGACAAAACCTTAGGGAAAAGGAAGAGGAAGAAGAAGAGAGAGAGAGAGAGATGGGGGATAGAGTGGTTGGAGATTGTATTAGCGGCGTCACCGTCCTTGCTCAGGGCGCCACTTAGAGAGAGAGAGAGAGAGATGTTGGTGAAAAAATTCAAAATTTCTAAATATCATTTAATTTTATAATTATTTACATTTATTGTCTTTTATTATGTTAATTAATTGGATGTATTAAATTTAATTTATTCCTCATTTATTTCACATTAAAGCATGAATTAAGGGTGCATAATAAGGTTTGTACGTTGGGGTTGATTCCAATGTTACACCATATAACCCCTCTATATATATATTTTAGCTTTGCATGCTGTTCTTTTGAGATACATGAACATTGCAAAGAATGATTTAAATTTTATTTTAGATTCTATTTTGATCAATCTCTTTGTCATCGGGTGTTGAAAGAGTCTCCGTCAACCTTCTTCACGATCGTGCTCGCAGGAGGAGGAATTCCGGTCGTACCTTGGGGTGTTGTTTCCCGTTAATCCCGCACTTAAGGACGGGAATACGTCTTAGGGCAGTGCCTCGCACGCTTCCGGATCAATTAAGTATTTATTTGGATATAGCAATTATCTGTAAGTTGTATTTATAATAAAATTTAGTTAGATTTAAATCATAATCAGATTTTCGTTGCGGTATTTGTTCTAACAAGAGAGAGAAAAAGAGAGAGAGAGAGGATGGGAACAATAAAATGGAGAAGACGGTTACCTGAAATAAGCTCGTATAACCCGATATAAGTCTATAATCGTTATTCCACCGTTATTCCGGGAACAACAGAGAATAAGATTAATTAAACTCTAAAAAATAATTTTAATTATAGTATTAAATTATTATTAATCTAATTTATAATTTTAAATTATTAATTAATCTAATTAATATATTTAAATTATAAATTAATCTAATCTCGGGTAATTAGGCCGAAATAGCTATTGGGACCCGCTGTTCCCACTCCTATTATTATTTTTAAAATATAAAATTTTAAAAATTAAAAATTAAAATTTAAAATTTTAAAATTTATAATTTTTAATCTCAGAATTAAAGTTTATAATGTTAAATTCTAAATTTTAAATTTTAAATTTGATATTTTTAAATTTTTAAATTTTAAATTTGATATTTTATATTTTCAAATTTANTTCATCCAAACGCAAAATTAGTTTAGTTTTGCTTATTCCTAAATTTATACCTATATCCGGAATAGGCAATTTTTGTTTATACTCGAAACAAACGATATCTAAATATTGTAGCGGATGAAAAATATTAATTATGAAGGAAAGACGGAATAGAGAGGAAAGAAGAGGAAATGCTAAAAAAAAGACAATAATTGTGAAGGAAAGACCAAGGAGAGGAAAAAAAGAAAAAATCAAAAAATTATTAATTTGAAAAGGATTTTTATTTTTAGTCTAACTTAGAATAGGGGAGGTGGACCCCACACCCATTATTGCTGCACTTGAGATAGACTTCACATCCATCGTTAAAGCAGGTGGCGCCAACTGTATAGATTACTGAGAATTCACATACTGTTATTAGAGTGAGGCTACTATGCTATCGGAAGCACGGAGCCTTTCATATTTTTAGCTCGTTTTCGATGTTGCGACTTTCGAATCGTCGATCGGCTCCGTTAAACTTGATCTGGAGTATTTGGAGTACCTAGAAAATAAATTTTATGATTTTACGATATCATTTGCCTAGTGATCGAATGTGCTCAAAATCAACAAATTTCAATGGCCGTAGTGAGCCGTTTGCAAGTTTAACGGTGTAGAAATATCCAAATCACGTGAAATTTTGATAGAAAATTCTTTATACTATATAAAAAAAGATCAATATCTTTGATTTAAAATTTTAATGTCATATTATTACATTTTGTAAGATTTTTATTTTCAGCCGTTGATTTTGAGCCCCTTCGTTCACTAGGCAAATGATATCGTAAAATCATAAAATTTATTTTCTAGCTACTTTAAATACTCTAGATCAAGTTTAACGGAGCCGATCGACGATTCGAAAGTCGCAACATCAAAAACGAGCTGGAAGCACGGAAGGCTCCGTGCTTCCGATAGCATAGTAGCCTCACTCCTGTTATTGATTATAGATTATAAATTATAAATATCAATAGAGGTATGTTATTGTATTTCTCCTTTGTTTTTCATTTATTTTCTCTCTCACCTTTTTTTTTTTTTCTTGCATTAAACCCGAAATATTCTTTTTTCTCCATAATCATATATGTGGTTTCATTTTCAACTAGTGAACATATAATTGTATCCAAGAAGCATTCCAAATTCTCATTAATTCTTTGATGCTGACGTTTTACTTTTCCAAAATGTTGAGACGTTGGTACATTTATTCTTTAATTGTGAGCAAATACGACGTGTCTAGTTCGCATCCAGTATCGGCCTTATAATTGATAATGCGGATAGGCCTCTGTCTTTTTGGATTTTCTTTATCCTAACTAATAAAGTCATGACGATCAATAGAGCTTTCTGTGTTCATCTGTTATGGAGCTTATGGAAAGGAAGGAATGAGACGATTTTTGAAGGAAAAATTTTCAGTATTACTACCATCATTTCACGGGCTCGCAGCTGGACGACCTTATATTCTAAAGAGAATATGATGAGGATTAGCATTCAAGACCCAACTTTGATTCAAGAACCTGCGACATTTTCCTTACATGTATGGGTGGATGGGAGTTGGAAAGGTGGCACTACAGGTGGAGTAGGAGGCCTAATCGCCAATCAGCATGGAATTATTATGTGTATATCCAATGTACTAAAGGATGTCTATGACGCTTGCTCTGCGGAAATTGGAGCAATTTCCCGAGCGACAAATCTTTTGTTGCAAAGGTATTCAGGAGAAACTTTTCATATCTACTCAGATTCAGCGCCCATTATTAAAGCCTTGTACCTTAGGAGCTATCATTCAAATTCGCTAACAGTTGAAGCTCGAACAAGAATCACGGATCTTCGGACTTTTTTTTGAAAGTTCCAATCAATTTAGCTATAGATGGTCTTCAAGATTCTCTAAAAATGCTGTAGTTGCAGATCGATTGGCCAACTGGGGGCTCACTAGCAACAAACTGCCTTTTTGGTCCTCGGTAGATGATTTCTCTCAAGTTGTACCTCCCGTTTGATAAATAAATTCGCCTTCGAGCGTGCTTTCCCTCAAAAAAAAAAAATATAGAAGATCTGATTTTTGATTCGTATGAGCAAATGTTAGAAAAATGCTTATACGAATTTTATACCAAACGAAAAAAAAAAAGAGTTTAAACCATTCGAAACCAATTTGTACTTCACCATCCGAAATTTAGAATGCTTAGTTTTCCTACCTGAACAATTTTATTTAGAGTAAACTTCAAATGCCACCCCTGTAGTTTCACACTTTCTTACTTTAGTATCCTGTGGTTTAAAATGTATCATGTGGTTTCATTTTTATCTTTTCGTCAGTTTTTTCGTTAATATTTCGTTAAATTATATACAAAAAACTTCAGATACCCCATCTAGATTTATTGAATATTCATTTTAGTACTCTTTAGTTTTAACTTTGTCACTAATTTAATGAAGAAAATTAGTGGAACCGATAATGAAAAGATAAAAAGGAAATCATAGAGCACTAAATTGATACACTTTAAACCACAGGGCACTAAAGTGAGATCGTGTGAAACCACATGGGTGATATTTGAAGTTTTTTCTTTTATTTATTGTAATTAATGAATATTATTTTTATATGTTGTTAATGAGTTGACATTCAGCATGAAAATTTTAAATTTGTTTATAATTGTACTCCAAAATGCCATATGAATTTGCAATGTCAAAAATATACAGAAAATTCTTTTTGACGATCCAACACATTTTTCAAAATTGTATACATATGTTCGCTCTCTAAAAAAAAGAGAGTTTTGTATCGCTCTAATATAAATATTATATCTCAGACTTTGATAGATTCGAACGTTATTGAAATACAGTAGAAGTACAAAGGATATATGCTTTTTTTTTTTCATAAGTAATATTTAAAATATATTTTTATGATTTAACTAACAAACATAGCAACATAAAATTTATATGATTTCGTTCTAACATTTTTTCATTCCACAATGCAGCAGTGTTCAATACGAAATGAGTCCTTAATTAGTGGTTGAATCTTTCACTAAAGTAAATTACTATGTTTCGCAAAATACCATCATCCAAATCTACTCAAAATTAATTCTCTTGTGAGGACTCCAAAGTAATAAATAAATCGATAAAATAAAAATCTACAATTGGTTCAATTTTATTGGAAGTAAAATGCTATCTATACACTCTATTATGGAGTGTATATCTCACATCTTATCATTCTAGGAGTTACAAACTTCTTTTGAGTTTTTAACATTGAAAAAAAAAAAAGAAAATTATCTTTGTATTCTTGTAACATTTCTATTTTTTTTATTTATCCTTTGTTTCAATTGTACTTCTAAAAAATTTATCTTTTTTATTCCCCTTACATAGCCCCTATTTTTAAGGTTTATTTGAAAGAATTTGGATTTTTTGAAGGGTTAGTTTAAAAGCAGGTTTGTGCATAGTTGTATATAGGCAATTGTTTCTAAAAAAAATAATAATAATAAGACAAGTGCGTAAATTTTAGTTTTTTAACGATTAATTAGGATGCAAAATTTATACCCCTGTTATAAATATAGATACCGACCGTTTCTATTGCAATTGGTTAAGAATTTTTTTTTTTTTTTTGAGAGATAGGTAACACGCTACCCGCTTCGTTTATTTCATTTAGAAATAAACTTAGCTAGAAATGTGAATCAACTAGGATTCGAACTTGGATCTCGGGTACCAACCATCAAGCCCTTTGCCACTTGCTCTAGGGACGGTCGGTAATTGGTTAAGAACTTGACGGTTGGTATTCAAAGGTTTAAAGTTCAACATTTGCTTCACATTTTTAGTAAAGTTTATTTTTAAAATATGAACGAAATGGATTGCTTGGTCCTACAACCTTCATCCCAAAGTTCGTAAAAATTCAAATAAGTTTAAGAAGAAAGAATTGACATGGAAAATAGAAAATAATGACTTTTGGATGAAGAGGATGTAAGATACATATGCCTCACTTTGGATAAAATTTCAGTCCAGAGCTTTCCAATGACATCTCACTGGGGAGTCCCATCTGCTGACACGTATTAGTTTTGCCTCGATCCAATAATTCATTGATATTTTTTTTAATACTAGAATCTAAAAAAAAATTTAAATCTTACAAGAGTGAAGGATTATAATCCTCTGGTAGAGATAAAAAAAAAAAATAATACGTGGCGACCGATTAAGACTTTGTAACGAGGCGTTGATGGGAAGCTTCCCGTTAATTTTTTTATTTTATTTTAGAATATATCAGTAGCATTGCTATTTGAATGCGGACTTCCTATAAAAATTAATTAATAAAAAATTCGCCCGCATTAAACTATGGATGACAGTCTTCCACTTGGCGCAAAGAAATGAACAGAAAGTCTTTGCCGACCGAGCAATAGCAAAAGTCTTGGTTGACCGACTTTGTATAAACAAGGCTTAATTACAAAATTCTCCTTCGCATTTTTGATCATTTCTTATTTATCTTAAAAATTGTAACAATTAACTTCCCATACTTTTCCACTATTTTAAATAGATCTAATAATTTTTAAAATTATAAAATTTTATTAAAATAAGTCGCCATACCACTTTATTCTACATTTCAATATCTATCTAATTTCTATTTTTTTTAAAAAAAATTAAATTTAGACAAATGAAATCTCTTATTTTGAATTTATTTAATATAAACGTAAAATATTTTTTTTTAATTTAGCTAATTAATAAATAATAAGTCCATAGACTGCATAGACTAAATCGCCCAAACGAAAGCGACCACATTGGAGAAATTATTGCATGCGCCCGGTGTTCCATTGACCGCATTCTTAAGTCTCGTCATAAACTCGATCTCAGAATCAAAATCTAATTTAATAGATATATATTTTATGACAAATCAAATAAATAAATTCTCTGTTGTTGATTTTGGGGATTAGTTAATGCCTTCACGTAGCATAAATTTGTCATGATTATTTATTCAATTTTTAATTTTAAAATATTAATCATCACAATTTGTGGTGTACGAGAGATAGGGATGCACTTGGTGTAAGTAATAATTTCTTACTATTTTGTCCCTGTCCTTTGTTTTTTTTTTGAGACTCTCTCTCTCCCCCACCTTCCTTCGTTCCCAAGCTTTACTCTTGAGAGTTTTTTTTTTCTTTCCCTGGACCAGGTTCACTATATCTGTCATGGATTGCCTAGCTAACCATCTGTTGTTTATTTCACTCCTTATACATGCTGGCCACCTCACAAAAAAAATTTTAAAATTTTCAGAAAAAAAAACTAAAAAATAATTATAAATAGTTTTTTAGGTGTTTTGCTGCGCAGTGTCGTCCATGTTACGGCCTGTTATCTTAAGCGCACCACTTGGCACTTGTGGTTTCCATACATAACGATAAATAAAAGTGATTTCGAGAAAACTGTGAATCAAAGCTTTTTAAAAATACAATACAGTGCGGTTACGAGCGAACTGCACCGTTAGGCTAAACAAAGACTTAAATTAAGTGTCGGGTATAGATGTTGAGTGAGAAGGGCAATTAGGATCGATCCCATTCCGCCGCATGATAAGACCAGATTGAGCCAAGTTATAGACGAGCTTTCTGAGCACTGTAGCAGCATATCTATAAACTTTAACTCTTTTTTCCACCAACATGAGCTTTTATTGCAGCTAAATATACCTAGTTTGATAACGTGGTGGCTAAAAATATTATTCTATAATATATAAGATTCAAAAAATTAAAAACATTTAAATTTTTTTCATACTTCTTCAGTGGCGGTTGCAATTATAATTTAATAGTGTGAAAGAAATGAAAATAAAATTACTTTTATAATTTTTGAATTTTACATAATATGTATTAGTAGGGCTACTGTACTATTCGAAGGATAGCAGTCCTTGAGCTCTTAAGTTCGTAAGTGTCTATTAATTTTGATAGCTGGTTATGGTGAAAGAGAAAGAAAAAAACTATGGAGAAATTCGAAGAGCGAAAAAATTAAGAAAAGAAATGAGAGAAATGAGATATTAATTAACTCTAACCACCCATCAAAATTGATGAATAATTACGAACTTAGAAGCACAAGAACTACTGTACTTCTAATAACACAGTAGCCCTACTCCTTTCAGCCTTGGTATTACCAAATTAGGCTTTTGAGCGCGTCTGGTTCACACTATGATTTGGTGGAGTAGGTGTAAGCAATAATTTCCCCACACCCCTCTCTCTCTCTCTATATATATATATATAATAGAATATTGGGTCTTAATTACAACGTCATCATCTTTTCTTTCTCGCTTCCTTTTGAAGCCTCCGCGAGTACAAAAATGTCCGGAGATAATAAGAAGGTTAATTTTTTCTTTTGTTTTCCCTCCTAAAACAATTTAGTGATCTTATTTTTTAAAATTTGCTTTTCCGATAAATTTAATTTGAATTTATTGCGATTCTGATTCCGCTTCTTGTTAAAAACAAATTGCGCAGAAGGTAATTGTGAAGTTGGACTTGCATGACGATGTGGAGAAGCAAAAGGCATTGAAAGCAGTCTCCAAACTTCATGGTATCGATCTTCATCTCACCTTCCCCACTTAACATCCTTCATTTATTTATTTATTTATTATTTTCTTTTTTTTTTTATCCATAGCAATTAATGTACTGATCTCAAACGTTTTTATAGTGAGCAATAACATCTTATATCCATTCCATTTAAGAGTTATTAATGTACTGATCTCAAACTTTTTAAAACAATTATTTAAATTTTCGTGAGCTCTAGAATGAAGGATATAGTATCTGTACCTTTTTGGATGTATGTACATGCAAGTAGAAAATTTTTTTATAGCTATATTTTTAGAAATTTTTTAGGATAAAAAAGTACGATATCATATTATTTATTTATTTATTATATGATAATTTTTTGTTCGAATTTTTTAAATATTTATAATTAGGCGGAACTCATAACCACTTATTAAAGTTGGAGGACTAAAAAGTCAGAGGCTTCATAATTTAAGGACCATCAATGCAATTTAGCCATCTCATTTCCTACAGTTGGAAAAGAAAATGCTTGTGGTACTAGATCTTACAACCCCCATCCAGTGATTTTAAAGTTGTTTAAATTTTTAGTATTAAAAATAAATTAATAACACAAGCCCAATATAAGGTGTAAAATTTATACTTTTCTTATGAATTTACAAATATCAATAGAATTTAGGGTGAAAAGTACGTGGAGATCCTGGACTTTTGCAATGCTGAGATTTAGCCCTTTGAAACTTTTATGAAACATTTATATAGATTTCCTGAGTAAGTTTTTGCATTTTGCAATACTTAAAGTACAAGTACATATATGAAAGATTTAAACAATATCATTTATATATTTTTTTATTTGCTTCAAATAGGTCCCTCGTTAAGATTTTTTATTAAACCTAATGGTTTCCTGGTTAAATAGTACACCTTCTAGTCTAGTCTAGGCTAGTTCGAGGACGGAAAGTGCAGCTAAGCTAGTGTGTTAAATTATATAAAATAACTATTGTTCTTCAAAATTTGAACTACTAAAGAACGGTTATGTTTTTTATATTTAGCACTTTTTCTAAAGAAAGATGTTTTTATTTAACGGTATGGACTTGAATTAAATAGAAGAAAATCAATCAATAATTATAGAACTCTAGTGTGACTTGAATTCAGTACATCTTACTCTGATATTATATTGTATAATGTGAATCTTTATTCTCCAAAAATTTAATCGGTTAGAAATGATATTTTTAATTTTTATATTCAACACAGGGATTGATTCCATCTCCATGGACATGAAGGAGAACAAGCTCACTGTCGTCGGGTGTGTTGACCCGGTGGATGTCGTCGGCAGGGTCAGAAAGTTTTGGGACGCTCGGATTTCCTACGTCGGTCCGGCTAAGGAGCCGGAGAAGAAGAAAGAGGAGCCCAAGAAGGAGCCCAAGAAAGACGGCGAGAAGAAGAAGGATCCGAACAACCAAATCGCCGAGCACGTCAAAATATACGGAAATAATCCGTATATCGTCATACCGTATTATGTAGAAAGGACCGAGGAATACCCTAATTCTTGTGTGATCTGCTAAAACCATGTTCGTTTCCTTCCACTGAGAGTGTAGAAGTTGTTAATGAAGTTGTTTTTGATCGTAAATTTTACTTCTGTTATCTGACTCACTATAAATTAAATTCATCCAAAGCTCTAGCAAGACATGGGCGGGGTTGAACCCACGACCTCATATAATAAAAAGCTTAGAATTGGCTCTAATAGACTATTATCCAAAAGATCAATGTAGTAGAAAATAGATTCAGAAACATATGTTAGCAACAGGTAGGTTCGAGGTTCCGGTAAGAGAAAGAGGAGATGAATCGCTGGGAGCTCCACGACCTCGGGAGCGGTCCATCGTCATCTGGCAATAATAAAGGGGAAAAAAAATATTTTCTACTCGGCAAAATGAGAAGAAGAAGAAGAAGTAATTTAATTGTGCAACATATTTTAATTATGCATTTTAATTATGCAACATGTTTTAGTAAGATATTCTAATTGTGCAATAACTTATTAAATAGTGTAAAACTTTTTTAAATTATATAAAATAGTACAAAATATAGTTTTTAATTGTGTAATAATTTATTAAACATTGTAATATAGTTTGAAATGGTATTATATTTTTACTTTTAATAAAAAATAAAGAAATAAAAGGAAGATGAAAAAGTTCAGCAATGAAGAGAGAAGTTCTCTCTTCACTGTGGAATAGGAATGTTAATGGGCCGGTATGGATACCCAAAATATTATCCGAATCCGAACCCGAACCCGAACCCGAACCCGAATGGGGCGGGTTTACTCGAGCTAAACGGATATGAATTCGGTTAAAGATATAGAAAATAAAAACCTGACGGATACGAATATGGGTATAGATTTTATATTTACCTGATCCGGACCCGAACCAGATCCGAACCCGAAACCGAACCTGAACCCGAATAAATTATATATATACATAATTTATTTTTATTTATTTATATAATATATAAAATATTTAATAATTTTTATTTATTAGATCTTCATCCAACGGTATGGATTTTTAAAATCCGCCGGGTTCGGGTCTGGGTTCAGGTTTCTGGTTTTTGGTCGAGGGCGAATATGGGTATGGATTTTAAAATCCGCCGGATTTGGGTTTGGGTTTGAATTTTAATTTAATTTTCAGATTCGGATTCGAATTTTTGAAAAGCCGGCCCAAATCCAACTCATTGACATCCCTACTTTGGAAGACTCAAATACGGTGAGAGGAAGCTTCTTTGTACTTGTATACAAAAAACTTTGGAGGATGTTTAGCTTAAATTAAAAGTGGGTTTAGAGTCAAAAATAATTTTTTCCTTCAATAGAGTATTGGATAACCTATTTTTAAAATTCTAACTCTGATTTTAGAATCAGTTTTCTGATTTTAGAGGTTTAAAATCAGAAGCAACTAAAATTTGTTTCTTAAAATCTGATTCTGATTTTGAATCCAACGTAAAATTTAAATTTATATTTTAAAAAATTAAAATTTTAAGTTTAAATTTTATATATTTAAATTTAAAATTTAAAATTTTTTAAAAATAGTAATTTTTTCTGTCAAATAATTTAATTTATAAAATTAGTTCGGAAAAATTATTTATCCTGAACTTTATGGTTTTTAACCAAAATCAATTCTCATAATACAACTCTGCCTTCTCCTCCCCGGCCTCATCGTCTTCAAAGCGGGTCTCCATGATCCCCACTCCCCCCTATCTTGACTCGAGCGTCGCCTCGTCGAGGCTGAGGTTGCTGCCGTTCTAGACCCCGGTTGCCTCGCTGGCAATCCCGACCACCACATCGAGGCTTTCAGGAGCCTCGTTCTGGAGCAGGATGCGGGAGCTTTCAGCGTCCGTGCGGGGGCAAAGACGTTTTCAGCGGGCAAGGAGGAGTGCTGCAGCGATGTGGGAGGGATGACAATGGCGGAGAGTGTTTGGTTTAAAGGGGCGATCATCTTTTGTTGTGGTGAGAGGCTAAGTTGGGTCGAGTTACGCTTAAAATGGCGAGAGGTTAGATTGGATCGAATCATGTACAAAATGCGCGCGTGGCTGGTTTGATCGAGTCACAATCGAGACATATATATGCTATTGTTTATGGCGAGAGACCTAGTTGGCCCGAGTCATGTTCGAAATGATGAGCCATCAGATTGAAAAGAATTATATTTGAAATAGCGCGTGGCTGGTTGGATCGAGTCACAGTCGAGATCTGTAGACGCTATGTCTATAACTTTTAAATAAATTGATTGCGTATTTTTAACAGCTTAGATTTTTAATATTAATTATTAGTGTCAATGATCCCATAGGAAACAGAGATAGGAAGCAGAGTGTAAAGAAAGAAAAGAATGGATATATCTTGGTCACATTTCTAAAATTTAAACGGGACAAAAACATTCAAAAAATTATTTATTTTTACAAAAAAATATAAATAAGTAAAATTTAGGTAAAAATATATAAAATTTATCTGAGCTATGAATAATTTTAACTGGTTAGATAAACTTTTAAAATTTTAATTTTACTATTCAATTTTTAATTTATTTGATTTGAGTCTATCAACTACACTTTGACTTCAAAATATAAGCTAATTATTAACTCTAATAAATTTATAGTTACGAAAAATTATATAAAATATATAATTAAATTTACATAGATAAGGAATGTATTAAAATTTTAAAGTCAATATTTAGTTGACTAAATTAAATCAAACAAAATGAAAGGTTGAATAGTAAATAAACATTTTGAAAGATAGTATAGATAAATTTTATACATTTTTATTTAAAATTTTTATGAAAAAGATTAAATTACAAAAAATTCTTCTGTAAATATCCACTATTTTACTTTTCCTTTCCGACTTTCAAAAATTTATATTTTTCCTCCTTAAGTTTTGAAAATATTTTTAGGAGGGTATGCCGTTAATAGAGAGGGCAAAATGACTAAATTATTTTATTTTTATAAAAAATAATATTTTAATATATTTTTATTATTTTAAAGGGTATTTTCGGTACAAATAATAAGAAATTGGCGGGATAGTGATGAAATCCTGGCGGAGGGGGGCTAGATGCAATAATTAAAAATATCGATGGAGGTAAAATATAGATTATTAAAAACTAGAAAGGAAAAGCAAATAAGTAAATATTTATAAGGATTTTGTGTAATTTAGCTATAAAAAAAGTCAAAAATTAAAAGTAATTTGATCAAATTTTTGAAAAAGGGGGCGGGGCTCGCAATTACTTGTCCATGCAAAAAGAATCGACACGTGTCCGTAGCAAATCGACTCGAGGGTAGACACGTTTATGCGCACCCAAAAGTGAACCCAAAAACACACCAAATACGCACGCGTGCTCGCTCGCGCACACACGTTTCATGGAATGCGTACCAAAACTACCACCAAGCTTTAGGGCTGTAAACGAGCCGAACTCGAGCGAGCTGGAGCTAGCTTGAACTCGGCTCGAATGTCTTCAAGGTCGACTCATGTTCGGCTCGAGCTCGTGACGAGCTCGAAAACTCCGGCTCGTGATCGGCTTGAAACTTATTCGAGCTGGCTCGTGTTCGGCTCGTTAGCTTGATTATATAATCCCCTCCCATTCCCCTAAAAAAAATCATAAGAAAAAGAAAAAAAAAAAGAAAGAAAGATGAAGATCAATTGGATGAACCGGTTGAAAGTGTCGCCGCCGAAGTTCACTGCCGAGAGTGTCACCAGCCAAGGGTGTGCCGTGTGGTTGTGTGAGAGACTGAGAGAGAGAAAGAAAGAGGCGGATGTGTGTGCCTGTGTGAGACTGAGAGAGAGAAGGCAGATGTGTGCCTGTGCGAGACTGTGAGAGAGGAGGCAGATGTGTGCCTGTGCGAGAGAGAGAGAGAGAGAGAGAGAGAGAGAGAGAAAGAGAGAGAGGAGGCGGATGTGTGCCTTTGCGAAACAGAGAGAGAGAAAGAGAGAGCGGCGGAGAGAGAGAAAGAGAGAGAGGTGGCTGTGTGTGCGGCAGTGTGAAAAAAAAATATGCGAAAAGATAATTAGGGTTAAGAATGGAAAGGGTGAAACTTATTTCATAGGCCTATGGACCATGAGTGAAAAGAAAAATTTTAAATATAAATAGGCCTATGGGTCTCTTTTATAAATAAGTTGAATTTTTTTAAAAAAAATTGAATTAAAAATTTAAAATTAATAATCTGTATTATATATTTAGAATACAAATATAATTATACATATATAATATAAAATAAAATTATATTAATATAAAATAAATATAATCGAGCTGTTATCGAGCCGAGCACGAGCGAGCTCACCCTAGCTCGTGTTTGGCTCGTTTATTAACGAGCTGGAAAATCTAACTTGTGGTCGGCTCGTTTAGTGCTTGTTTAGGGAGCCGTTTTCGAGCTCATTTCGAGCCGAACGGGCTGGCTCGCGGCTGGATTGCCACCCCTGGCGAGCTTCCTTTACCCCGCTCTTCAAAACCCTGCCCCCAAAACCCTAATCGCTCCACCCCTCTCGTCGATCTCCATTGGAGCTCAATCCCCCATCGTCTCCGTGTTTCTCTAGGGTTTTAAGGGTGGTGGTTTTTAAGCAAGGGGGGAAGAGGAGAGGTGGACGATGAACTTTAGGAACGTTAGGGCACCCAATGTCCCGGGATCGGGGGGTGCGGCGACGCTGCTCAAGGTGGCGCTCTTCGGCGGCTCCGCCGTGTACGCCGCCCTCAACAGCCTCTTCAACGTCGAGGGAGGCCACCGCGCCATCGTCTTCAACCGCATCCAGGGCATCAAGGACAAGGTCCATCTACATTACCCACCCTATCTTTGATCATCTTTCCCGATCATCTCTTCTTCTTTTTGTTCTAATTACTTGGATCTGCGGCGTTTTTATGTATGATTAGGCTGTTAGATGTGTTCACACATGTTTCATGCAGTAGGTTTTTAGGCTACTTTGCTAAAGGTGGCATCTTGTAGTGTGGTGTGATGAAGCGCTCTTAGGAGAAGCACTGTTAAATCCTTTCACTCAGCTTTTCTCTATCACATGCTTAAAAGCTCCAAATCAAAGCTACAGCAAAATTTCTAATTCACAAATGTTATATTAGAGGTGACTGCAGCTGAAAGCAGAAGGGGAAGCTTCTTTCGTGTAATTGTTCAACAGTTCAAGACAGTTTTCGTGTTCTTTTATGACTTATACTGGAGAGATTTAAGCTCCTTCATATACTTGTTTTCTGATTTTTGTTTAGTGTTATTACCCTGTTGGCTGATGCCTGAAATCTACTGTGTGTGCAGGTGTACCCCGAAGGAACGCATTTGATGATACCGTGGTTTGAGAGGCCAATCATATATGATGTTCGTGCTCGTCCCCATCTTGTTGAGAGTACTTCTGGAAGTCGTGACCTGCAGATGGTATTTACCTCGTCTCTATAATAAGCTTCTAATTTGGCGGAGTGCTTTTGACGGTTTTGTGAATTGGCATGTGGTCGAGAAAGGCTGGTTGCACAACAAATTCTTGTTACTTACATATGTTTGCTAGAATAGATTGGAAATTAAAGAGGATCTGTATTTGTCAATGCTACAAAATTTTTTTTTTACGGGTTTGTCAACTAGAATTATCGTTATGAAAATTTGTGAACTGTATTTTACATTTTGATTGCTACACTAATTCCCTTAGCTCCTTGATTTCTTTTTTGTCTTGGTTGGACCGATTCCTCGGACTAATATCTGACCCCAGAAAACAGCATTTGGAATCGAGAAATTACGACAGTGAAATATCTCTAGACATTTAACATTGTGCACATGTTGAAACATGGAATGCATCTAATCCAGTAATTTGTAGCATAATCTTTGTGGTAGCTAATCTACTGTCCCCGTGATTTCAAATCAACTAAACAAGCCTCAAAACTTCTCTTAGTTGAAATCAACTAAACAAACCTAAAACTATCATAAATTCATGTGAAATTTGGTCGTCTGTTTGAATCCTCAAAGAATTTAGTGGGATCTATCATGTAAATCCTCCTTGTCCTCTGAATACTACAGCCATCTTTTCTCTCTACCATATATGTTTCCTTTATTATCTCTAGCCATGTCATTTTGATATTCCTTTACTTCCTTTTTATTACTTTGGTTACCTTACTATTCTGTTAGTTGTGATGCATCCCTTTGTTTCATGCGGCCCTTCCATAAACAAGTAAGTATACCATTCCTCATTTAGCAATGGTCCCTCATTTTGTTCTCAACAGAGGCTGCTATTTTTAGGTTTTTTATGTCTAAATTGTAACTGTATCTCTTCGTTAAGTAGCACTAAGTGAATCATGATTTTTTATTTCCACTTCTCCATGGCCTTGTCTTTCTCGTAACATCTGTTAGTTGAGGCCCATTTACAGATGCCAACTCTTCTATATAATATGGTTATGCAATATTAAATTCTCAGAACAATATTTGTACAGCTTGGACCTGGTGGATAAAACTCTAGCTGTTTTGTTTAGCCTTTAACCGCCTATGCTGGAAAAGACATGGACTGTTTTTACCTGTAGCTTTTTCTAATCAACTCCTGAATTTGCGAGTTCAAGCATAGAATGATCTGAGCCTGCCTTAGAAAATTTGCTTGTTGCATCTCTTCTACAAGTTCAATCCTTATATAACCATCTATATTGTTAGTTTGTTACAATGTAGTCATAGTACCAGGTATATTGGCAGCTATATTTAATGTTTGCTCTTCTCATTTTCAATTTGATAGGGCTTCTATTCTTTTTTTTCTTTTTGTTGCATTCATGTTTCTGGATTTATTTTTCTCTGTACAATTTTGATTTATGCCCTTTAGCCTCTTTCTCATATGGGAAGACACATATTTTGATATATTTTAGTTAGACTTCTGTTTCTTTTTTCTTGTGATGGTAATTTAATCTGGCAACATGTGATTCACTGATTCCATTATTACATGATGCTGTTTACTTTTACTTTCATATGTACCTGCATGCTCGATTATTCTATTACTAGACTCTTAGAAAGTCAAAATTCTCATTCTCCAAATATGGACTTAGACATATGAGAAGAACTGGTTGTGAAGCTTTCATATATGAACAGGTGAAAATTGGCCTTAGAGTCCTTACAAGACCTCTACCAGAGAGGCTGCCTACTATATACAGAACCCTTGGCCAGAACTATAATGAGAGAGTCCTGCCTTCTATTATTCACGAGACGTTGAAAGCTGTTGTTGCTCAATACAATGCCAGCCAGCTCATCACGCAAAGAGAGGTGATCATCTTCCCATTTATTTATAGAAATATTTACATGTTTCCCATTTATTTATAGAAATATTTACATATCTATTCCTGCAAATTTATCAATTTTTGTATGCCCCGTTCAAAATATCAATTTTCATATATGCCAGACTTAATTTGTTGCCGCATATGCACTATTACTCATGAAATTTCTCCTCAGAAAACTTTTTCTAATGTGAAGCCTATTTACCACCGCAAGATGAATGACTCCGCAGATTAAGATAGAACCGCAGTTTGATGTGCGCACATGGGAATTATGATTTTAGACGTGTATATATGTAAAATAGTTTTCAGGGATAGATATTTGTATGAAACCCTCTTCTTTATATTATGTATATTGCCAAGCTTTGGAAAGATAGGTTTGAAATCATTAGTATGCATAGCTGGATGGGATAGGCATTGATTGAGGAAAACTGAGTTCTTTTTTCCCTCATCTTTCTGTAGACTGTTAGCAGGGAAATACGGAAAATATTGACAGAGAGGGCCCATAACTTCAATATTGCGCTGGATGATGTGTCCATCACGAGCCTTAGCTTTGGGAAGGAATTTACTCATGCAATTGAAGCTAAACAGGTTGCTGCACAAGACGCTGAGCGTGCCAAGTTCATTGTTGAGAAAGCAGAGCAAGACAAGAAAAGTGCAGTTATCAGGGCTCAGGTGAGCTTATTTATTTATTACTCGAACTGTAACGTAGGATTTGTTGGAAGTGATGTACCTTCTGTCTCTAACATCGGAAGTATAAAACTTCTATTGCTCTGGTTTAGTTCTTAAGTTTCTTTTCTCTTGCTGCACCTAATATATGTCAATTTCTTTTTTTTAGTTTTTCATCAATCCATATGGTTACTTTGCTTGCTTAGGTTGGTAAAATATGATTTTAGGAGCATCTGAATCACTTAATTAGCCAAGAAATATGTTCCGAGTTTGCTTGTTAATTGGAAAATTTTCATTGCGGCAAGTTATTCATTCTTTGTCTGAGTAGTTCTCATTCCCTATCAAAGTGAAGGGCTAAAAGGGGCATACAGGAACAGAGAAAACATTGGTGAGAATAAATAGGTAGCAATAGACCTAATTTGGCAGCAAAGGTTAAAATTATTACGTTGTTTACTCTTGTGAGATCCCGATTTACACTGAAATTGGTGACCATGTGATTACATTCTCAGTATTTGTGAGGTTCTTGTTCCGTAAGTAGGCACTTTTCCCTTGTGGGTCTAAGGGGAAGACACCAATTGTTTCCCTGCATTCGACTAAACGAAGCGGAAATAGAAAAGAGAGAGAAAATTATCCCGAATTGTTGGTACGTATGATGAAACCAAGTGGGATTTGTGCCTTCTGCTATTGAGAAAAGCACTGTAATTTCCCACCTCTTCAATGCAGTTGTCGCCAAAACATAATGCCCTGTATGATATTTTTATACTTTGATGAAGGACCTGGTGCTACGTTTCGATGACTGTTCTCTCTTGTGCTTACAGGGCGAGGCAAAAAGTGCCGAGCTTATCGGCAAGGCTATCGCAAACAACCCGGCGTTTCTCGCTCTGAGGCAGATCGAAGCTGCGCGAGAAATATCCCACATGCTTTCCAACTCCACCAACAAGGTTTTCTTGGACTCCAGTGAATTGCTGTTGAACCTGCAGAAGATAAATGTTCAAAGCCCACTCAAGCAGAAGTGAGAGCTCCATTTTATCCTCCTGTTTTTCCAGTTCCGACGAACGGAATTCAGTTGGAAGAGTAAATCAGTTTGTATCTTCCATCAAGGCTGGAGTTTCAGCATGCTATCAGCCTTTTTGTTTTCCGGTGCAGAGTTTCAAAATCCGTTCTGGTAGCAAATTTGCGGAAAAATATTTCTGCTGCAAGGATTTAAGTGCCCATCGGCACAGTCTGTGCCTACGGTCTCGTACCGTGTCGATAAAGTATCATCACGATATGATTTTTATGCTGATAGCATGGCTCAAGACATTCCCTTATTTTGTATCAAATTAGCTAGTAGCTGCTAATGAAAGTGCAAAGAATTTGATAAAAATATACGATGATAAGTAGTTAGAATATGACTTGTAAAAATTTAAAGAAAAAAAAAAAATGGAATCCAAAATATGCACAGAAAAATTTTTCATTCACCAACCAAAAAAAGAGAGAAAGAAGAGGAAATTTATCATTTACCCAGTGGAAGTTGGGATGAATTTGAGTGCGCGATCTTGTTGGCGTCCTTTGAGGTCTCCAAGAGCGTGGTGTAATAGACGAGGGTCCATTGAGGTCTCGAAGAGCGTGGTGTAATAGACGAGGGAGGCATAGGGTTTCAACCGTATCGTGGCGGCTGAGAATAGAGATGTTGTTAATTTTGACCATTTTTTAAAATGACCTCGAGGATGACGGCAACCTCTTGAAATATGCGGAGCAGAGCGGTCACGGCGGAGGTGGCGGCGCTTCGATGTTGTAATATAAGAATAACTTAAATAAATTTTAAGAATTTAAAAATTTAAGATGTTGTAAAAGGATTATATACTAATATATCAATTTTAAAATTTAAAAATAACTTATATATCCTTCCAAAATTTAAGTCAATATATACCAATTCAATTAAATTTTTACCAAATTTTGTTAAACTTTTTTTAGCTTCCAATCTAGCAGACCAAAAAAAAAATAAAATAAATTCAAATGATAAGTTCATCTTCTACCAAAATGTTATGCTGTCTATCAAATTTTAAGGCTATAAAAGAGATAAAATAAACGGTCAGTTTGGAAGAAAAAAAAAAGAAGATGAAGTAATTTTTTAGACGAATAAAAGAAAAGAAAGAAAAGAGAGAAAGAAGAGAAGAAATTAAATTTTCTTTAACAGAAATTGATAAAACTTTACTCGGAAGATATTTTTGTAGGTATTAGAAGTTTAGAAAGGTATGCAAGTAAACTTAAATTTGGAGAGATATATAAGTTATTTTTAAACTTTAGAACGATCCACTAGTATTTAGTCCTAAATAAAAAAAAGTAAAGTTGAGGGGCTATTTTGAAAATAGGCTATAGTTGGAGACTTGGAGTATATGTTTACCAGAAAATAAAATTATTGAAGAGAGGAGTGATAATGTGGTGAGTTCAAATAATGGTAGTTACTATTGATATTTCTTTTGTTTTTTTTTGGCCCTAAAATGCCCCAATCACGTTTATTGGATGCGGAGTCACGGCATCTAGATAGTCGGGTAAATTACATTCTAGCCCCCTAATTTTTTTTTTGGGTCAAAAGAGACAACAGGCTAATTGATTAAAAGTAAAAACTGATTACACTTTGCGTAAAAAGACTCTACTTACAGAGTTTTCAAAAAGTATCCAAAAAAAGTCTGTGGGAAGGTCACTGCTAGAATCAAAAACCAGTTTAGTTCCTGAATTAAGCACATGACGTGCTAAATAGTCAGTGACCCTATTAGCAAAAGTTGCATTCTTTGAAAGAAAGTTGCACTCTTTGAACAAAAATTATACTGTTTCTTCTCTTCCTCTCTTTTTTATCCTTCATTTTCATTTTCGTGTGTTTCTTTTGTGCCTATCTCTTCTTCACTCCCCACCTCCGTTGGCAGATACTTCACCCTCGCCTTCTGCCTCGCGCGCCCTCGCCCGTGCCGGCCCATACTCCGCCCTCCTTGCCTCCAACCCCACCGAGGTCGCGGTTTTCTTTTTTTTTTCGACCCTCCTCCACCGCCGGAGAGGGGAAAAAAAAAGAGGATCAGAGAGAGATAGGCGGGTTGTGGGCGGGCAGGAGTGAGGGCGCGTGGGACAGGCGAGGGAGGAGGATCTGTCGATGGAGGTGGAGGACGAAGAAGAGATGGGTACAGAAAAAATGAACGAAAACAAAGAGGAAAGAGAAGAAAGAGGAGGAAGAGGAGAAACAGTATAATTTTTGCCCAAAGACTGTAATTTTTATTCAAATAGTGCAATTTTCGTCCAAAAAAGAATAATTTTTTTCTTAAAGAGTGTAATTTTCTTCTAAAATAGTGTAACCTTTTTCTGAAATAGTGCAATGTTTCCTTGAAACGGTGCAACTTCATCATCTTTATTCTTTTTTCTTTGATTCTTCATTTTTTTTTTTGTAGAAAAAAGTATTTTTCTTTATATTTTGTTATTTATTCTTTTTATTTGTTTTATTTTCTGTATCTTTTTTCTCGGCTCCACTTTCACCCATACTCGCTCTGAGTTCTCCTTCTTCGGCGCTGGCGTCGGTACCGGCGCAGGTGAAAGTGGAGGAGGAGGATGCACGTTGTCCTCGTTATCGTTGTGGAGGGTCGCAAAGGTGGTAGAGGGGGCTTGAAGAGAAAAAAAAGAACGAGAGAAAAAAATGAGAGCAAGAGGATGTGACGTTGCCCTCTTTACTGTTATAAAAAATTGGGAAGGCGGTGGAGGAGGATCGGAGAGAAAAAAAAAGAGGGTCGTGGTGCGGCCTTGGTAGGATTGGAGGCAAGGAAGGCAGAGGAAGGGTGAGCGGGTGAGGGCGAGAGCACGTGGAACAGAGGCGAGGTGCGCTGCCACTGCCTCCGCAGCCCTGTTCAAAGAGAAAGAAAAAAAGAACGAGAAAAAAATAAAAAGAAAAAAAGAAATAAGGGTATTTTGATTAATTTTCTAAAAATTCGACCCGAATCCGCAAAATTTAAAAAATTAGCCTACTTTTGCATAAAACTCAAAACTAATAAATTTTTTATACAAATTGGCCAAGTTTGTATAAGAGGAATAAAAATGAGGTGGAAAGCAATGAATATCCAACTGTTTATATAGAATTTTTTTTCCCTTTTTTAATATTAAAATCAAAGTTTGTAGGAATATAGTCATATTATTTTTGTAGTTTTGTGTAGCATATAATCATGTCAAATTTTTATGTCACTGTATTTAATATGTAATCAAGTCAAGTGTACCGTCTCCTTTACGTACATTTAGTATAGTGTTATATCACCTTTATTTACATGTAATGTGGAGTCATATCGTTTTAATATCATATCGATGTTTTAAGTAATGTCAACTATTTTGTCAAATGTATAACCATATTAGATATTTAATTATATTGAGTGTATTGTCAAATAAAGTATAACTAGTGAAGTTACCCGCGCATTGCGGCGGAATGATACTATAGAATATAAAATATAAATAAAATAAAAATTTTAAATTTTTTGATTTGATATGGGACTTCAATAAACACAAATATAAAATATAAAATAGATATAGGTATAGATATAACAAAATTTATAATTTCGATAAATAAATCACACATAATAATAATAAAATAAGCAATAAAATTTTTTTTACCCCATACACATCTTCATTGCACTATCGACATCGGAGAGGCAAATTCTGATCTTTACATCGCGTTCGCCGCTAGTGTCTAGCTCCTCTTTAGTCACGACCATATCAATCCTGTATCCACATCCACTGCTTCTTCTCTATCATTGACTCCAAATCCATCACCGTTTTTTTCTGCAGCGCTCCGTCGCGATCCTCGAAACCCTAATTTCAATCCACACACAATAAAAAATTTTAAAAAGTTACAAAACATGAGCCCTTTTTGTGCGCCAAGAAAAAAAGAAAAAAAAGATATGAAGAAATAGAGATTAAATCATGTAAACATATTAATTGAGAGATAAGGGGGAGAAAAAAAAACAATATGAAAAAAAAGATATGAAGAAATGGAGATGAAACCATATAAACATATTAATTGAGAGATAGGGGGGTTAGGAAGATGAAGCATTGGGTGGAGATGGTATTATGTAAACATATTAATTGAGTGGGGGTTTAGGAAGATGAAACATTGGGTGAAAATGAGAGTGGAAAGAGAGAAGAGAAAAGAGTGAAGGAGAATTTGCCACGTGGCAAAAAATTAGGAGAAATAATGTTTAGGTATAGATAATAATAATAATTATATCACATTTATTTATATATAGTGTATAGTCATATTATCCTTAGATCTTGTAGATTTTTTAGTTGTGCTAACTGTTATGTCGAGTGATAATCATGTTCATATCTAGTGGTGTAAATAATATCATGATTGAATAATAATAATAATTTATTATTACAATCATTATGATTTAATAAGAAGAAGAAATAGAAGAATAACAACAATAATAATAATAATGCTAATAAAAATAAATTAATAATAATGTTATTATTATTAAAAAATAATTATTTTTAAATATTATTAATATCTAAAAATTAGTGATTATTAACTATTAACTATAATTATTTGATTATTATTATTTATTATTATTACAAACTAATTATTATTAGTAGGGTTGTCAACAAGCTGAATATGAGTGAGCTAGGACTGGCTCGTGTTCGTTCATTTATTGAATAAGTCGAACATGAGCGGGTTTGTTAAAAAATCGAGTTGAAAATTTCAGCTCGTGTTTGACTTGTTTATTAGCGAGTCAAATATGAGTTAACCTGCGAATAATAAGTTAAATTACCAGCACTACTACTAGCGAGAAAATTGAAAGAAAATTTAAAAATTAAAATATATAAAAAGCTAACTTATAGAAAACTTCCATATTAATACCCGTTTTTTCGCTTTCCCCCTATGTCGTTAAAAAATCTACACTTTACTCTCTTAAAAAATAAAAATATTCATAGCGGGGCACGCTATGACAAAATAACCAAATTACCTCTCATTTTCTTCCGGGTGGGCGTGGACGGAGAGGTGGGTGAGGGTGAGGNTCATTTTCTTTCGGGTGGGCGTGGACGGAGAGATGGGCGAGGGCGAGGGTGAGGTGGCGGAGGTGGGCGAGGGTGTGTGTGGGCATGGACGGAGAGATGGGCGAGGGCAAGGCGGCGGAGGGTGAGACGGTGCGGCCGAGGATAAGTAATAAGGAGGAGGGTTTTGGGGTTATTTTGGGTATAAAAAATAGGATATAAACGGAACCGTAACGAAACACTGACGGCGGGGATCAAAATGAATATATTTTTTTAAAAGGGCAATGCGTGGGTTTTTGAATGACAGGAGGAGAAAGTGAAAAAAAGATATTGGCCGGAGGGTTTTCTTTAATTTAGCCTTTATAAAATATAGGTCTCTTTATATTTGGTTAGCCTAGATTCAATTAGTAAAAAATTGTAGTACACACATACACATTATATTGAGCCGAACACGAGTGAGCCAATCCAGCTCGCTATTTATTTATTTAAATAAACGATCGATTTCGAGCTCATTTTGAGCCGAACGCAAGTTAGTTTGCAAACAACGAACTAGATTGCCGGCCCTAATTAGTAGTGATTATCAACTACAATTAGTTAATTATTTAAATACTACTACCTTCTACTACTACTACTACTACTACTTCCACTATTAACTATAACCATTTTGTAATAAATCTATTATTATAAATCAATGGGGTCGGGTATTTTCTCTTTTCTAATCAGTCTAGCTAAATGATGCTAGATTAAGATTTTTTCTTTAAAAAAAAATCAAATTTGAGAAATTATTTTCTCAAATAAAACTAGACATGGCGTTAGTTCTCCTCTTTTCTCCACCTAAATATTGAAAAATGTATTTTTGCTAAAGATTATTATAGTGTAAAATGTTAGAATTTTCATAATTGCCCCAATTAATCATAATTAAATTTGAATTTATTATAAATAAAAATCATTCTTAATAGATATAGAACTACTTGATATGATATATCTTATCCTTTTTCTATCCATTTAAATTAAATAGAATCCTAGATTTTGATGGGAAGTTGATCTGATTCTATATAAAAGAGTATTGGTCATGCTACCTTTCTCATACGCATTCTGATAAAGAATTATCATTGGCTCCATACATAAAGGAAAATGTCTGGGATAGAAGGAGAAACCAAATTATCTAAATTCGGTTGTTGACGTTCAGATTATAGCCAGACTTCTCGCTTCCGGAGATCAATCAAAAATTTTTTCTGTATGGGCTATGATGCTCCGTGAGTCATTATAATTTTGTTAATGATCCTGAATTTTAATATCTATTTATTTTTATTATTGTTTTACGTACTGATACAAATCTATCATAAAACACTTCTAAAAGTTTTAAAACGTTGAACATCCAAGCACAAAAGTTCAAGCACTGCACTAAAACTAAATTAAAATGTAGGGGGCTAGAATGCAATTTTTCCGACCTTCAAGATGCCGTGATTTTGCATCCAATAAATGTGATAAGGGCATTTCGGTAAAAAAAAAAAAGAAATGAAAAATCAATAATAACTACAATTATTTGGACTTATCAATTACCATTCCTCTCTCCAATAATATGCTGGTAAAAGCCCCTCAACTTTTCCCATTTTACTAACATTTTTAATTTTTAATTTTTTAATTTTTAAATTTTAGTTTTTCTAGTTAGTGAAGCTAAAATATTTATAAAATTTCGTGAATCTTCTTGTTATTAGCCATTAATTCTTTCTATTTTACTTTCTAAAAGATAGATATAACTATTAAATTGAATGGAATCACCAATAAAATGCATAAATCATTTTAATTAGTCAAATTAATTTAAATTCTGAAAAATTTAATAAAATTTTTAGGGTCCTTCATTTGAAAAAGTCTATAGTTGAGGGGTCTCTTTACATATTTACCTAATTTCCCGCCACTGCCGTACCCCACGCTCACACGAAATAAACGCGTTCACGCAAATTCCCATTTTGCCCCTCTCGTCCCCTCCCCTCCTCTCTATAACTCGCTCTATAACCCTACTCTCGAAGCCCACAACGAAGAAGCCCTAGGGTTTCCGAATGGATCGAATTACCCTAATCTCCCCCAAATTCGCATCAATCCCGTGTTCTCCGATCCCCAATAAGCTTTTCCCCAAATTCCCCGCTCCAATTAGGAGGAGAATCGGGTGCTTCGCCTCCTCTCTCACCGATGGAGATAAAGGTGATGTTTCTACGAAGAAATCTTAAATCAATGGCTTCTTTATATCGATTTTCATCTTTCGATTCACGTATAGGGACCAAGTTCGCATAATTAGACCATTATTTCTCTTAAGTGGTGGTAATTCTCCAAGAACAATGGGTTTTTAGCTCACTAGTTCAATTTTGGTATCATATTGTTTTGGTTTTTTTTTGGAATAAATGCATTAGACTCATCTGAACAATCGCAAATTTGCGGATGACCCCCTCAACTTTAGAAAGTTAACATTAACCACGCGAACAACTAGTATTACGTGAGTAAAATGACACAAATGCCCTTAGATTGATCAATGTACTCAAAATAAGATGTAGGGTGGTAATTGAGCTCGCTGTTCACGAGTCAGCTCCCGTTCGGCTTGAAATGAGCTCGAGATCGAATCGTTTGTTTACTAAACGAGTTGAATTTTTCAGCTCGTTTAATAAACAAGCCGAACACGAGTTGGGGTCAGCTCGCTTGTGTTCGGCCCTATAATAACTCGAATACATATATTTTATATTTAATATAATTTATATAATTTATATTTTTATATATATAAATAATTATATAGAGTTGTGCTTCTATACTATCAATAGTATAGAAGCTCTTATACTATAGTGTTTTAAACCGTTGGATCCTCTTTGAGATCCGTGCATAGATTTGGGAGATTAAGTGGGATGAAGTGGGATGCAGCTAGTAACACCGTTAACAGAGAAATAAAAGAGGAGAGATAATCCCACTTCAAACCTCTCTCTCCCTCCGTTAATAGGAAAATTAAAGAGGAGAGAGAATCCTACTTCAAACCTTACAAATTTTTTTCCACATATTTATTTCTATTTTTAGCTGAATTTTTTTATTTTTTTAAAATTATTTAAAAAATAAAATAATGAGCATATGCAATTTTTTACAATTATAAAAAATGATAATTTTTTTTATTTTTTCTAATATTTTTTTTATTGAATTAAAATTTATATTTTAATGTAATTTTGTAAAAATTTATAAAAAAAACAGTCATGAGGTATGGATCTTTTAAAAAAATACAAGATACTTGTATTTTCTTTTTTTTCTACGTATTTTATTTATATTTTTATTAAAAAAATTCTACAAGATTGGTACTAAATAAATTTTTATATTTTCTGTAAAAAAATTATTTAAATACACGATTCTTCGTACAATTTTATATTTTTTTACTGATTTTTATAAAAATAAAAAATTATGTAAAAAAAATACAAGATTTGTGATTTGTGGGAGTTTTCCCGAGGTGGGGGGGGGGGGGAGGAGCGGGTGAGGGAGGAGAGATGTGGAGTTGAGGTCAGAAGAGAGAGAGAGAGAGAGAGTAAGGTTTGAAGTGGGATTTTCTTTCCTTTTTATTTTTTCTGTTAACCGGTGTACTAGCTGCATCTCCCTTCATTATACTTAATCTTCCAAATCTGTACACGGATCTCAAAGAGGATCTAATGATTTAAAACACTATAGTATAGGCAACTCAAATTTATATATATATATATATATATATATATATATATATAATATATATTATATATATATATATAGAGTTGGACTGGACTACTATTAGTAGCAAAATCCTATTATTGCTACCAGTTTTTTAGCCTTTGGATCAACTCTTTTCATTATTTCTAACCATTGGATTAAATACTATTACCAGTGGGGACGGCACTCAACCCTAGGGGGACCACTCAACTCTAACTGACTAATATCATCCTGACCCTACAATTTTTCATCCAAGGGTTAAAAACTTGATAGTAAAAAGAGCGTTTTACTATTAATAGTATTCCAGCCTAATTCTATATATATATATATATATATATATATATATATATATATATATAAAATACAGATTTTTATTATTTGATTTTTTGCCCATTCTAAATATAAAACCCAACTCAATTATAAAAAAGTCTATTTATATCTAAAATTTCAACTATCATATCAAAATTTATATCTAAAGTTTCAACTCAATCTATTCTGCTCTTACAAGTAAACATGTTTAGCTGTTTCTGCTCACCTCTTTGGCGGTACATTCAAGCTTGCAAAATTTGTAGTTAATTAGTTAGTTCTTGCAAATTACTTATTTATGTGGCTCAAATTGCTGCTCCGTTTATTGTGCCGTAATCGTCTACGAATTAATCAAAATGCTTAATTTGGTTTCTGTAGTTGTGTATCTGCCTCATGCTACTCTATATTCTTAATTTTCCGTAGTTCATTTAATTGATAATTGTTTTTCTTTTTCAAAAATTGTTGTTGATTTTCTGTAGTTGCAGAGAAACCGGAAATGCAGAGCTACACGAGCATTCCGTCGTCAGCTGACAATGAGGCATCTATTGCTTGTCAAACTCCTCGATTTTTGGAGCCATACGCAGCAAGCTGCATGTAAGTTAGATACCTTGTCGGTGTTTTCATTTTTCGAAGTTAATGCATCTGATTCAATATAATTATCGGTAAAATGTAGGGGAATTGATCTTTTACTTTGTGACACCTAAACAAATTACTCCAGGAACTTTTTGAATTCCTCGCAGTGTCTCATTCATATATTGGTGCATTTTCCATCCAAAATCTCCAACCAACATCTGCTTGGAGCTGAACATATTTAATATCTAAAATCGTTTTTAAGTGAAAAATAATGAGGGTCTGAATTCTAAAAGCAGTTCACAAAAAGTTCAGGGGCTATTCATTTCATGCACTTACTGAGATTCTCACTTCTTGAAATTTGTTTCTCGCGACTCTTGAAGAGGCTCACCTCTTCTGTGGATTGGAGTTGGAGTTGGGGTATCAGCAACATTTTCAGTGGTAAGGCTTTTCTCTAAATGTTGGTTTTACAAGCCTCCTGCTGCCAGTTTTTCTGATGCTGTAAATGGCATACATATGGCAGGTGGCGACGAAATTTAAGGTGAGGTTATCCCATCCCCTGATTTATATCTTAGTATACATGTTTCAAAGAGTTATCTAATTTCAGAAGGATTGTAGATGAAAATATCCCACAAGGGATGAGGTATCTAATCGAATTCAACAAATATTTCGAGCTCAAGACCTTCGTCGTCTAAACAAATCATCTTCTTTCTTCGAAGACATTTCATCTTTGCTTCTTGCAGAGAAAGGCGATTCGAGAAGCATTCAAGGCTGTGATGGATCCCACGGTGCCGCAAAATGGCAAGTTCAATGCAGAGGCGTTCACTCCAGACTCGCCATTCCCTTTTCCTGCTGAATCAGCTTCAGCTCCAACCGCCGCATCAGAAGCACATGTTGAATCACAACCTGCAACAATGGATGATGTTCCTGCAGCAGAAATTGAAGCAAATGCGCCTGTAGAGAGTGAACAAACTGAATCAAGCGAGGAATAAGTCAAGGAATATAATCTAGGGCAAAATGCATGGATCGTCTGCTATCCTGATTTTGCGACTGGCTCTCTATACTTTTCAAGTTTTAGCTCAAACACTTTATTCCTTGAACTTTCACATATATTATACTTTTAGTCCTTGATTGTTAAAACTTAGTTACCTTTGTTTTAACGACGTTTAAACTACGATGAATAAGTCATTTTATAGAAACGGGCGAAATTATCCTTTGCAAGAAAAATTAGATATTTTGTACAGTCAGGGACTAAAATGCCATATATCTAAAAGTTCGGGGACTAAATCTTCAAGCAAAAAGCGTATGGACTGTGTCTCAATTCCAGGATATCACAGGGTCTATCATGCAATTTTACCGAAAAATTACCAAGAAAAGGAGAGAACCGTAACAATGTAAGAGAATCTTTATCCATAGAGAATAAATCAACAGGAGTTGTCGATGGAAGGATTATAATGTAATTTACCTCGTATGCATATAGTACTCAATTCGTAAATCAAAATAACTGTGTTTAGAAGGACATAAATGAAAATTATATACTCAGATTCAGCAATATTACTGGAGTATCTGAATTAGTACTACTCATCCTCACCTGCCTCAAAGGGCCCTTTGGGGAAATGTGGTCCTCATTGCTTCCTACATTAACATGAAAATTTCTAAGTGTAACTGAGAGAGTTCCCTTAAATGCTTCTCATGATCACATGTATTACTATAAATATTTAAAGCAAGTTTCTTGTGATGACTTGTAAGATGATTACAGCAACTAATTCCTCATGATTTAGTCTGAGGCTTCATATTCAGAGCTCCAACCATTTCATGGTGTAATTGGGAACTATCTATCTATCTATTTGCTTCGAACCGGCCTCGAGTAATCATCTATCCGATATTAATCCCCTGTTTGTGTAGCAAGTAAATATGAAGGTTAGTACCTACGGACTAATTGCTAGCTAAATATTAAAGATCTTCCTCTATTCTTCTTCAGTTCTTTGATCTGTTAATTTGTGTTTTTCTTTTTATTCGAAGTAACTTCTGATCTTCTTTTGTTCTTTGAAATGATTTGCAGAAGATTGTGTTGAAAGTGTGCATCAACTGTGACAGGTGCCAAACCAGCATTATGAAATCAGTCGCACGGCTCAACGGTTAGTAAACCGCCTTTCTCTCTTCATCTCTACTTGCGAGTGTGCGCGCACGCATGAAACTTGAGCTCAAAAGTTAAATGTTTTTGATGAAAGAACTATTTTGTTTCTGCTGCAAACTGTCTGGCTTATTTTGGTTTAATCAGCTATGATTAAGTAATCTATTTTATTGCAAAATTTTAGTTTTTATTTTTTATTTTTCTTAACGTTCGAGTACTGACAATTTGCAATATCAGGATAGTACAGCGACTATCCATACATTTTACCCTAAACTAAGATCACGAAAAGATATATACGTATATATAAATGCGCGCATATATGTTTATGCGTATGTATATCACTGTGTCGATTTTCTTGGATGGTTGATGATTACTTAGGGATACAATCGCTGGCGTTGGACGCGGAGAAGAGCACGCTGACGGTGGTGGGGGACGTGGACGTGTTGCGGGTCGGGAAGGAGCTGAAGAAGGCAGGGAAGGCGGTGGAGGTCGTGAGCGTCGAACCGAAAAGAGAGGAGAAGAAAGAAGAGAAGGAAGCATCAGGAACCAGCAAGCTTCTGCCTCCATGCTGCAGCACTTGCAGGTCACATGGTCTGAGCCATGTGGTTTTTGTTGAAGAGTTGCTGCCATTTGGGTGCAACATACTCTAGCTAAAGCTCTATGCAACTCTCTGACCAGTTGGATCAAATGATGTGTTTTTAGAAAAAATTTGAACATTTCTGAGGATGTTTTGGAAGATGTGAATAAAATTTAGTGTGTTGTTTATCCTTGTTATGTGTGGTTAACTGGTGAATGATTTGTGTGCATGAGTATGTGCAGTTGATTAATCCACCTCTTCTTTTTCAATTTTTTTTTTATTGTTTTGTTCAATATTATTACATTAGGAAATTATATAACTTATAATATTCTATTATTTTCTTAGTTAGTCTATAATTTTCGCTTAGTCATATTATAATATAAAGATAAATCAATTACTAACTGTAAGAATACTTTAGAATATATTCTCTTTCGGCACATCTTAAAGTGTCCATTTATGCACACATCGTTTTATAAAGCTCCTGAGCATCAAAGTGGTTGTTTTTTAAAAATGCAAAATAGAACTTGGTCTAATGATCGATCATAAAATTCAATTTCAAAGTTAAGCTCCATAGAAAATTAAAGCTTACACCATTGCAAATGTCATATAAATTAAACTTATCGCTAAATCGAGACCTGTGGTAGTACTCATTTTCTCTCAAACACTATTACTTGTCAAATTTATGAGGGGAATTATTACCTAAACCAAGAGTACCATACAATCGGTGAACCGGAAAATTTAAATTGCAAACCACTGGTCTAATGTATTTTCTCCCCATAAAGGAGACAAGATAATTTGTTTTGGGATAATTATCTATTTATCTCTTAATATTTCTGAAATATGTTATTTATCCATAAGTTTTGTTGTTAAATAGATCCATCGTATTAATTCTTTGTTATTTAAAAATACCCTCGCTATTAGTACCTGTTAAGTTATTTCAGATTAAATTATTACTAGAGTTAAAAAGCAGTCAAAATATTTATTTTTGCCCATAACTTAAGAGCAAATAAAAAAAGTTAGCGGTGGTAGAAGGATATATTTGAAAGGAAAGAAATCAAAATAATTTTTTTTTCCGAACTTAAAATCAAATAAGAAAAGTTTGTGAAAGTAGAATGATATATTTAAAAGGGCAAAAGAGTAATTTTATAGAGATAATGGTTGTTTCACTAACAGAATCCATCTTTAGGGGTATATTTGAAATAACTTGAAATATTAAAAAAATATTTTTAATATTGGGCAAAGTTTTGCAGCTTATAGTGACTTAGATTTGAGCGAGGAGTAAAATTATTAATTTTATCTACGATTTTTCTTTTTTATTTTTATTTGTCTTTTTTATTTGGTTGCCTTGAATGTTTTTTGAGGCCGCGTTGCCTCAACCTAGGGATGCAAACTTGGTGGATTTAGGGGTGGGAGCCCGGCCCCGCCTCCCGCCCCAACTATCAAAATCCTGCACTGTTTTCTGTCCCGAATCCGTGATGAGTTAAAAAATATATCCCATAATCCGCCCCGCTTCGTAACCCACCTCCCGCCGGCACTCCGAATCCACCCGGCCAACTAATATTTTTTGTAAAATTATAATATTATTAATATTTTATAAAATATAAAATAATAATTTTTAATAATAATATATATAAAATTAACGAAATTAATTATAAAAATTAAAAATATCAATCACAATGCAAAGCAAAATTCAAAAAATTTAAATATATGAGAAATGAGAGCACTAACTTATTTGTATATTGGACTTTTTTGTAAATACATTATTTTTTAGAGATATTTTTTAAAAATATAAGTCGAGGCGGATTTGTGGTGGATCATGGCGGGACGGATTTGGGGCGGGTTAAAATTTCTCCCGTTTTCTGCCCCAAATCCGTCTCGGATCATAAAAATTATTCCGTTTTTCGCTCTGAGTCCGTTTATTTTCTCTATTTACTACCCTATTCGGGGCGGAAGCTTCACCAATCCGGATCCGTTTGCATCCTTACTTCAATCCATGTAGCTAAATTTATTTCCTAAATGAATGAAGCGGGTACCATGCTACCTTTTTTTTTTAAAAAAATATTAGTCTTCTAAGTATGGTAAATAAAAAAGTCGAAAACTTTTCAGGAATATATAAGTAATTATTTTTTTTTTGTCTAATCTGCTCCATAGACCAGGTCCACCTAAAACTTTTCCTTTTTATAAACAAAATATTCTACAATTTAATTAATTAGATGCATTTTTATAACACACAAGGTCTGTGATTCAATAACTATAATTTTCTGACACCTATTATTTATGAATTAAATAATATTTTGTTATAAATAATATTCTTTTCTATTATAGTTTTTCTGGGACTACCTGATGCTTATTTAATAATTTTTTTAATGCTTATAATTTGTTTAGGTAAAAATATATAGAAGTTATCACAACTTAATTTGACTCATTTTTATATAATTATCTAATCTTTCAAAAGTTTTATGTTGGTATTTGGCTACTATACTTGTTTAATTTAAGTCTTTTAATAACTCTCTTGTTATAAAATTTAGATAGATTAATTACTTCAATCAAAATATAGTTGCTTAAATCACATTAAAATGCTCCAACAAGTCAAAATAGAAGAGTTATAAAATAGCTTAAAACAAACAAATTTATGGATTAGATAGTAAAATTAGAATTATAAAATATTAAATAGTCAAATCAAAATGAATCATAATTATGTTGTGTTCCATGCATTTTAAATTTTTTAATTTATACAAACGAATGGGAGTAATCACATTTTAATTATAAGATAATTATTCATGAACAAATTGTCAAAGTTTGGGTGTGGTCCGTAAGTTGCACGTATGCACCCGGTGCAAGAAAATATGACTGTAACAGCGTAGACCGCGCCGTTTTGTTCGACGATAACGGCGTTATTACAACCGTTGGATGGTTTTGAGCGACCACGGCATCTGAGCTCTCTCCCCCCTCCCCCGTATTCTTCTTAGAGAGAGAGAGAGAGAGAGAGAGAGAGAGCGAGAGGGCTCTCCAATGGCGGCGGCGAAGCCGAGCCCGATTTTGGCTTCTCCCCGAAGCCATAAGCCCACCACTTCTCTCTCCTCGCCTCACTCGTTCGTGGCCTCAAACGCCTCTCTTTGGCACGAGCACAAACACCTTAAGCGCATCTCCGTTGGGCTCAAATGGAACGCTCCGTCCAAATCGACCTCTCGTGCATCCCCGGTTAGTTGCTTCACCCCCCTTTGATTTGGTCTCCTTTTTGGTTTGTTTACAAGCTTTGGCCGTGAGTATATTGGTTTTGAGGTCCTTAAATTGGCGAAATTTGTGGAGGAGAGCATTTGGTTTTGCTAAAAATTGGATTTTTTTTTTTGTTAATTTTGATGTGGGTTTTGCTTAATTAGCTTAAAAGAACTAGTTTTTGTGTATTTAGAGCTTCTTCTCCATTCCTTATTCCTTCTGAGTAGACGTGGTTAATTGTTTCCTCCACCATGAGTATCATTGCGTTTCTTTGCGAATTCACCAATGAGTATGATGTTTTTGAAGGCTGACTATCATGCTTTTTAACTTGAATTGTTTAAATTGTGGAGGAGAGCATATTAGTCCGGCTAAAAATTGGATTTTTTTTTTTTTTTTTTTTTTTATTTAGGTTTTACTTATTTGTCTTAAAAGATAAATTTTAGCATGTTTAGATCTTTCTTTCCGCACCCTTTTCCTTTTTGTTGATCACTGAGAGTTTATTTGCAAGCTACACAAATGAGTCTATACTTTTGATTGCTTGTTCTTACTCTTTTATCTATAAGTTGTGAGAAAATGTAGAAACAATGTGTTGATCTTGCTTCAAATCAAATTATTTTTTTCAAAAAAATCTGGGTATTGCTTCATTATCTTAAATTGCTACGTAGTTTCAATTGTGTGTGAACTACGTAGTTTCATAAAATTGTTGGTGATTTTTCAGTAAACTTGGATCTTTCTTTTTGTTCCATTACTTAGTTTCACTAGAATGTAATTGATTTGTTTAGGCTTTCTTTCTGATTATCATCTCAAACAGGTTGTAGCTGAGGCAAAACCGGCACCACTGCGGATAATGATTTCGGGGGCGCCGGCTTCTGGAAAAGGAACACAATGTGAGCTCATAAAAAAAAAGGTAGCTCTTTTGTTTTGAATGCGCATTCTGGGCAGATGCATATACATAACATTAATGTTCTATTGCTTGTGTATATGGATCCCTTAGACTTTTTCTCCTTTCAGTTATTCCATTTGAATTATGTGTTTTTTTAACATCAATTCTCTTTATTTATATTCGGAGCAATTGCCTTTCTGTGGGTCATTTGCTGTAATGTAACTCTTTCATGCTTTGTTTTAGATTTTTTTTATTCTCTTATTTATATCACCATGTGATGTCGTGAGGTTTAATATGCTGTTTGAAATACATATAGTGAAGGAAGCGAAGTTTAACTTTCTGATTCCCATAATAGTTGTAGTTTCGCCTTTTGCTTATCCAGTGTCTTAGTAGTAGTTCCATACTTTGCATTTACGGTGTCCTAGTTGTAGTTCTATATTGCCTTCGTGACTCATTTGCATTATGGATCGATGTGCGGTGGATCCTTTCTGAATAGCGACAGAATGAATTCCGATATGCAGTTTGGGCTGGTACACATTTCTGCTGGGGATTTGCTTAGGGCGGAAATTGCCGCTGGGACTGATAATGGGAAGCGGGCCAAAGAATACATGGAGAAGGGCAAGTTGGTCCCTGATGAAATCGTTGTTTTGGTATATAATTAATACGCATATCTAGCTTTCTTTTTTAGACTCATGAATTTTGTCGAACTGTTTTCAACATATCTTCTTGGTGCTCAGATGGTGAAGGAACGGCTCATGCAACCTGATGCTGAAGAAAATGGTTGGCTGTTGGATGGATATCCGAGAAGCTTATCTCAGACAATGGCACTTGAGGATCTTGGAATTCGACCTGATCTTTTCATTCTTCTAGAAGTAAGAATTTTGTTTCAAAGAGTAATCAATTTGTGGACTTTGTTTCGCTTTTTATTACTAAATTGTTCTTGCAGGTTTCCGATGAAATTCTTATTGAGAGAGTGGTCGGACGGAGACTTGATCCTGTTACTGGAAGAATATATCATTTAAAGTACTCTCCACCTGAGAATGAGGAAATCGCTTCAAGGCTTACTCAACGCTTTGACGATACAGAAGAAAAGGTACTATACTTTCTTTAGTTACAAAATTCTATTGATTCTGTTTCAAGTTTACAAAACAATGTATTCACCTTTTATGGTTTCCAAGAATTATTCTGTATTAAACACTAAATCTACTCACATTACCTGTAATAATTACTTGGCACAGCAGGGGCCTCAAATGCAAAAATTGTAAGGTGGGTGCTAATTTGACATTTCTTTGCACAGATATAACTATGATTATGTTATAATTGAAACAATGCTTACTAAGGCCTCGTTTGACATTGTGTTTGTCTTTTATTTTTTTAAATATAATTTGTGTATAAAAAAAAAATGCAGAATTGGATAGTGGATTGATTGCAACAATTTCATCCGAAGTGTTTACTTGGCAAAAGAAAAATAAAGATTTGAAAGCAACTTTTTTTTTGCTTCCAAATTTTTTTAAAACAAGTTATCATCTATTACTTAGCCGGATGTATTGTAAGCTAGTCAACAAAAGAAAGTCTTTCCTCCAACATATCAAATTATATAGACTTAGTGTTTAAAAAAAATAATAAACAAACATGATCCTAAACGAGCCCTAAGGTTTCTGTTTTTCTTGTCAGTTAGTTAATGCGCATTTTTTTTTATCTGATATAGACAAACAACATGGTTTATTTGAGATAGATCTCCTATTTATGCTTTCTATTTCTTTTCTTTATTCATAGGTAAGGTTGAGGTTGCAGACTCATTATCAAAATGTCGACTCTGTACTTTCAATATATGATGACATAATATACAAGGTACATAACTACTCTCCCCCTCTCTCTCTCTATTATATCTAACAGGACTTTTGTTTGCGAATGTAATACTGTGATGCAATGCATTTATATATGTATTACATGGACTTCAGATTGCCAAGAACACTTGCATGACGTCTCGGTTTCTAACTGTCTAACCTATGAACAACTATGGTCTTATTAATGAAATTTATATGAGTGAAAGTATAACTAATAAATTAAGGAATTAGCTATTTTTGAGATAGGGTGCTAAAAATGAGTGGATAGCAAAGTAGTACTTTCCTTGATTACAAGTATCCCATAAAGCAAAGATCCTGCCAATATGGGGTCCAGAGAAGAGTAACCTGTTGGTTCTCTCTCTCTCTCTCTCTCTCTCTCTCTCTCTCTCTCTCTTCCAATTTTCCTTAAGAAGGGTGGACGTTCATAAACATTATAAATTTCTAATAAAAAGGAGATGAAAGAAATGCATGATCTTTGTATACTCAAATTTATGGGATTATGTCCACGAGCAAATTCTTGATTCTAGCTTCCAACAACTTTGTTCACTCTTTAGGCGGCTTTTATATAAAGTTTCTTGGTTGTAGAGACACAACTGCAATCTGGGTGATAATTTCCCCAGGATTATACTTTGGTGCTTTTGCTTCTTATTTACTTTGGGTTTAACCTTCTGTTATTGAAGAAAATTGGTAGACTAAGTGGATTGAAGATCAAAAGGACTAAAACTAGGATCTTAGGTTTAGGTTCCAAAGTATTGTTGGGAATGTTCACTCTATATGCTTGAGAGGGTCAGGTCACCTTCAGCTTACAAAGAAAGCCCTCTCAAACACAATATTTTGACCTTTGTTTATATTGATTTAATGGGATCAAAATCATTGATTCCATAACCTTTGTTTATATTGATTTCATATTTACCGATATCATTGATTTCATATGAACAAAAATCATTGATAATGACCTTGTACTAATGACCTTGTACTTAATTTGTTTATATGGGTTTCATAATTTGACTTTTCTTTAAATTGATTTCATATGATCAAAATCTTTGATTTCATGTACACTTTGTAGTCGACGTGCAAGAACACATTAAGAGGAATTATCGGTTCTGAACAATTAATTCAGTTGTAAAGACTATCACTTTCTTTTCTGCACCATAAATCTGGGGACTTATATATTGATTAACTGGTTAATCGTTTGTTGTTCATACTTGGTTATTTTTCGGGATACATCTCTTGAGATCTGACTATCATCTTTCTTTAAAGTCCAATAACGTTCTTTCACTTGGTCTTGAAATGCGTGCGGACTAGTGAACTGGTTTCTACTTTCTTGCTGGAAGCACCCCCAAAGAAGTAGCATGCATCCCGCTATTCGACCAAACACACCTCAAAAAAGCGAAGTTTTTTCTTAGATTTGGGTTAGCCCAAATATCCCGATGAGCTGCCCAATTGATGGGGCTAACCAATTTTATGTTAGAATACTTCTATTCCAATGGAAATCAAATTATCCTTTATTTTAATCAAACGTAATAGGAATATCTGCTAGATCTATTGTTCTAATGAAACGTAATGGATTATCATATGCTTCCTGGATTTCGTTTATTCCTGTCTTCATTGATTTCAGTTGTTACATGAACTCTACACGGGACTATGCATTATGTTAATTGCTCTGTATCCGTCATTTACATGTTATTTGTTTATAGCGAAGAGTAAAGAGGTCACTAAATGTGTTAATGGCCACGTGTGATTGACGATCCTTAGCACATAAAGGATCCAACTGTAAAAATCAAATAACGGCAGGCTCTAATATGTTTAAGCAAAGAAATTGGGGATTCAGATAGCAGTTAGTCAAAAGAACTCAAAAACTATTGTTGATTTCACGATTTTGTTGCTAGTTTTTGGTTAAGGTTAGACGCTGCTTAAGCTTTTGAATGTCTGGTGGTTAAAACCATAACTCTCTGAATTCACTGCTTTGTCTAATAACGACTCGCTGAGCAATTTTTTTGTCATTTATATATACATTGATTTACTCTACAATGTTATGTTAGCTCAAGCATTGTTTATTTTTATTATGAGTTGGGTTAGAATACTCTTAAAAGTAAACAGGCCACCATACTATCAACTTGTTTTCAAAGATGGGGCATTCGAATTGACAATCTAGAGTATTTTCAGCATCTAGATATTGAATTTCGTGTTTTTTTTTTTTAAATCGCTACCATGTCCATTATGTGATTACAAAACAAATGATCGCAAATGAATAACATTGTGAAAGTAGTGGTTATGATTTTTCATTTCAATATCAGAGTTGTCAAGCGTGATCTGAATAGTTAAAAAAAAAAAAATTCTATAAAAAATTTCAATAGATTTAAATTGTTTTGCAGTGTTAAACGAGCAAAAGACTCATATAGGCTATAAAGAATTGTTTATTTTGAACCCCTTCAGTCACTAGGCAAATAATTTTTTAAAAAACACGAAATTTGGTTCCCAAGTATTTCAAATACTCTAGATCACTTTTTATGATGCCGATCATCAATTCAAAATCTCCATCTTCGAGGATGATTCTGTGTTAAAACAACCCGTTTACTCTTAAGAGTATTCTAGCCCACCAACTCGTTTACCATACTGTGTTTTATCACACTGCATTAAGTTTTGGTCCTCTTTCACTATTCAATTCAGGTAAATGGCAATGCCCGCAAGGAAGACGTGTTTGCGGAGATTGACAAGGCATTGTCTTCGATCCTTGAGAAGAGAGAGAAAATGGATTCGGCATCCATCGCCGCAGGTTTGGCTCATTAGATTTCGCCACCCTCTCATGTAACTGTTGTTGATTCCACACATAAGCTGCCAAAGGCTTTAACATTGTGAAGGTTGTCGCTAATATTATTGTTAGAAAACAAGAATGGCAACAAAGCTTGTAAGAGAATCAAATAGCGCAATCGGTGCAAAGTAAATGTTTAAATTGAAGGAAATCCTGTATAAGGTTGTGTTTTGAAACCTTGTTAGTTAGTATCTCTTTAAATAGACTACAAGGTTTCATTATTATGCTTGTAGTAGAGTTGGGTTTGGTGTAGCTTTCAAGGCTTCCAAGGAGAAATGTGAGATTTTATGCTTGTGGGCTGTGGATTGTTACAAGCATATTTCTTGTGAAGTCTTTGTGGCATCCAGACTTCAAACCTTTTTTCTTTTTTTTTTTTTTTTTTTTTTTTTTTTTTTCTTCTTCTTTTGAGAGATAGGTAGCATGCTTCTCACTTCGTTTATTTCATTTAGAAATAAACTTAGTTGGAAATGTGAATCAGTTAAGATTCGAACTTGGGATCTCGGGTACCAACCATCAAGCCCTTTGCTACTTGTGCCGGGAGCGGTCGGTCAAACTTCAAACAATTGGTTTATCAAGTTGTTGGTTTTCATTATCTTTGGTTTAATAGGGGCTAAATTATGAAAATTTTTGTTTGAGATAAAAAAAAAATTCAAATTCAAAATTGAAGATATAGAAGAAAAAAAAATGAATTGTGATTTGATTGCTACTTTTCTTAGGGGACTAGATATTAACAAAGAAAGAGATAAAGAAAAATATTATTAGCTTTTCTTCAAAAAATTTTGAATTATTTTCCATAATAAAAAGGTCAAAAAATCACTATAAAGAGGAACATGAGATTAAAAAAATAAATTTTTTAAAAAAAAAAGGAATAAAAACAAAAAAAAGCAAAAAAAAAAGAGAAAAAGAAAGGGCATTAGGAGGGGGCCGCCTCTTCCTCTCTCTCCCTCTCTCTCTCGTTCGTACAGAGAGAGAGAGAGAGAGAGAGAGGGGGTTTTGGGGTCCCTCCTCTCTCAGGCCAACAAAAAAAAAAAAAAAGAAGAAAAAAACAAGAGAAAAAGAAAGTAAAAAAAAAAAAGAAGAAAAAAAGAGTTGAAGCAAATTAACGATGGTGACGGCTGCGATGATTTCGACGACAATGACAACGACGATAATGGCAACTTCCCCAATGACAAAGGGTAACGCATGCATACAAATAGTATAAGTGCGATTTTTTTATCGGTTTGATCAACACGACCATCTTTGCGATAAGTTCGAACCGATCAAATTCGACATTAAATCGCCACTTTTATCGTGCATATATATTGCTAATCCCTATACCGAACGACCATCTTCGTGATAGGCTCCACATGGTTAAAGATTTGATCGAGCGGCCATTTTCGTGATAGGCTCAACACGATCAAACCCGCGTATGCATTGCTAATACCTATACCGAGCAACCATCTTCGCGATAGGTTCGATACGATTAAAGGGTTGATCGAGCGGCCATCTTTGTGATCAAACCCTCGCATTTGGACAAATAATAAAAATAATAAAAATAAAATTTTTTAAAAATAATGAACATATTTAATTTGCCATCTTCGTGATAGGTATTGTTCAAATCATTCGCCATCTATAAGATCTCCTTAAAATGAAAAGTTTAACGACTTGATAACCATTTGTTCAGTTTACGCATAAAGATCTCCTTAAAATGACAAATTTGTAGGATTTTAAAACAGAATGGAAGGGAAAGGGGTGCTCCTCTCATGTAGTTGATAGAGTTTTCCAAAACTTTTCAATGGGACATATGCGTATGTCCTCAAAATGGGATGGGAGGGAGAGCGGTGTCTTCACATACAGTTAGGCAGAACCCTCTAAGATAACCTTTTTTTTTTTTTTGGGCATCTTGAAACAACTTGATGTGTCGTTGTTGTCGTGCATGACTGATGTAGGGATGAATCAGTATTTCATCGTTTGCGAAATTTTTATTATTTTATTATGACATCAAGCGCCCGCGAGAGTTTTCGCCACAAGCATTCAGCTCATTTTTTCTTGTGAGCCTAAAGTAGGTTTTATCACAGCGGGGATCCTATTTTTGCTAGCGAGATCTTCATTGCATCTGGGAGATTTTTATTCTTTTTTTTTCTTTCTTTTTTTTTGCTTTTTTTTTTAATTTCTTTTTGCTTTTTTTGGTCTTTTTTTTTTTGCTTTTTTTTGGTCCTCCAATTAATTATTACCTGTGAAATGCTGATTCGTCCTTACGTCAGTCGTGCACGACAACGACGACATATCAGGTTGTTTAAGATGTAAAAAAAAAAATAAAAAAAGAAAGAAAATAAAAGACATCTTAGATGGTTCCGCTTAACTACATGTGAAGATACCCCTCTCACTCCCATCCCATTTTGAGGATATACGCATATGTCACACTGAAAAGTTTTGGAGAGCAAGCGCCCCTCCCTCTCCCTCCCATCCAGTTTTGAAGACATATGCATATGTTACACTGAAAAATTTGCCCTATACAGAGCTAGATACTCTTTTCATTCGAACAATGCTTATCACGAAGAAGGCAAATCAAAATATATTCATTATTTTTTACATATTTTATTTTATTTTATTTTATTTTTTTAATTGTCCAAATGCGAGGGGTTTGATCGTGTCAAGCCTATCATGTAGATGGCTGCTCGATCAACCTTTTGTTTGATTTTATTAGATTTGATTGTGATTTAAAACTTGTTAGGCAGTGGTTTTTGGCCTATACACCTATTCCTCCCCTCTAGGTGTTTGATAGTATCTAGATAAAAGATCCTAGAGTTTCTGCATAACTCACAGTATTAAGAGGGCGAATTGGACGATAGATGTTAGCATTGTCTGAGTTCTCTCTTAACTACGTCCCGGCAAAATCAGTCAAGGGATAAGCAATAGCCGATTTCTTGGCTGATCATCCTTGTGTCAAGGTTGAAGAGTCGAAACAAAGTTTGGTCAATTGTCAACCTTGGACACTTTACTTCGATGGTTTAAGAACAGCCGAATCTGCGGGAGCTGGAGTAGTAATACAGTCTCCCGAAGGTTATACTCATCCGTTCGCTTTTGAACTGAATTTTGGCTGCTCAAACAATCAAGCTGAATATGAGGCCCTGATAATCGGGCTTGAAGTTTTACGAGAATTAGAAGCATGATCACTTAAAATTATCGGTGATTCACAACTAGTGATTAAATAAATAAATGGGTAGTACTAATGTGAAAATCAAAATCTGCAAGAGTATTTAAAGAAAACAATAAAGTTACTTTGTAGTTTCGGGAAGCAGAGTTGGTGCATTTGTTGAGAGAAGAAAACGAGCAAGCCAATGATTTGGCTCAATCGGCTTCAAGGTACAAAGAGCCGAAAAGAGATCAAGTGAAAATAGAGAGAAGGCTTCTTCCATCGGTTCATATACGAGAACCGATGATGATTGCTCTTATCGAAATTCAGGAAGACTGGAGAAAGCCTTTGATTGAGTTGTTGGTTAACCCTAATAAATGGGTTGAATATTATGTTCGAAAAAGAGCACTCGACTATTGTCTATTAAATGGGCAGCTCTATAAGAGGACAGCCGAAGAAGTGCTATTGAAATGTTTAGGACTTAAAGAAATTTTGTTAATTATGGGCGAAATCCATGAAGGATTATGCAGAGCTCATCTAGCAGGAAAAAGATTGAGATGGACAATTCGGCACCTCGGGTACTATTGGCTGACTATGCATGCAGATTGTATAAAATACGCTAAAGGATGTCAAGATTGTCAGTTTCATAACTCCATACAAAAGGTCCCCGCTTCTGAGATGCATACAATCATTAAACTTTGACCTTTTCGAGAATGGGCTATGGATTAGATTGGAGAAATTCAGCCGAACTCCTCGGCTGGTCATAAGTTCTTGATAGTGGCTGTCGATTATTTTACTAAGTGGGTAAAAGTAAAACCTACTAGACTGGTCACTCATAAAGATATTATAGATTTTGTAGAAAATTTTACAATCCATCATTTTGGAATCCTCGAAACGATTACAACCGATCAAGGGATAATGTTTATTGGGGAACAATTTGCTCGGTTCATGGAGTCAAGGAAAATCAAGCTGGTTCATTCATCACCCTATTACGCTCAAGCCAATGGGCAAGCTGAAGCGGCGAATAAAGTTATTGTAAATCTTATGAAACGACATATTGGAAGACACCCGAGAAAATGGAATGAAGAGCTTTCCGAAGTGTTATGGGCGTGTCGAACAACAGTGAAAATAGCGACGGGAGTGACACCGTTTCAATTAGTATATGGCCATGAGGCCATAGTTCCAGCAGAGATAGCAGTTCTTTCCTTACGAGTTGAAAGGCAAAAGGAACTGACGACAAGCGAGGACAAGACTTTGATGAATGAAAAATTAGAAGAAATAAATGAGACTCGGTTATTAGCACTTGACCATCTACAAGCTTTTCAGAGCCAAGTAATGCATATAATAAAAGAGTCAAAGCCAACTCCTTTTCTATTGGGGACTTAGTTCTAAGACTAATACTTTCAATCGGTCGAAAAGACCGAGTGTATGAAAAATGGTCCCTAAATTGGGAAGGACCATTTCAGGTTTGCAGAATCACAAGAGGTAATGCATACTTCTTAAAAAATATGGATGGATCAGAGTATAACAAACCAATTAATGGAAAATATCTGAGAAAATACTACCCATCCATGTTGGAAAGTGAATAAAGTTAGAGTAAGGTACATGTAATTTGAAATATAGTACAGCCAACAGCCGAATCAAAATAAGGAATATAGAACCAAGATAATAAGTTTTTAAGTTGATTTCATTCAGTTTCTAAGTGTACTTGTGCGGAATCAGCTGCTCGTTTTCTACGTTTCATCAAAGGATGAAGTTTATAAAACTGGGAGAGCTGATCATGAAGCTTCGCACCTTCATCCTTCTTGGCTTTCAGTTGAGCTTGTACAAGCATGCGTTGCTAAGATGTTTGGGCAAGGCCCGACTCGACTGCAGCAAGTTCTTCTTTAAGATTGGAGATACGCTGCTGAAGAGCCGATTCTTGGTTTTCTAGATAATTATCTTGTTGACCCAAATCAGTAATTGGAATTGCCACTTTAGAAATTTTCGTCTTGAAATAATTAACCCGGTTGAAATGGTGATCCAAAGATAAGAACTCGGCAGAAAGGGTTTGTTGCCGAGTCAAAAAGGAAGACAGTTGAGAAGATAAAGTTTCTGCAAAATATTTACCTGTGGGAGAAAGACCCGGCTGGTCTACTAGGTCAAGCAGGAGCACCCCAAGCCGATTGAATTGTTCCGTATTTTGAGCCAAAGAAGGAAGACCACTACTATACAATTTTGGACACTCATTTAATCTTTGTTGAGTGTCAGCCGACATAAAGGCAGAGAGGTTTTCCTCTTCATTTGAATTCGGCTTGAAGTCAATAAGTCTTGAAGAGAAATAGTCAACGAGTCTGTTGGTTCAGACACTGGTAAAGGAGCTGATGTTGAAGCTTCGGTTGAAGGTTCGGAAGAAGGAAAGGTACCTATTTCTTTTTCGTTGCCATCCCCTTCTCTCTGTTGCTCTTCACTCTCTTTCTCTTTTCCTTGTTCCTCTTCTTCTCTTCTTTTTAGTTCTTCTTCTTTTCCACTTCTTTCTCCCTCACCTCTGTCTTCTTCTATTTTCTTTAGAGTTGACATATTTTCTATTTCATTCTTCTTTCTTGCCTTCTCCATATTTTTCTCAACTTCTGCCTACGTTCGTTCCGCTTCTCGCTTCTTGTCAATACGAGCTTCTCGGCGAGCCTATCTTTCAGTATCAGACATTTTCTTTTCCAAGGACGAGGCGAAACGGACGCTAGAGCGTCTTCCCGAAGGCGTCTGTTTTACCAACGGAGAAAGTGGAGGTGATCCGTTTGAAGCATTAGAATAAGAGGAGTCAATCAAAATAGGCTGAGGATTTATCTCGGCTGATTGGTTCATTTGGAGATGGTTGAGGAAGATTTTTCTTTGATATTGGTGGAACATCAATCGAAGATGCATCTTTGACGACTGTAGGAGCTGAAGAATGGATCTTCTTCACAACTGATTTGCGCCGCTTTGGGGGCGGCGGAGGAGTAGATTGTTTGGCTTCAATCGATCGTTTATCCGAACAAGGGACCGATGAAATAGCGGGAATGGACTATGTGACGCACTGGACCTTTGCAAATTGCGAGGTCCGAGTGTTTGGACAGTGTCCCGAGTTTTTCCAGACTTTCTGGTGGGTCGTTGACAGTGTTCCGACCTATGGCTCGCATCCCGAGAATTGTAGTATTTTATGTAGCGCTAAGGTCACTAAAGAGTAGGACTTAGGCTACTCTCGGATTGCAGTCTGCACAAAGTGTACCGGTACACTCTTGATGGCCGTACCGGTACACACTTTGTACCGGTACACGCTTGATGGTTGTACCGGTACACTTGTGGCAGATTACGAACCCGAGCCTCGGGTTTGCATTTTCGCAGGATGTGTACCGGTACACTTCCCCGTGTACCGGAACACTTTGGCAGAATCTGAGCAGTTTGTTCTGCAGGGGGTTTTTCGCAATTGTGGCATCTCTATTAGTACCCCCACGCCCTAGGGGTCTTCCCTGAGCTTGGCACCAGCAAGGAGGAAGGTAAGGGAGCTCTCCACACCTCCTTATTCCTTTTCTTTGATTTTGCTTGGATTTTTAGAGTTTAAACACATCTTTTTGCTCCTTTTTGGGTATTGGAGGCTTTTCCACCATTAGAGCTTGGATTTGGAGCTAAGTGGAGGATAGATCTTGGGATTTAAAGGATTCAAAGCTTGAGTTGAAGCTTCTAAGAGGTAAGCATCATGTTCTTTCCTCTAGATTTGAGTTTTATTGATGGATTCAAGATGAAACCCTAGTTTTGAGACTTAGGGCTTGTTTTTGGGTATTTTGAAACTAGGGCTTTTGGGGCCAAATTGGTTGGATTAGAACCTTCCTTGGGCTTGGATTGGAAGGGATTTAGCTCTCATTTGGAGCTTGAGAGAGTTTTTCCACGCGTTGGGTGAGTTTTAGCCCTTTTGCTAAATTTGTTAAAGTTTGATATTATGCGATGATCGTAATGCCCGTGTATCTTGTCGCTCATTACTTTTAGGGTATTTTGAGACTCGGGGACAACTTTGTTCGGCGAAACGAGACCCTACGCGACGGTTCGGTGGGTTTGACCTAGCCTACATATGAGAAATTCTCATATATGGTTTTAATATGTTCCGTAAAATGGAAAAGCATGCATATTCATACTAAATGTATTTATTGTGATTTTTAGAATGCTTAAAATGCATATGTTATGTATGATGAAATTTTGGACCTCTATGTAATAGAGAGTTGCTTGAGGGATCTATAGTTGCATTTCGCATTCTTCATGAGACTTGGTTTCATGCTACTATAGTGTAAGTGAGTTCGGATTCATGCATTTAAACCTAAGTTTACTTGTGTCATGAAAGTGATAAAATTGCCATTAGTAGGTATGTGAACTAGAGAGCTAATGTCATCAAGCGGCATTGAGCTCAGGACATGTGGGAACATAGAGGATAGGGCCATTGAGGGATTTGGAATACATGTTGAACATCAAATGTCTAAGTGTCATAAAGGGGCACTAGACCTAGAGAATATTGAAACTTCACATTGTGACTTAAACTAGATCTTTGGGATGCTAGTAACTATACCATGTTAGAGACATGAGGATTGGGTACTTGAGACTCGGACTACGCTTGTTTGCCATTTGTGCTCATTCGCACATGCTTGTGAGGGTCGCTCCCTACAAGCCGGCACTCCGGAGTTAGCCTACGCGACTTATGTTCGCTCGTGCGGTATTGAGAAGCCTACGGGGTCGAGTGGGACAGACACATTCCAAGAGTAGGGATGTTGGGCTACCACAGGCACTTAGGCGGCACAAGCTGGACTACCTTGGGTAGGTCCTTAATTGGAAATGGAAATCGACACGGTGTTGTATATGAACAATCACTACTAGATAGGTTTAGTAGTTGGATTACATTTACATGCTTATAGCATAGTGTTGAGACATGTAGTATATTTGACAGTTACCTATTTCATCACAGTATACTTGGTTGCCATGACAGAACTTATGCATAATGTATTGATAAAGGATAATGACACTTACCTATTGCCATTGGACATACTACTGTAATTTCGTAGATGTACATCACCATGACATCGTGTATACTTGAGTTTAATAACTTAACCTTTTAAGTATGCTTCCATATTGCTGTTATTATTGCTTTTATTATTGTACTTACCCTTTCCTTTTGGGGCCTAGTGGTGCATTGAGCTGAGGTCAGTAATTGCCCACTGGGAATTATAAATTATAGTTCTCACGCCCTCTTTTTCTCGATGTTTTTCAGAGCCTTCCACTCAGGGTGAGGCCAGGGATCGCGGAAAGGGTATCGCCTCGGGCTAGCGCGCTTACCGAGGGATCGTTCGATAGGTGGTCTACCTCTCGTGTTTTCTTTTTGGTGAGAGGTTGAGAGTTGTACCCGTATATGTATAGAGACCACCATTTTTGTACTAGAGACAGTTATTGTACTACTTATGGTTATTTTTGTTTGACTAGCTTTATTCCTTTACTTTGGTGTAGATGATAGAACTTTACTTGCTCTGATATCTCTAGTTGCTAGTTATTTCATTTCTTATATTTGTTCTATCTCTTGCCTTTACTTCCGCTTTTATTGTAGACGCCTTATATGTGTAGACATATGGCGGGTCTGGGCACGCTACCGGGAGGGCCTCCGCCGGTCCCGGGGCGTGACAGACTATATATAAGAATATATATATATATATATATATATATATATAGTGAGGCTACTATGCTATCGGAAGCACGGAGCCTTCCGTGCTTCCAGCTCGTTTTTGATATTGCGACTTTCGAATCATCGATCGGCTCCGTTAAACTTGATCTAGAGTATTTGGAGTACCTAGAAAATAAATTTTATTATTTTTCGATATCATTTGCCTAGTGATTGAATGGGCTCAAAATCAATAAATTTCAATGGTCGTAGTGAGCCGTTTGCAAGTTTAACGGTGTAGAAATATCCAAATCACGTGAAATTTTGATAGAAAATTCTTTATACTATATAAAACAAAATCAATATCTTTGATTTAAAATTTTAATGTCATATTATTACATTTTGTAAGATTTTTATTTTCAGCCATTGATTTTGAGCCCCTTCGTTCACTAGGCAAATGATATCGTAAAATNTTATACTATATAAAACAAAATCAATATCTTTGATTTAAAATTTTAATGTCATATTATTACATTTTGTAAGATTTTTATTTTCAGCCGTTGATTTTGAGCCCCTTTGTTCACTAGGCAAATGATATCGTAAAATCATAAAATTTATTTTCTATGTACTTCAAATACTCTAGATCAAGTTTAACGGAGCTGATCGACGATTCGAAAGTAGCAACATCGAAAACGAGCTGGAAGCACGGAAGGCTCCGTGCTTCCGATAGCATAGTAGCCTCACTCTATATATATATATATGTGAGTCAAATGAACTACGTACAGAAAAGATGGCAAAAATGAAAAAGCAAGACTCACTACAGAGGGGCGGGATAAATCATCAGAATCTAGATCGGAGTTTTCCCTTGATTCTTTTTGTGCAGGGGGATCGAGTGAGATATCCTTGTTCGAAAAAGAGACTGCTACAAATAAATAAAATGAGCCGAAGATGAAAATTAAATATGGAAATAGCTCAATTAGTAAGCAGCATACCTTCCAGATGAAGAACCTTACAAAGCGCGTGTGATGCTATCGGAACAAAGATTCGCTCACAAAAGGCGTCACAAGACGCCGTAAAATGAAAATCCATTACTCCCATGTGATTCGGCCCAAAACTTACTAATTTGAAGAAGCGTCGAAGACAATTCCTCATGGCCGAAAGCCGATCAATTTCGGCTGTGCTCTTAGTGGGAGGACGGTTAACAACAGTATTGGCCGTAAAAAATTTGGCCGGTGCCGGGATTGCTTGGACAAATCCAAGTTGATGCGTAGCATACTAAGGAGAATAAACTTATGTACCGGGCATCAATTTAGAATGCGTTTTCAGTCCAACGTGTAGATCTCGCGCAGCTAGTAAAGAAAACCAAACATCTGAATATTCACTGGCCCAAGAAGAAGCTAGTTCACCCTGAATGGCCTCATATCGAATAAGAAGCCAAGGTGGTCCAGTGACGTGTACTGCAAATGGGGACCACGAGATAAGGCGATGAGGACGCGATTCATAAAAAACTTTGCAATAATTGCCGAATTCATATAGGTGGCGTGAGGATATAGGTTTTGGACAGCTGAGAGCCAACCCATAAGTATCAAAATGAGGAGCCGAATCTATATCTAAAGGGGTTCGACACAGAGAAGGAAAATAAATTTGTAAACACATTTGCAAAAACCAGAGAATACCGCAACCAGAACCAATTGCTAAACCCTCTCCGGATGGCAGTGGTTTGATTGAATCAAAAATTTCTCTGTGTACGAAGGCAAGAAAATATACACCTAAGGCTAATTTTTCGCCGTTAGCTAAACCTATGGCGATTAGAACAAAATCTAGATTTATCTTCTGTGAACGAGTACAGAAGAGGTTATGACATAACCAGTAGAGAAGGAAAACAGTGTGCCCCTTCCTAGTAACCGGAGCAGGGGATTGGCCTGCGAACCGATGGATAAACTTGCTATAAATTAGATCAGCTAGATCAAGATAGGCCTCAAAATCGGTCACGCCGTAAGGATTATAGGCCATCGAGAGGGTAATGCCATGAGGGCGCAAACCAACGATTGCTGCTACATCAAGGAGAGTAGGAGTAAGGGGTCCCGCTCTAAAAAAGAAGGTGTTGGAAACAGGGGACCAGAAACAAAGAGCCGCAGCAAAAAGAAAGTTATCGGCTATGGAAGGTGTTCGAGATAATTGAATGACTTCATAAATCCCAATCTTGCGCCAGAGATCGGCATACGACGCTTCCACCTGATCCAACCGAGCGAGATATGCTTCTGAAATACTCGGCCAAGTCCAGAGGCTTTTTCCCGTCGAAGTTGAAGCATACCAAGAGTGAAGATGAATGGGATTAGCCATTAAAGAAAGACCCTCACTTGAGAAAGGAAAATCCTCGGGGATAGGCTCATCTGTAAACGAGAGACCTAAAATAAATCGAGAAGGGTCTGACCCAACATATTGTCTAAGTAAAGTGTAATCGAAAGATGGAGAAGAAGGAAGAAATGGAGCCATTAGAGAAGATGAAAGAAGAAGTAGAAGACAAAGGGAGAAAGGGATTCTTAGGCAAAGACAAAGAAAAAAGAAAAGCGAAAGAAGAAGAGAGAAAAAGGGAAGCGTAGGGAAGAAGAAAATAAAAAAGACAAAAAAAATAAGACCGCCGGATGGAATTCCGAAAACGGCTTTAATGATAACGACACGGCGGCAATAAATGACCTAATAAATGCCACATAAGAGACAAAAGGAATGTGTGGGAGATCGTGGGCGTCAAAGGTGAAAGGACGGCTGAGAGAAAACAGTACAAGGCAATTCGAAATAATGATTTCAAAATTTGCGCCTTTGAAAGAGATTACGTCAGCTATCGAACCATCTGTTCGGGAGCTGCCAAGAGGGCAATTGTTGATGCCAATAAAAATACCACGTGGAAAATTGACGCTCGGCTCGCCAAGGATTTTAAAACCTGACATGTGGTGCGCTGGAAGCACAAAATAAATCACAGCATAACCGCAAGCAGTTTGAGCGGTTAGGATTGGCTTGTAATGGCCCACGAAATTAGGGAAGTGACCGATCGCATACATAACCGAATAACAATGTGCAGAGTATAAATATGCGAGTAACGCCTGGAAGAGAGGTCTTTTCCCAGCGAACAGATGACTACTTTTCTATTTCCATGCATTTTTCTTGCCTTGCTAGGAGTAGTCTATTTGCAATCTTTCTTTTCCTGCATTTACTGCCTTGTCTAGGAGTAGTCTTTAAGTTAGATTTTTGGAGTCTGTATGCCTTACAAGTACACTCTCTTTTGTACGAGTTTCCGACTTTAAATTTCAATATATAAAGGCCATTCGACTCATCAGCCGACCCAAAGCACTGTAAAATATCCTATTCGGTGTATTTAGCGGAACCGATTCTGTAGTATAAGTTTTCGAACTCGGCTGATCCGATCTCTTATCAGCCGAATCGCTTGATCAGGCGAAGGGCGCAGACTTCAAGGGTCATCACGTGAAGCCGTATCAATTCCTTGCATGCACCCCAAAGGAGATCTTTGACCGGGTCAATGGCTTGAGAATTCGGCTCATAGCAGATGCATAGGTTTCCAAAGAATTAATATGAAATTAATGGTTTATTTAATAATAAAAATGCAACAACATTCCCCCTCTCGTTTTTATTATTAAAGATATATGAGAATTTGATGGCCAAAGAAGGACCGCTATACATAATGAAGGTGTGCTTTGCATTGAATATTCACTTAGTGAAATAGTAATCTCTACTCCAGAGCTAGAGTGGTGTCAGACTTAAATTTTGGCTGCTTAGAAAAAATAGGGAGTCACCGCTCACAAATAATAATTCAGGTGTTGACATGAGCTTTATTAGCTAGCACGTTACGGCCTTGTGCTGACCCTAATTTTCATTAGCATATTTGAGAATAGCCCGTTCTCATAGGGAGCGGCCCCACTTCCATGCTCACATAAGTGAAATTCGCCAAGGGTGCTTCTATAATTCTAACACCCTACTCATATGAGCCACAGATTTTATTAAGAGCAAAAACTCAACCTTCTTTTCTTTACAGGATGAATGCACCCACACCATATGGATAGATAAAGATGTGATCACATGAATCTATATATTGTGCATTTTTTACGACCACCATATGATCATTTTTTCCATTGAACCTAATTTTTAGGATCTCTGATCATCGGGTTGGATATTCTCATATGTGGTTCATGATGTTGTGGGTTTCAACCCTATCCCCCTCGATGTGCATAAGATCCTTTCTCTTCCTAAGGCTTTGGCTAATAGATCTGCCAAATTATCAGTAGATTTAACATAATCTACACTGCTAATACCATTTTTCATATATGATCCACAGTACTTCATTTTCTTCTCACGGATCTAAATTTATTGTTATAATAACAGGTTTTTACTCTATCGATTGCAGCAGTGCTATCACAGTGTATTAACATAGATGAAACTAATATTTCCACAAATGAAATCTCAGACAATAAGTCTCTCAACCAACTAGCTTCCTCACTAGCTGAAGCTAAGGCAATAAACTCAGCTTCCATAGTTGAGTTAGCAATGATAGTTTGCCTTTAAGATTTTCAACATATAGCACCACCTACTAAAGTAAAAATATAATTAATAGTAAAGAGAGAATCAACTGATAGGATATTCTAGTCAGTATCACTGTAACCCTAAATCACAGCAGGATACTTCCCATAAAACAAGCCATAAGTTTTGATACCAACAAAATATTTCATCACACGTTCCATAGCATGCCATTGCTTTGTACCCAGTTTGCTTGTAAATCTACTAAGTATCCCTATTGTATATACAATATCAGGTCTCGTGCAATCAGTCGCAAACCGCAATCATACTACCATATTCATTTTGACTCAAAATTATATTTTCACTTTCAATAGTAAATAAATGAACACTCGAATCAAAAAGGGTAGTCACATTCTTGCAATTAAGAAAGTTGTACTTTCTTAAAATTTTCTTAATATAATGTGACTGATCAAGAAAGATTTTAGCTAGTGTTTTGGTAATTTTTATACCCAAAATAAAGTTAGCTTTACTAAGATCCTTCATTTCAAAATAATGATTTAGCATAATTTTTGTCTCATTGATAACATTTAAGTTACATCAAAATATTAGCAAATTATCCACATAAAGGCTAAAAATAACATACAACTTTTCAAAATTTTGTAATAGATGCACTTATCACACTCGTTTAATTTAAAGTCATTCTCAACCATGTAAGAATCAAATTTTTCATGCCATTATCTAGGTGCCTGCCTTAAGCCATACATGGATTTATTTAGCTTGCACACTTTGCTTTCTTTCTCAGGCTCAATGAACCCGATAGGTTGATCCATATAAATTTCTTCATTTAGGTCACTATTCAGACATGGAGTTTTTACATCAATCTAATGAATTTATATGTCATAAATTATAGCAATAGCAATTAGAACTCTGATGGATGTCATTGTAGTAACCGGAGAAAAAGTATCAAAGAAATCTAGATCTTCTTTTTGTTTATAACTTTTTGCGACAAGTCTTACTTTATATTTGTTTATACTCCCATTTGATTTCAACTTCTTTCTGAGTATCCATTTACAACCAACTGTTATACAATCTTAAGGTAAATCCACTAATTTTTATATTTTATTAGAAATTAGAGATTCTATCTCATCAGATACAGCGTCTTTTCAAAAAATTGTATCATTTGAAGATAAAACTTCTTGTAAAACAAGTGAGTTTTTTTCAATATTCAGAACAACATAATCATAACCAAAATCTTTTTCAATTCTATTTCATTTGCTTTTTCTTGGTTCAAAAATATTTTATTGATTTTGTAAAAAAGAGTTTGAAGAACTCAATTTATTTGAAACAATTTTAAAATCTCGACCCCATTATTTTTCGATTTATAAGAAAACTTTTCTTCATAAAAAATAATATTTGTTGATTCACAAATCACATTACTTTCAATGTCTAAATATCTATAGGCTGTATTGTTCAAGGGATATCCAAGAAATACACAAGTGGCAGCTCTAACACCCAATTTGGGTCTTTTAGGGTCTGGTAGCATTATATATGTTAGACAATCCCATACTTTAAGATATCCCAAATTTGGCTTATACCCTTTTCATAATTCAAAAAATGTCACCTTAGACTTCTTATGTGGCATACGATTCAAGACATAACATATAGTTAAAATGGTTTCACCTCAAAGATTTAAGGGTACACCGGTATCAACTATCATAGCATTTGTTAGCTCAATAAGTGTTCTATTTTTTCTCTCAGCTACTCCATTAGAGGCAAGTGAATATAGAGTAGTAGTCTCATGGATAATTTCTAAAGACTAAACAAAAGACTTGAATCCTGTAAATTCATACTCACGATCTCGATCATTTCTAATTCTTTTAATCTTTTTTACCGAATTGGTTTTCTACTTCATGGAGAAAATCTTTAAATTTATCAAAAGTATCATTTTTAGTTTTTAATAAATAAATATAAGTATATTTAGAAAAATCATCGATAAAAGTGATAAAATATTTATTTCCTCCATGTGTTAGAGTACTTTCAAATTCACAAATATCACTGTGAATTAGCTCAAATAATTCGGTACTTCTTTCAATACTTCTATGAGGTCGTTTACTGATTTTTGACTTACTATATGTTTCATATTTGTCAAAATTACTATTCAGTCTGAGAATTAATCCTAATCTTCTCATCAAGTTAACATATCTACTGTTGATATGACACAAACGAGCATGCCAAAAATTCACAGAAGAAAGCATGTATGCAGTAGTAGATGATTCTTTATTCTCAATGTTTAGTTTAAATATTCTGTCGCATGCACAACCTTTACCTACAAACTTTTCATTCTTGAAAATCACATACTGATCAAACTCGATGGTCTTTTTGAAGCCAGCTTTATTAAAAAGAAAATTTGGCATCAAGTTCTTTCTAATCGAGGGTGTATACAACACATCTTTCAAGATAAGTACCTTTCCAAAAAAAAATTTTAACTCAACCTCACCACTCCCTAAAACTTTAGAAGTATGTGAATCACCAAGCATAATACTTCTTGGTTGTTCATAGAGAGTAGATGTTTTAAACCAAGCTTTATTATGATAGATATGCTTGTTGGCACCAGAGTCCGTCCACCATCCTTCAGCATTCTCCACCAAGCATATGTCTGTTATCATCGCCATAAGTGGCTCTTTGGTAATATTAGCTTGAGGTACAGCTTTATATTTTTGAAATTTGCAAATTCGAGTAATATACCCACTTTTGTCACAGACATAGCAAACTATAGAATTTTTCACATGAGAAGGAGGTCTTTTGTCATTTTTCTTAAATTGAGCTCTACCACTATTCTTTCTAATTTTCTTTTTAGGCTTCAAGTATGCATTTCTAAAACGATTGTTATTAGGTAAAGAATTAGAAGATACTAAGTTTACCTTAGTGGCGCTAGCATCATTCTCTTTTGCTTCAAGTGCATCTTGGCCTCTTGCATCCTCTTCCATGTGAATGCGTGCAATTAATGTCTCAAGAGACATCACTTTTTGCTTGTGCCCAAGGGTTTTTTGAAATTCCCTCCATGATGGTGGTAGCTTGTCGATGATCCTTAATACAATCAAGTTATCTCCAAACTTGACTCTTTTAGATTGAACTTCATGGATAATCATCTGAAAGTCTTGAACTTACTCCACTACGGACTTTCCTTCGACCATCTGGTAGTGAAAGAAGCGATTAGCGGCATACTTCTTACACCGGCTTGTTCTGTACTATATTTAAGCTGCCAGCTCGTTCTGTATTATATTTAAGCTGCAATGCCTTCCAAATCTTCTTTACAGAGGAGTAAGTATTTTCATAATAATCATATAACTGATTTGAAAGGCAGTTAAGAAGATAATACCAACAGTTATACTCATTCTTCTCATATTTTTTTGTTTTCTCGTAGTGTTCGAGAAGTTCGTCATCGTTCATATCGTCAGTATTGATTTTCTTTGGGTTCTTCTTCGTGAGGACGTATGTAACTTTAAGTGGATTAAGATAGAATAACACTTTTTCTTTCCACCTCTTGAAGTGGCATCTTTGAAGCAGAAGGGCTTGTTGAGATCTTCGACAGTATCGTTTAACTTTTTTCGCTTGTAGCCTCCATCTTTGAATCTCTTTAAAATTGTTGGTGTGTATATTCAAAAAAATAAAGGTTAGTTACAAAATAATATAAAAAGTGTCGACGAGTCGATCAAACCGAGGTATGAAATTCTCGCTATCTCTAAGGATATTCAAGCCCTCTGCAGTTGGCAAAACCATTGAACCGATGCAGTAGAGTACTGATTTGTCCCCTCCAGGATACAACAGCTCGACCCTTGTTGTGTGGCTTCATCAACTTTGCACAAATATATGAGACCAAAACTCACCAAAAGAAACACCTTTTTTTAGCCTTTTCTATCTCAAGTAGAATATAGATTAGTGATATTGTAATTTTCGTTGTTTTTCAAAGCGTAGAGTAGCTCTCAATTTATAGGCTGATAGGAGTTACATAGCAATTAGTATAGCATAAATTCACATGTTGTGAGTTATAGGATTAAAGAAACTTGAAATTTAAAGTAGACAATTACCAAAAGTTTAGAAAAGCTTTGCAACTCATAAATGCGTAGGTTTCCAAAGAATTAATATGAAATCAATAGTTTATTTAATAATAAAAATGTAACAATAAGTTGTGTTGTACATATAAAAAAAGGGTAATTGCTTATATACCCCTGAAAAGTTTTCGACTTTCTAATTTACCCTTCTTAGAAGGCTAATATTAAAAATACCTTTTTTACGTTCTAACCTATTTCTAATATACCCCTAGAGTTAAAATATGTTAATGAACTATATTATGTCTATAAAATTACTATTTTGCCATTTTAAATATACTCTTCTACCATCACCGACTTTTCTTATTTGCCCTTAAGTTAGGAGTACACAAAATATTTTAATTTTTGGTCTTTTTCAAATATATCCTTCTACCATCACCAATATTTTTTATTTGCTCTTAAGTTAATGGCAAAAGTGGTATTTTATTTTTTTTTTAATTGTGGTAGATATTTAGCTCACTTTTAATCCAAGTTAACTTAACGAATGGTAACTGTAGGGGTATTTTGGAATAACGGAAGAATATATGAGGGGTATATTGGAAAGAAAAAAAGGAGTAAATGAGATATTTTCAAAGTTTTAAAGGGTATATAGGTAATTATCCCTATAAAAATTGATCAATATCTTTAATTGGTGAGTATAATAAGTTATATATAACCAATATTCATAATATTTGATTAAAATTTTTAAAAGAACATTATAAGATCTTATTGGGATCAATAAAACTAAATAAATCTGTACCAAAATATGTCATTAAGAGGTAATGCATATTTATTGGCACGCAAGCGTGCCACGTGTTTGTATGGAAACGTGTCTATTTGTACCGTGTCAAGCAAGCAACAGTACATCTCCGTGCCACGCTATTATAATTCTTGAGTTTTAGATTTCACTGCACATTCGTCATTCCTTTAATTCATAAAATAACATTTTAATTATTTATTTTATTTTGTACATTAGTCACTTTAAATTAACATTAATTTATCCTATAATTATTATCTAGTTGTTGGCTTCAATTTGTTCATACACATATACACAACAAATTCATGGTGCTCGTTGAGAACTTCTCATTTTTTTTTTACCAATTTGCATAAAAAATCCACAAGTTTTGAGCTGTTGCAAAACTGGGCCACATTTTTTAATTTTGCAGATTCGGGCCAGATTTTTCGCCATCGGACGAAAATACCCTTATTCCTTTTCTTTCTCTCTCTTTTTTTCTCTCNAAACTGGGACACATTTTTCAATTTTGTAGATTCGGGTCGGATTTTTCGCCATCGGATGAAAATACTCTTATTTCTTTTCTTTCTCTCTCTTTTTTTTTGCACTCTCTTCTTTTTTTTCGTTCATTATTTTTTTTGCTTTGGCGTGCCCTCCGCTGAACCCCCGCTGCCGCGCTCGTGCTCGCCGTCGCCGCCACCGGCTGCCGCGCCGCCACGCTCGTGTTCGCCTACCTCTACTACCAGCCCTGCCTCCCCACCTTCCTCTTCCTCTTTGTCCGACCCCACCGCGCCCGGATCTCTCTCTGATCCTGCCACCCGCGCCGCTGCCGCCACCCGCGCCATTGCCGCTGCCACATCCCACCGTCTCCGCTCCGCCGCGCTTCGCTGCCGCCGCCGCTAGGAGCACGCATCCCACACGATGCTGCGGCCGCCACCCGTGCCGCTGCCACTGCCGCATCCCACCTTCTCCACTCCGCCGCGCCACGCTTCGCTGCCGCCAGGGGCCGGCATCCTACCTTATTCATAGAGCAGGGAGGAGACGGAGGAGAAAGAAGAAGGAAGAAGAGGAAGAAAAAAATAGTGTAAATTGGAGGAGGAAGAAGAAGAAAAATAGTAAATTTCACCTTAATGGTGCAAAATTGGGCAAAATTGGGCCAATTTTGGCGAGAATTGCACAATTTTGCACAATTTTGCCTAATTTTATACTATTTTGTCTAAAATTGTACAATTTTTCTTTTCCTCCTCTTCCTTCTTTCTTTTTTACACCATTACACTATTTTTTACACCTTAAAAAATTATATTTTTTGGACACTCTCATCTCCCTCGCCGGAGAGTAGTCCTCGAGGGAGATGACGGCGTCCTTGCCCTCGACGCCTATCTTGTAGGAAAAGAAGATGCCGCCGGCGAGGAATCCGAAGATCATCTCGAGCATGAGGCCGATGGCGACGATGGTCTTGAGGTGCCTGCGGAGGCCGAAGATGAGGAATCCGCCACCGGAGGAGGAGGATGAGGAGGGCTTGGAGGAGGGTGAGAGGAAGGAGGGGGGCGATGATGAGGCGAGGGAGGCGAGGATGGCGATGAAGGGGAGCAGGGTGAGGCGCTCGCAGGCGAGGACGAAGAGGAAGGAGGAGGCGAGCCAGCGGAGAAGGGCGGGGAAGGAAGGGGAGGCAGGGAGGGTGCGGCGGAGGAGGGCGGCGCGGGCATGTGTGAGGGTGGAGGCGGAGGAGTGGAGGGCGGCGGAGGGGAGGGCGAGTAGGGTCGGGGCGAGGAGAAAAATAACGAAGGAAAAAAAAAAGAGACAGAAAGAAAAGGAAAAAGGGTATTTTCGTCCGATGGTGAAAAATCCGGCCCGAATCTGCAAAATTGAAAAAGGTGACCCAGTTTTGCAAAAGCTCAAAGCTTATGGATTTTTTTATGCAAAATGGCCTTTTTTTTTTCTAGTGCTTCTTAATTAATTAATTAATAGGGAGATCTGTACATTGGTAGAGTTGTACAGGTCAGTTACTTGCCTTCGATTTTGTTCTTCAAAAATTTTATTTTTGAATGTCAAAATAAGCATCAAATAATATCACACTTAGTATAAAAATTTTGGATTGTAATTAGAAGCTAGAAATATGGTCAAATGTATGCTAGAATATAATAGTATATTTAGTTGTAATCTCGATGGATCATTAATTTGTTATACTGTATACACAAAAATCAAAAAATAAAAATACAGAAAGAAGATATTGAAATTTACGTAATTCGACAATTACCTACGTCTATAAAAATAACGAAAGAAATGTATACACTAAGTAAAAAAAAAAAACTATAAGCTTATACCCCCTCGTGTTTTCTTCAAATAAAAAATAAAAAGATTATGGTAAGGCATATCTTTTTCTTTTCAACGAAAAAATCAAACAGCCGAATTAAAAAAACTTTCTAAACAAAAAGTCCTAATCGAGAAGGGTAAATTAGTTAGAGAAGCACAAAAACTTTTGACTAAAATCTTTTATACATTAATTTGCTTTGAAAGATGGATCCAAAATTGGTTAGGCAACTGGTCACCAACTTCCACTCTGTAGCCGAGCTCCAGCCGCCCGCTTTACGCTTAGGTCCTGCATGCGCATCTTCTGCCGTAGTACAGCTATTCTTCATGAAGACGGACCAATATGTCTTCTCCTTGCGCTGCTCGTGCGCGCGCTCTGCTGCCGATTTCAAACCGCCGACCAAAATTGATTAGCGGGCACGCGCAGTCGGTTCACACCCTTATGAAGACGAATCATTTTGCCCCCTCCTTACGCTGCCGTAGGCACGACAACTTTCTGCCGCGCCGAGAATCAATTAGCCGGCACACTCGGTTCGCGCCCCGCACGGCATATCATTTCCCCGTCCCCGCCCGTCTTTTTTTTTAGGGCAATTGTTTATATACTCCTAAACAATTTTCAACTTTCTAATTTGTTTTTCTGAGAAAAATAATATTAAAAATATATTTTTTACGTTCCAAATTATTTCAAATATATTTCTAGAGTTAAATTCTGTTAGTGAACGATTAGTAATAATCGTTATCTCTATTAAATTACTATTTTGCCCTTTTAAATATATTTTTTTGCCATCACCAATTTTTTTTTTTATTTAATCTTAAGTTATGGATAAGAAAATTATTTTGATTTTTACTCTTTTCAAATATATACTTCTACCAATATCAACTTTTTTTTTTTTTGCTCTTAAATTAAGGGCAAAAGAGATATTTTGATATTTTTTAAGGGTTAATTGCATATAGATTTCCGCAAACATGATGAATTGCAGATATATTCCTGTAAAGTTCAACTTTTATAAGTTATTCCTACAAAAGTCCTAATGTATTCAGATATGTCCTTACCGTTAAGATCCGTTAAAGAAATTTAATTAACCACGGTTGAAATACTTAATCATGATTAATTAATACGGTAATTGACAATTTTATCCTTCTTCTTCTTCCTCTTCCTCTCCCTCTTCATCTTCTTCTTCTTCTTCTTCTTCTCCGTCTTCTTCTTCCTATCCTCCTTTTCTCCTCCTTCTTCTTCCTTTTTCTTTTCCTCCTCTTTCTTCGAATCGGCCGCACCTTCGCCCTCCGCCTCGTCGCTGCGGGCCTCAGCCTCATCCTCGTTGGCCGCAACTCCGACAAGCTCCGCGAAGTCACCACCGCCGCCGCCCGCTCCAGCAACCCGAAAAGGAAGAGAAAGGGAAAAAGGGACATTTGTGATGCATTTTTGCAAACATATACCGGCTGAAGCTTTTGAAGGGATATATTTGTGAGGGAAAAAATATCATTTCGTGAACCTACTGTTAAAAAATAAACAGCTCTCTAACGGATGGTAACCAAAGGGATATATCTGAATACATTAGAACTTTTGTAGGGATAACTTATGAAAGTTGAATTTTGTAGGTATATATGGGAAAACTTCAAAACCTGTAAGGACTGAGATTTTGACAGTGCAATTAGACTCTCTGTTGACGATGTTTATGTGTGTAATTTAATTACATAAGCACACGTCAAATTTCAGGCAAAACCGAGCTAAAGTGGAGAAGTTATGAGACCCGGAAGTTCGACTTAAGTGAATAGTAACTCCGGTTTTCCGGAGAAGCCACGAAGCAAACTTGGCCTCTGGCGCGTACAGACCTCCGAACATAGTGGTCCAATAGCTCGTTTCGAACCTCTCGACTATACTGGAACCATTGGCGCTGACAGAATCGGATTCTGATGCACGGTTATCGAGAAAAAGGGATTTTATCAAAAAGAGGGTTCCCGCTCTTTGCTATTCGTGCGTTTTAAAGCTCCGCGTGCTCTGTGCTTGTGACCTGGGGTTAGGTGAGAGTTGTTTCTGATACCTACTGGTGGTAGGGAATTCAAATTTGAATTTGAATTAAAGGTTTTAGAGTTTATGCTTGGGTATATGTGCGATATACGGATTAATTAGAGAGCGGATGGGTTTCGTCGTGAATCCGTGACCAAATCGGACGAAACAAAAATCCGACATGCTGAACGCAATGGTGCGGTCGGATCAAAAATCCGACGGACGGATCTCCGGGAGTTACAAAATGTTCGCTGAGGGGTCAAAGCGGCTAAACGGATAAATCGCGGAAAGACCCTATATTTTATGTGTCATTTCGCGTGATATCGAATGTGGAGGGTCTTGTGTGCATAATTCACTTGCTGGCAGGGGGCTGGATTGTAAATAATAGACTTTGGAGGGGTTCCTCGCAAAGTGACACTTGGCATAAATCGGGCATCTAGGGTTTCCCATTATTCTTTTGGCTGCCATAATCACCTGACTAACCCTAGCCGCCCCACCTCCTCCCTGCCCAATCAGTGCGCACGCCCCGGCCGCCGACGAGCAGCTCCGGCCGCCGAAAAAGGCACCCCGGTCATCTCTCGATTCCCCTCTAGCCCGGACAAGCCGCGTCTTCGATCGTTGTGCTCGGGGGAACGTCAAAGCCCGAGCACCATCTCCCCCAGGCCGAGACCAAGCTCCGGCGCCCTTCCCCGCCGTCCCCCGTCGTCCCCGCGCGCCGCCGGCCGCCGTCCAGGCTCCCTGCGGCCACCTGCGTCACCCAGGCCGAGCCTGGGTGATCTCGGTATCCCCGAGCCGCCGACGCCTCCCCTCGGCCGCGCCGCCCTCCTGTCGGCCCCGGCAACCTCCGGCAACCCGGCGCGCTCGTTCCCCCGCCGTCCCCGCGCGCCGCCGGCCGCCGCTGGGACAACCTGCGGCCGCCCAGACCTGTGCGGGCCGAGGTTGGGCCCGCTCGGCTTCCACGTTTCGCCGCCGCCCACCGAGGGGTGCACCGCCTTACCCTCGACCTCCGCCGCCGGTTCGTCCCCGTCCCGACCTCCTCCGGCCGCCGCCGCGCCGCCGGGAAGAGCAAACCCGAGAGAGAGTGGGTGGCGTGGATCTCTGCCGCCGCGCCACCGGTTGCCGCCCGCCGCCGGCCATCACCATCCCCGGACCTCCCGGACCGAGTGCTCCCTCCTCCGGCCGGACCGCCCGCTTCCCGGCCGCCGGCGACCATCCCTAGCTCCCACTGCACTGGTAAGGCTGTTTTTACATTCCAGCACAGTAATTTAGCGTTCCGGCCACCTTTCCGGTGATCCGACGAGTCCCCGACACCCCGGGAAGTGAGCACGATGATCTAGGGTTCGTGCTGAACATCGTGCTCACCTCCGACAGCGGCAAAGATGCCCTGGTTATTTAGTTAGTCGCGATCTTCGCGCTGTGCGCGCAGTTTAACAGATCTTCGCACCGTTCGTACGCGCACCGCAGCAGCCGGCAGTGCTCCGAAAGGTGAGCACGGCCTCCGTCATGCTGAAATCTGTCGGCGAGTATGACAGTCTGATTAATTGACCTCTGGTTTGCGTAGACGGACAATAAAAGCCCGAAAAACACATGAAATAATGTGATTTCTTGGAATCGGGAGGGCTTTTATGCAATTCTGGTTGTTGCGGCTGCTGTTGGCAGCATGGGTAGGCTGTGGGTGACCTCTGGACTGATTATCCAAGGCCCCAGACCTTTGAGAAGATCGAAAATGTATTTCCGGTGCGTTTGTCGGCAAAATCCGCCGACGGAACGCGGTTTTGGTTCGGAATTATTCCGACGGTGCTTCGTGAGCTATTGTGTAGTCGCTGAGCCTTGTTGGCTGGTCACCATCATTACATTGTGGGTTCGGTGATGATGGGTGAGCGACGGTGGGTTCCGGTGTCGAAATAGACACTTCCGGGAACCCGGATTCGTACAACTATCCGGTGATAGTTGTGTAGTGTTGTTATCTTGTGTTTGCTGCCAAAACATCCAAATTGGAGTGTTTTGGAGCAGCAGATGACTCGTGACACGAGTCGGTGAGTTTCGGGACACTTAGTGGGTCCCGACGGCGTCCCGGTGTGGTTTTCGGGACTTCCGGCGTATTACGACGATCGGTTCAGGAAACCGATTCTCCGTGGGTTTATTTGTGGGGTTTTGCTTTTAGGGTTTCTTAGCTGAGGGTTAGATACTAACCCGGTGGACCCTCTGTAGGTCCGGTTGACATTCTTTTACAGTCAGGAGACAGGCGCGACAGTTGTACAGGTGGGTACTTCGATCCGACGTCGGTACAGTGGTGCACGTTCGGTGATGGTTCCTTACCCTTGCTCCTTTGTTATTATCCATGCATTCATATATATTGAGCTTTGCACCTCTGTTGTTTACATTACACCCACGTCGTTTGATTATACTCTACTCGTTGTTTACATGCTTAGTATCCTGAGTAGGAGTAGAGTAGTTCTATCCGCATCCGTATCGGTTGACCTAGTTGGTCTGTTGAGCATCCGTATCTGTTGACCTAGTTGGTCTGTTCTGCATTCCTCTACTCAGTTAGTTCCAGGTTGATATCATGCTTAGGAGTAGAGTTGACTTATCTGTTCACTATATCTGTGATTTGGGTTGGGCGGTTCTCCTATGTTGATATCATATTGAGCCTTGCACCTGCATTTATATTTGCATTTCTCTACTCAGCTATTTCCATGTTGATATCATGTTTAGGAGTAGAGTTGACTTATCTGTTCTATCTATATCTGTGATTTGGTTGGGCGGTTCCCCATTTGATATCTACGACCTATTCGGTCGAGTTGCTACAGTTCTATCTTGACATACGTAGCCGATTAGTTGCTGATGGCCTATACGGTCGGTGTGCCCTGAGGGGCTGGATTGTCGGCTAGTTGCCGATGGATGATCTTTGAGCATACTACATTGATCGCCACTGCAGGTACGCATTTCACGAACACCAGCGGTCTGATCCACCGCAAGAGGGTGTTCTTTTCCGGAAAAGTGGTTGGATTGCCAACCCGTGAGCCCAGGGGCTTTATTGCGAGGGTATATGCTTCTGACCCAGGGGCTTCATTGCGAGGGTCAGGTACTGTGCTTCTGACCCAGGGGCTTCATTGCGAGGGTCAGGTGCAGGTTGAGCAGTGTGGCATGGGCCTGAGGTCTTCGGACCAATAGGGCAGCGAGATTGGGTACTTTTGAGCTTATCGTCAGTTGACGCATGCATACAGTAGCTGTAGTGTTTATTTTCAGTACATCCTTATCTGTTTATTGTAGCTACTGTTTTATTTACCTGCATCTATACTTGTCAGCTCCTTACTTATCAGCATCTTTACTTACCAGCACTTATGTCTATCTAGTTCTCCGTGTTGTTGTATAGCTCTCTTCCTGATCCGGTGAGTACTCCTCGCCTTCTTCGGCTTGCGGTACCCACTGGGAGGGGAGACATGTTTACATGTTCTCACCTCCCCCACCATTTTTCAGGTATCGCGGGCGATGAGTAGTGGGACGAGACGTGAGGTACGTGTGTAGCGGTCGATAGAGCTTCCGACCCAGGTTATTTCGATTTAGCTATTACCCTTTATTACTTCTGATGATATATATAGCTTAGTCGGTTTACATGGTTCAGTTCTGTTTTATTATCTGGATTTTCAACGGGTTTTGGAATGAACTAAAAGATTGGTGTTTTCTCGAAATAAAACAGTTTTCTACCCCTCGTGGTAGCTGGTTTTGAAAAAGAATGGTTCCCGTGTGGGGAACAGTTTTCAAATTAAATTTTCTGTGGTTTTTATGGATTTAGTATTTCAAAATCAGTTTCCAGGTAGGAAACATTTTAACTGATAGATGTGGAATGTTTTCATAACTCAAGTATCATATCTGTGTGTGTGAATGGAATGGATGAATGTTATCTCTCTTGTTCATCTGGTTGTGGTTGTGTGTGTATCTATACTCTGTTGTACTTGTGCGACGCCGTGCAAATACAGGGGAGATTCTGTCCGTGGGAACAGTGGATTCCCTGTGTTTGTGGCGGATCTGGCACTCTGGGGTCAGGTTTTCAAAAAAAAAATTTATAGCTAATTTTCCGCTGTGCTTTTGAACAAATAAAAGGACCCCGGGGCGTGACAAAACCACCCCCCTGTGGTTTCGTAGTTTCTCACTTTGCCCCCATGTGGTTTAAAGTGTATCAATTTGCCCCTCTGTGGTTTCGTTTTTATCTTTTCGGTAGCTTTTTCGTTAATATTTCGTTAAATTATATACAAAAAACTTCAGATATCCATCTAGATTTATCAAATATTCACTTTAGTACCCTTTAATTTTAACTTTATTACTGATTTAAGGGAAAAAAATAATGAAATTGATAAGAAAAGAGAAAAACAAAACCACAGGGGGGCCAAGTGAGAAACTACAAAACCACAGGGGGGGTTTTTGAAGTTTTTTCGGTATATATTTGCAATTCACCATATTTACGGAAACCAGTATGCAATTAACCATTTTTTTAAAATTCTGATAGACATTTAACTCATGTCTAATCTGTGATAACTTAACGGAACGAAAGAACATGCGAGAGATATATTGGAAAAAAAGAAATAAATTAGATATTTCCAAAGTTTTGACAACTATATTGGCAATTGATTTTTTTTTTGTTTTTTGTTTTTTGTTTTGTTTTGTTTTGTCTGCTATAAATACAGCTACTTGTCGTCATCAAATTTGCACAAACACAAAAACATGGATCTCGCGAGTCTCTCAGGGGCCGTTTGGTTGGATGTAGTTGCAGAAACAGTGTAGTTGGAAATACATGCAGTTGCAAATGCTACAGTTATAACTACACCTAGTCTGTTTGGTTTTACGCAGTTGCAACTGCTGCAGTTACATTTCTTCTGTTTGGTAATATGAAGCTGATAGTTGTATTTATGAATTTTGTCACATCTTCAGATAGAGTGGTGAGGTTACCTTCACTAAACATAAAATAATTGTATAAATTTATTAATTATTTAAATTTACTATTTATAAATAAATAAGTAGATATATATAATATTTTTATATTTTTCAATAATTCTTCAACTTATTAATCGACACATTTAAAATTTTTAATTTATTTAATTTTAATATGTAAATCAAACTTTAAAAATTTAAACGATTCTCTCATTTTTTTTTTCAAATTTAATAATTATAATTAATTAAAATTTATTAAATTAACATACACTATCACATTCTATAAAAATTTAGAAAAAAAAAACTATATTTATATTTTAAATAAAATAAATTTAAAAAAATTAATTTTTTGCACAAAGCTTGTATTGTCTAAAAAATTTTATTAGTATGAGTTTATTTATAAGTATTTTTATTTACCTATATACATATATTATTTATTTATTTAGCTATTTATTTATTTATTTATTATTATTAATTTGTGGGTGATCCTATCCCTCACCAACTGCTGCAGTTGGAACTACGACCAATTTGGATGTAGTTCCAACTGCAGCATTTGGGCCTTCTTGTGCAGTTGGAACTGCAGCAGTTGAACTCAACTACACTAAACCAAACAAAGGAATTGTAGCTGCACGCATTTGCAAATGCGTACAACCAAACAGCCCCTCAGTGCTTCTCATCTCTCTATTGTTTCTTATAGTACTTGCAAAGAAACTTATTGTGCTTGCAATAAGAAGTAAAGGACCGGCGAGAAGGTTTCCTCCGGGGCCGCCGCCTCTTCCCATAATCGGAAACCTCCGAGAGCTTGGATCTTTGCCCCACCGATCCCTCCGAGAGCTCTCGGAGATCTACGGGCCGCTCATGCGTCTAAAACTCGGCCTGGTCTCGACTATCGTGGTCTCCTTCGCTTTGATTGCCGAAGAAGTCTTAAAGACTCAAGACAAAACTTTTTGTTTCAGACCTCCTCTTAGCTCTCTAAGGAAGGTCTTTTACGGCGGGCTCGACATTGCGTTCACTCCTTACACTGCCTATTTGAAGTATGCTAAGAAAATTTGCGTCACGGAGCTTTTATGCTCGCCGAGAGTGCAATTGTTTCGACCGATAAGGGAGGGGGAGGTCGGTATCCTCGTAAAGACAATACTACGGTCGCGATCGCGGTCGGAACACAGCTTGGTTAACTTGAGTGAGATGTTCCTTTGCTTGCTTAACAACATCACGTGCCGGCAAGTGCTAGGGAGGCGGTTCGCGGCGGAGGGGGAGTGTGGGCGGAGTCGGTTCCACGACATGGTGACGGAATGGACCGACATGATGGGCCACTTCAATCTCGGGGAGTTCTTCCCGTCTTTGGAGTGGATCAACTTGCTTTCTGGCTTGCACGGCAGGTTCGCGGAGAATTTTCGAGCCGTTGATGCTTTCCTCAACGAAGTCGTCGAAGCCCGCATGGCCGAGCACGAGGAGGATGGCCGTGAGGCCGATCGCGGTTATATAATCGATGCTCTTCTGAAGATTCAAGATGATCGCCACCAGGGGCGGAGCTATTGAGGGGCTGAGGGGGGCCATGGCCCCCCCCAACATTTTTATAATTTACATAATAGTCCTTTATATATAAGCAATTTTAAAAAAAATTTTTATTTAATTTTAAAAGTATGATAAGTAATCTGTTTTTTTTTAAAAAAATTTGACGCTAATATAATACTCTCTCAATTTTGAGTTTATTTTATTTTTTATTTAGTACGTTCATAATTTCTAATTATTTTAGATAATTTTTTATTTAATTAAATTAAAAATTATATTAAAGTTAATAGCTCTGTTAACTAATAGTTATTTATCGTCACAATTATATTTAGTAAAAATTAAAAAATTAAATCATTCACTGAATTATTATTAGATTTAGTAAATTTCAAAGTTATTTGAGTGAAATAATATAAATAAAATAATTAAAAGTTAAGTATAAATAAAAAAGGGGTAATGCCATTTTACACTAATTATTTAGTCAATATATTTTCTCATCAAAAATTTAACTAGGTAAACCTTGTTTGTTTGCTAAAATTTTGATTTGTACGTATTTTGGCCCCCCTCATAATCGAATGCTAGCTTCGTCCCTGATCGCCACGGCAAATTTCGCCTTTCGAAAGACAATGTTAAGGCAATTCTCATGGTGAGCGAATTTCGCCAACAACACCCCTTTGCCCTTAATGTTTTCAAAATTAAAAACAAAAATATCAAAGTATAAGAATATTCATGATCAGGAGATAATGTTTAAATCTTTTTATATAAAGTTACTACAATATATAATAACGCATGCACTTGGTAATTATTCATCCAATATGAGAAAGAAAAGGAAAAAACACACAAAATCGCGCAATTTCGATTTTTTATTGGCTTAATTATGCTTTAAATCCTGCTGCATAAGCTAGCATTGAAAATAAGGCTTCGTCATCTTCTGTAGGATTTGTTCATTGCTGGGACCGACACCGGCACCGTCACACTGGAGTGGGGAATGTCCGAACTAGTAAGGAATCCGCGCGTAATGAGAAAGGCCCAGAATGAAGTAAGATCTATAATCAGGCCGGCGAAAAAAGTGGTAGAAGAGGTTGATCTCCGCAAACTCGCATACCTCAAGCTAGTAGTAAAGGAGATCTTGAGATTGCACCCTCCCACGGCTTTCCTGCTCCCCCGCGAAAGCCGAAAGGAGTGCCAAATTAACGGCTACAATATACTGCCGAACACGAGGGCTATGATCAATGTATGGGCTGTACAACGAGATCCGAGGATATGGGGTCGTGACGCGGAGGATTTTCCCGGAGAGGTTCGAGAACAGCAGGGTCGAGTTCAAGGGGCAACACTTTGCGCTCATACCGTTCGGGTCCGGTCGGAGAGGGTGCCCGGGGATCGCCATGGGTACAACTGTTGTAGAGCTCGCGCTTGCGAACCTTCTCCACGCCTTTGATTGGTCTATGCCCAAGGGGGCCGGCGGTGAGGAGCTCGACATGGATGAATCTTTTGGAATTGTTGTACGTCGAAAATCGCCTCTTTTTCTTCGAGCTGTACGAATTGAATTAGCAACAGATGAACCCTCAAATTCTCATCTGGAATAACAGCTTGTTCGATCGTCAAACATTTTCGAGCTATAAACTATTAGTAATTAAACCTTGAAAAAAAATACAAAAAAATAAATTAAGCTCGCCGAACTGTGTGATATATATCCTTGTGAGCTTTTTTTTTCCATAGTGATTAACTAGCGAAAAACCAACCTTTCTTTGCGAGCTCCTATCCAAAATGTTGTATAATATAAACTATTTTATATATAGGACTATATATATATATATATATATATATATGTATATATATATATATATATAAGCGTAATGAATCTTTTTGGTATTATATCCATGTAAATATACGTCTTTAATTTTGAAGCGTCTCCACTTCAAAGTTGCACAATGTACATGCATGCTATTGTACGTGGATCTAATTTGGATCTAATTCACGGACCGTTTACGTAAAATTTTATAAGATATTTTAGATTCAGGGCTAGAGCCTGTTTGGTAACTACTGAAAGATAAACTAGAATTTTGTTTCATACTATATTTGGTATTCTCAAAGACTCTATACTTTATAAAAAAAATTATAGTGTTTTAGACTTTTAGTTTATCTTCTAAAAAATTACTCTTTTTTTATTTTTACGTAAGATAAAATTTAAAAAAGTTAAATCCATCAAAACATAATTAAAGACATAAGAATCAAGCACCATCAAAATGCAAAAAAAAAATAAAAAATAAAAATAAAAAATCATTTACGCTTGCATTAATAGTTGATCGAAAAGGATTAAGAAGAAAAAAAAAAAATCATTTACAGCCGCAGCGGCACCGGCTCGGCGCCTCGTGCTGCAGCGGCGGGAGCTTCTTGTCCGCAGAGGCGCCGCCGCAGGTGAGGACTGTAGATGGAAGTTGCTTTTGAAAGTAATTTAAGGCTTGCTAATACACTTTGCTACAGCAATTAAGTGGAAGGAAAAATAAACACTTTCATTCAAAAAACTTGATTACTAAAGACTTACAATTAAAAGACTTAAATAAAAAAAGAAACTTGAGGCTTAAGAAAACCTAACTCAACACATGTTCTCCACTACATCCACTACACATGTGCTCCTAGAAACTAGCTACCATGAACTCTACAACATTACCCACTACTTACACAAATTAAGGCACTAATCCACTATTTCCATGATCTTAGCCCACTACTTGCACCCACTACTTGCACAATAGTAGGGCTACTAATATCATAAGATTTGCATCATTTTCCAACAAGAACGTCCTCTTGTGAGTTATAGGGTTTTTTCTTTTTAATTTCTCCATTATTACGATGAAAAGTTCACTTTACAGAGTAAATTTTTTTTTTCGACCAACCTTGCCAACCGGGCCAACGGAAGAAAATAAATAAATAAATAAATAAATAAATCGAGCTCTCCAAAATACAGAGTAAATTGGCCATTACTCTGTATTCATGGTTTGCCAAATCAGAGTTTTAAAAATTTACGTGAGCCTAAGTACGGATAAAATGTTGTGGTTTCGTGAGTTTTTACTTCGCCGGTTATTTTACTGCCAGTATCCTATGGTATTTTTTATGATGTATTTTACACAGGATAGTAAAATGAGAGTTGAGCTGGAATATTATTAATAGTATTTGAATTTTTTTCATTATCGATTTTTAAGCCATTAGATCTACACTTTAATCAATTTCATCCTTTAAATTATACTATTCAACAAATCACTCACTCAACCCTAAGAGTCATTATCATCTCAACACTATAAGTTTTCATCAAGTGTTAAAAACTTAGATAAGCAAAAGAGTCCAAATACTATTAATAGTATTTCAGCCCAATTTTAGTTTTTAACTAATGTATAACAAATTCAACAAATTGTATATTTTATTTTAAAACCATTAAACAATGTAGCAATTTTATCAATGTAAAGAAATGAGTTAACTTCATAAGGAATACAAATGAAAATCAAACTAAACCCGTCGATATGTCCGAGTGGTTAAGGTGACAGACTCGAAATCTGTTGGGCTCTGCCTGCGCAGGTTCGAATCCTGCTGTCGACGATTTTATTTTATTTTAATTTAATTTATTTTATTTTATTTTTTATTAACAGATTTAATTATTCTATATTTGAACTTTAATTGCTTTTGGAAAAATATTCGGATCGTTTTCATTCGGTCGCTGTGCTTTCGTTTTTTCAAATGCTATACTAATGTACTAATTTTTTTCAAGTTAAATAACATAGTTAGTTAATTCAGATTCGGCAAAGATTCTCGCGTAAAATTTGTTTTCTAATTTTTAAATTCGTTGAAAAATTCGATTTGAAAAACGGATTTTTGCGGAAAAGAGTGGGAAAGCCGATTTATTTGGTGGGAAAAGAAGAATTGAGCATTCTTCTACTCATTGAATGAAGAAAATAAAATTGAGAGGGGACAAGATGTTCTCCTTTCATCAAACTCAAACTCAACATTATTTATTATGGTCTCCTTGATGGGTGATCCGATACTGGTGTAGACTCAAAGCTTGTCTTTGCACATTGAGGATGAGCACAAATACTAATCGAATGTTCTTTAGATGCCTCAAACACCATGTTTCTCATCTATTTATGTCTTTAGCTTTACAAAAGATAGCTTTATTATTAGCAACACTCCAATGGTTCCACATTAAATGCGAATAAAATTATGAGTGAAAATATAAGAGATCATAAATTCTAATAATAATAACTGAACTTAAACATTTTGGGCTGTTGGTTTGGGTCCAATGTACCGGATTGTTATATTTGGTATCAGAGTCAGTTCATCAGCTGAAAGTGTGAGATGTTTGGACTGACGAAGGATGTAAAGGTATAAATGGGGAGTAGTGTATGACACCCAATAATCCTACATTGGATTAGTTGTGATTGACACCCAGTAATCCTACACCGGATTATTCTATATCTGATTAGTTGTGATCGACAATACAAGAGATTATGGATCCTAATAAAATAACTGAGTTTAAGTATTTTGGGTCGGTGGTTTGGATCCAATAAATTATTATTTTTAGTGGGCCTTATCGTTATAATAATACTATTGCACTTAAAAAACAGTAGTTCGATGTAGTATTTGCTTAAAAAAGAATATAATGGCCAAATGAAAAAAAAAAAAAAAAAAGTACAACCAAAATTGGACAAAAACTACTTGAACTTTAAGCCAAAAATGTACAAAAACCCCTTGAACTTTAGCGGCAAATGTGCAAAACTACTTGCACTATAACTCCTTCACCAAATAGGCGTATGTAACCTCAATCATACAATCATAGTTACGAATTATACAGCAATTTTGATTACATGTCGGGTTCAATTATTAAAGATTTTATTATTAGATATTTGAACTTTACTGTTTATGAAAAAAATATACGAAGATCACTTCAACTTTAGCTTCTTCGCAAATAGGCGTCTGAAATCTCAATCGAAGTTACAAATTACACAACTAATTTAAACGCATTTCATAGATGTGGTTTTGTAAATCCGCAAAGTTTGAGAAACTTTTTTTTTTCGCATCCAATTTTGATAATTAAGCATGATATGTACAATGGCCGCTTAAACTTTAGCTCCTTCATAAACATGCGAGTGAAACCTCAATCCAAGTTACATATTATACATTTAGTTTAATTGCAATGTCGCACACATAGTTCTGTAGAACTTTAAAATTTAATAACTTTTTTTCTCCCATCTAATTTTAATAATTAAGTACAAGAATTAAAAATTGGGTGACCAACTCATAAGTTGTTTTTAATGATAAAGCTTTCGAATCAACGATCCATATCGTTAAACATGATTTAGAATATTTAAAATTTTTAAAAATTATATTTTATAATTTTGACATCATTTACTTTACAATCAAAAGATCTTAAAATTGACCATTTTTAATGGCTGGTATGAGATATTTGTTAATTTAACAGTGTAAAAGAATCGGAGCCGATTGAATTTTTGATAAAAAAAATTTATTCACTATCTAAATAAAGAACAATAACTCTGATTTTGAATTGAAGAATCCGATCACCTATTTTAGAAGATCGTTCAATTTTGATAATTACATTATTTATCTCTATGTAACTCTGTCATTGTCTCGAATAGCTCCAGTTATTTGGGATAATTGATGAATTTAGCTATGAAATCCTATAAAAATTAATTTACTAATAAAGTTATCTATAATTACTTAATAAAGTGCTATCAATTTTGATGGTATTAGTAAAATAGAAGATTTCTTTTATCTAATTTTTTAATATATTTTTTGAGTTGCAAATTAAATATATGTTGAGATGTGAAATAAAGTCATGCGTCAAACTCACTTTAGCAAAGTTTTAAAACCTAATTTGTCAATTTTTTAAATTTTTAGATCCATTTGAGATGATAATAAAGTATAGACCCGATAGTGATTGATATAACTTTTAATACTGAGGATAATTGAGATTGTGGCTAAAATGTAAGAAGGCTTTTCATAATTTAGCCAAAAAAATAACTTCTAATCTTTCGTCTGAAAAATATTTGCATCTACCGGGTGCAGCTTGCATTGCGTGAACCAATATCTAACGCTATTTATTTTATTATATTTTTTAATTTAATGATTTAAATATTAAATAAAAAAAATGCTGCAACTTTAAAATATTTATAATTAAGAGATTAAATAGGATGGATGGTTAGTGGAAGGCCGTGTATGGTTAATATAAATACACTGAGCACAGAATTTTTAACAGGGTAAACTTCAAATACCATCCTTATAGTTTCGTACTTTTTCACTTTAGTGTCCTATGGTTTAAAGTATATCAAGTTAGTATTCTGTAGTTTCATTTTTATCTTTTCACCAGCTTTTCCATTAATATTTTGTTAAATTATATATCAAAAACTTCAGATACCTCACATAGGTTTATCAAATATTTACTTTAGTACCCTTTAGTTTTAACTTTGCTACCGATTTAATGAAAAAATTAGTGGAATCGATAATAAAAAGATAAAAATGAAACCATATGGTACTAAATTGATACACTTTAAATCATAGGGTACTAAAGTGAGAAAGTGTGAAATGGAAAGTATTTGAAGTTTTTTCTAAATTTTTTTAGCAACCTGGAAAAATTTGGAAAACCAGGCAACAAAATGTATGGATGGTCCCTGTACAATTGCCAATTGTAAGGTGCTCCCTGTGCTTGTCATTCAAAATTTTTTTTTTTCTAAACTTTCATAAATGCTTATATTTTTTTAGTCTCTAATCATTAAACATTTTTTTATAAAATAATTATGTTATTTTTTTGTAACTTGTCTAAAATTATTTTATTATAATTAACTTAAGCAAGATTAGAAAGGCTTTTTTGTGATAAAAAAATAATTTTAACAAAACTAAAGCATAATGCATGTCGAAGTTCAAAAATTACATTGTGAAAATTAAAAGTACAAGGACCTGGTTGTAAATTTTACCCAACAAATGTCATTGGCAATTACTTATTTACGTGACGTAGTAAAATTACAACAATGCCCTTTATGCATTAGTTATTTTTTTGTGGTGATAATACAGTACAAAATAATATGGAGAGAGGACTAGCGAGAGAAGCGAATATGTTTTAAAAATCGAGTCAAATAACGATTCAAAAATATTACTGGTTCAAGAGTCACTGATTCACCAATATGTCAATAACTAGTTGAACCAGTGACAATAACATAATGTCATAAATTTAGTCTACAGAGAATATATATTATCATTTTAACATTATACTTAATAATAAAAATACTGATTTTTAAACCAAATTAAGTAACTATAATGTTTTTAAGTTTTATTTTTTTATTACATGAATATGTGTTAATAGAAAATCAAATCAGTTAAATTGATTTTAAATCGTTGGATTTCAATATGATTTGATAAGAAAATTCGATCGCTTTGATTAAAATCGGACCATTTCACCTCTTCGATGGTTAAATCACCGGTACGAACGATTCAAAGTAAGTTCAAAGAATTGAACCGAATCACTTTATAGATGGGATAACAATCGGATTGGTCAAAATGGCCAAATCGGATTGTTTCACTTCGATGGTTAACTCACCGATTCGAACTGTTCAAAGCAGGTTTCAAGAATTGAACCGAATCACTTTATAAACTAGGTAACGATTGGATCGGTGAATATGACCAAATCGAACGGTCTCGTTTCGATGGTTAAATCATCAATTCGAACAGTTCAAAACAAGTTCAAAGAATTGAACTGAATCACTTTATAGACTAGGTAACGATCGGATCGATCAAAATGGCCAAATCGGACGATTTCACTTCGATGGTTAAATCACCGATTCGAACAGTTCAAAATAGGTTTAAAGGATTGAACCGAATCACTTTATAGACTAAGAAACGATCGGCTCAGTCAAGGATTTGTGTATTTGAAGTCATCGGTTGGAATAGAGAGAGAATAGGAGAGAGGGAGAGAGAGAGAGTTACGAAAGAAAAGGAGAAGCGATGGTTAGTTGAGAGAGAGAGAGAGAGAGAGAGAGAGAGAGAGAGAGAGAGAGTTAAGGAGTGATGTTCCGTAAATACCCTCGAATCTGAGAGGTTGAATGGTTAGGATTTGTGTTTCCATAAAATCAAAAAAGCAACCGTTCCTATCCTCAACTCCTTCGTTCATATAATAATAATAATAATTTAGAAAATAATTTTTATAAATTCTTCATGCCATCAAATTAATTCGTAATTTTCAACCTCTTCTTCTCTGCTCAACCAGCTCTTTGATTGTTCTCAAAGGTGTTCAATTTTCTTTTTTCTTTTTTTTTTGGTTTGTGTTTGTGCTTTGTGTGTGTGTGTTTTTTTTTTTTTATTTGTGATCATCTAGTTGGGTTTGAATTATAAAATCCGCTGATTGAGAATGTTCCTTTAATCAAATTTAAATTAAATACTTGGAATTATTTAGTTTCCAACCCATATATATATATAGCTTCCTTTTGTGTTTTTTGTTTTTGTTTATTTATTATGTAATCTCTGATTTGTTATCGTAAAATTTGGTTGATTTCTCATCTTGGATTTGCACTTTGTTTAGTTTTTATGAAAAATATAGAGATGATGCATGATAATAATTACTTTCAATAATCTCATTTAATAAGCAATATTAATTGTATATTCAAAGAAATTTTACAGTTCTTTACAAATTAGCATATATAACAACAGTATTTAGTCGGTAAAAAAGCGTGAATCACGTAAACGTGAATTATATTTTCAAGGTTGGAATTAATCCAACCATATGAGTTTTTCAGTTTTGTAAAATATTGTGAGGTTTGTTTATACGGAAAAATTGTGACCTTCTTCTACATTCAATGCAGGATTCAACAAGGCTGGTTGAGCGGAATCGAAGATTTATTTTCCTTTTCCAAGTTTAACTAATTCTGCGTACATTTCTCTTGAAAAGTTTGTACATTTATTACTATTTGATCGGTGTTTACACTGATGTCGAGTGGTTCGAATCATGCGTCGGATGACATGAGAAAAGACTCGGGTGAAAACGGGACTGCCAAATTTCTGCATGGAGAGTTGGAAATCTGGATACTGGAAGCAAGATGCCTCCCAAACATGGACTTGATGAGTGAAAGAATGCGAAGATGCTTCACCGCCTACGGAGTCTGCGGTGCCCCTTGCACGAAATCCAACAACCGCAGGAGCGTCAAGAAGATCATAACGAGCGATCCCTACGTCTCGATCTGCTTGGCCGGCGCCACGGTGGCCCAAACGCGAGTTATTCCCAACACGGAAGACCCGAAATGGGAAGAACACTTTTTCGTCCCGGTTGCTCACCCCGTCAGCAGAGTTGAGTTCTTCGTCAAGGACAACGACGTCTTCGGAGCGCAGCTTATCGGCGTGGCTTCGATACCGGTCGAGAAAGTGCTCGCGGGGGCCGAAGTCAGCGGTTGGTTTCCCGTTGTGGGACAGTATGGAAATTCGATGAAGCAGTCTCCTGAACTGCGATTATCGTTGCGGTTTAAGCCGATAGAGGAAAATCCCTTGTACAAAAATGGTGTGGGCGCCGGTCCCGAGTATTTAGGCGTGCCTAGTGCATATTTTCCACTTAGGAAAGGGGGGAGTGTTACACTATACCAAGATGCTCATGTTCTTGATAATATGTTGCCTAAGATTGAGCTAGATGGGGGGAGGTTCTTCGTGCAGCATAAGTGTTGGGAGGATATTTGCCATGCGATTCTCGAAGCTCACCACCTGATATACATAATTGGATGGTCGATCTTTCATCAGGTCAAACTTGTGAGGGAGCCGACACGGCCGCTGCCCAGTGGAGGGGAAATGTCCCTCGGCGAGCTCTTGAAGTACAAGACACAAGAGGGAGTTCGTGTGGTTATGTTGATTTGGGATGATAAAACGTCGCACGATAAATTTCTCTTGAAAACGGTACTAATTCTTTTCTGATTTTCTAACTATTAATGATGGTACAAACTTAAAATGTTTTAGGCCTTCGATCTGTACGGGGCAATGATGCATATGTTTTAGGCCATTTCGCATAAAAAAATTATTCTTTGTGCGTTTTTGTAAAAACTTCCCTTTTTTCTTTGATTTTGAAGATCGGATCTTGATTTTTAATAATCTGACCAAAATGTCCCTATTCCTCTCTCTCCTATCCCTCTTGTTTCCATCGTTGTGATGACATCATCGTCCCTTTTCCCTCCTTGATCCTCCTGATCCATCGCCTTCCTACTCCTTTCTCTCCCTCTTTTTTCTTCTGCAGTATCATTTGTGCAAATCCAAGATGCGGACACGAGAGCGATGATCTCGGAGGGGTTTTCCCCTACGATGATAGGACGGAGATTGAGGAGGCTATGGCATACCTCCATATATATGGAACTAAGAGATAGGGAGCTAGTGCTCAAAGAAGGTGCAGACATTGATGACAGCAGCGATGGCACGAGGGGCGAACTTTGAGACCTCGAGGTAGGAGTGAACCATGGTAGGGGAAAATTTAAAGGTGTAAGGTAGAGCAAGGTGACATGGTGGGTGAAGACAGATGCGACAACAACAACACGTGCGGGAAGTAGAGGAGCAGAAGGGAGAGGAAAGAGAGAAGGGAGAAGAACAGAATGTCAATGTCACGTCCTCTCCTTTTCTTCCCTTTTTTTGTTCTCTCCCTATTAAAGAGAATAAAAATACTACTCTATTTCACTATATATTGCACTATCTGACCATATGCTATACTGTTTTACAATCCGTTGTATTAAATAGTGTAACATATATTTAAAAGTGCAATATTTTTATATTTTCTTTAATTGAGAAAGAACAAAAAAATAGAAGAAAAAGAAGAAGAAGAAGAAGAAAAGGAAGAAGAAGAAGAAATATTTTTATTTTTACTTATTCCCCTCTCTTCTTCTTCTCTCATCACTATTACCACCTCGGATGGCTTCTCGCTTTCTGCGGCGTTGTTGGTCAGTTGAGTTGTAATGCCCCAATAGTCCCACATCAGATAAGAAAGTGATTCTGATTAGAATATATGAGGCTTTATACGTTAGTAATAATAACTTGGGTTAAGCATTTGGACCGGTGGTTTGGGCCCTACGAGTTATTATTGCTAACGGGTCAGGTCATTACAATTGGTATCATAGCCAAATAGCAGCAAGAAGTGTGAGACCATCTCTAAAATTTCACATCGCCTGGTAATTCTGGTTTGCATATGTGATCTGGTTTGGACCCGACAAGGACGTCAGTGTCTAAATAAGAATATATAAAGCCTACACGCTAATAATATTAATAACTGGTTTAAGCATTTTGGGTCGGTGGTTTGGACCCAACGAGTTATTGTTGTTGGTGGGTTAGGTCGTTATATGAATAGTCAGCCATAAGGCAGGGTCGAGGGTGAGGGTAGTAAAGGTGGAGGGGTGGCAGAAGAGGATGAAGCATCACGATGTAGACGTTGTAGGGAAGTTGGTACGGAGGTGGCAGAGGAAGGATGAGATCATCACCTTCATGTCTACTTCCCACATCTGCTACGATGGAGGTAGAGAAGGAGGATAGTAAGGAAGAGGGAAGAAGGCAGTAGAAGAGGAGAAGGAAGATGAAGGGGGCAACGATGGTGTCACAATGAAAGAAATGAGAGGGATGAGAGATAGAAAGGAGAAAGAGAGGTAGAGACATTTTGGTCAATTAATAAAAATTTGGATCAAATTTGCAAAATCCAAAAAAAAGGTCTAGATTTGCAAAAATGCAAAACCAATAAATTTTTTATGCAAAAGGCCTATATTTTATGGATAATTAATGAGTTCTTTTTATTTGCAATGTAAAGTTATATAATGCTAGTCAAAACTATGGATCAATCACTCGAAATTATGATGTAGTGCATAGAAGCTCAGTCTTAAAAGCAAAAAAGTTGGCTGAAGTTGAAAATTAGAAAGAGTGGCTGCTTTGTCTAACTGTAAGAAAGTTTTTTTGTTTTTTTTTTTTTTAACTATAAAGGAAAAAACTTGTTACTGTCTTATTTTGGTTAAGTTTATTGTGATTATTGATAATTTAAGCTTCTTAAGTTTAGAAGAATTGTATGATTTAACAGCCTGCAGACTCGTAAATTATTAAGAATCACTTTTATTTAGATGTTCATTAATGATCTGATGGAAATAACATAGACTGTGTGCAGGATGGTGTTATGCATACGCATGATGAAGCAACAAGAAAGTTCTTTAAGCATTCAAGTGTCGAGTGTGTATTGGCTCCTCGATATGCTAGTAACAAGCTTAGCATTTTCAAGCAACATGTGAGGAAGACTTTTTTGATTTCTAACTACCCAATATTTCAATTGCATTTCCATTACTATAACATTGTATAAAAGAAAATTATAAATTGCTTGATCCAATACAATAGTTATAGAGTTAGATATACTTTTTTATTAATTTATTTTAAATATTTGGACTTTGTATATCGTCTAAACTCTTAAAAAAAAGTACTTTATACTGTTTCATAGTACTCTATATGTTGTCTTTGAGGTCATTTGTATATATATATATATATATAATTTTTTGAGAGAAAAGATCATTTGTATATTGATTCACTAGTTTAGGTGTATGAAGAGTAATATGCATTAGATAAAGTTCTAAAAATATTTTAGTTACTATAAGTTTATGAAAGTATATATTTTTTTCTTAAATAGGTAGTAAACAGAAGCAACCAACAAAATGAAACTCTTTATCTTGCTTGATGAAAAGATAGAACATTTGTGTGACAAATTGAGTCTAACTTTTTGCCATTATTTCAAGATAATTTTCTCTTTGATAGAGTACTACAGGCCTAAAATTTAAAACTAACATAATCACTAGAATGATTTTAATTTGAAATACAATATTTCAAATGTTAATATGGGTTTCATAGTCAGCGAATTAACATGTTTCACTATTTCTAATATGTTGCTCTTGCAAATTGCTTTCTACATTTTTTTGATTCAATCTTTCTATTACAGGTTGTGGGGACATTATTTACTCACCATCAGAAGTGTGTTATAATGGACACACAAGCTGGCGGAAACAATCGCAAAATAACTGCTTTTATTGGTGGTCTAGATTTGTGTGATGGTAGATACGATACACCGGAACACAGGCTCTTCTGTGACCTTGACACTGTCTTCAAAAATGACATCCACAACCCTACATTTCCTGTAAGTTCTCATTTTGCGCTATCTATCTATTTATTTAAGGGTTGTTTACGTGTTGAATTATTCACCTCTATTTATACTTTTTGTCAATTTTTTTTTTCTAAACTTTGTTCTAATGGAAAGATTTTTCTTCATCACTTCACAATAATAGCTTTTTATAATTTGCGGCTACGTCCATTTTTTCTTAAAATTTCTAGCTATAATTTTTTCTTTTATTTTTTGCTTATGATTTTAACCATTGTAGGACATTGTACTTCCTGTTTGTTATATGAATTTTTATCATGAGAACTCCAATGGAAGACTTCGAATTAGCAGATATATGAAATCGAAACTACATATAGTTTTTCTAGTAAATTTTTTTATGTTGCCCAAGCGTATTTTTATAATGCTATATCTTGATTTAATATATTATTCAATATTTGGAAATAATACAACACATCGAAATTGTGTGATATAAGCAAAGAAAGAAATGTTGTCATCCCTCGAGCCACAACGGAAGCTTATACTTGGGACATGGCCAGATCCACTAAAAACATCACAACTGCAATCCTATTTGCACGGTGTCAATACAAAGCACCTGACAAGTTTAAGCACACACAAATCGAAGATTTTAAAAACATTTAACCACTCCAACAAGTGATTGTTATAAATTCATGTGGCTTTCGAGTACAACCAAACATACTAATATGAGTCAGATATAACTTTTTTCTTTTTCTAAGATATTCTAATTACAACTGTTGTACAAAATGCAAAGAGTATAATTGTCCCAGTATAAGCTATCTATGTGTGTCCTCGTTCCACGCCCGGTTCCTCTCTTCCTGAATCCTGATGCACTTGGAAAATGGGGTATGAGAAACTTCTACAAGTTTTCCAGTGAGTACAGCAAGCCGTAGGGGGTGAACTGCACCAACCAGTTCGCCTAAGGGAGATAACAATAGGCACAGGTAAATAGCATGGAAGCATATATAGGTATGTAACTGGAATAAAGTAGTGAACATTATGATGCTATAACAATTAAGAGTAAATGAAAACATTACGCTGATGAAATATTACAGGACTGATTACCTGGTTGCTTCATTGTGTGAGCATTCTCGGGAACGGTTACCTTGTTGTTACGCGAGTGTGCATTACCAGGACTGGTTATCTGGTTGCCACTTAGCAACAACCCACTCCGGAGGGGATCTTATGAGAGTGACCACCCAAGTGTCCAATACTGTGTCTCAACTCGCAAGCTCTAGTTATTTGCTAGTGCACAAAAGGTCACTAGCTGTACTAGGGCATATTCCAATATCAAGAACGGCATGTATCGACTGCCTCACAAGGCTATGAGGGATACATTTGCTACTACCGATATACATGTTATTATAAGTGCCAACTAGCATGCTTTTTACGTCCAACCATAATCACAATAATGAAAGAAGATATATGAATATTCAATGACTAAATATGCTATATAAAAGTGCTATGCAACAAATAATCATGTCCTTTATGATGACTACACGTTATTCACAATGGCGATCCAATGGTGAACAAGAAGGAAGGAGCAAGATTGGGCAAATCAAGGTAGACTTATCCCATTTCGGATTGAATACCTACCTAAAATGTTTTCCTGATCTTTATAGATCTCATGCGGCGCCTTGATCCTCCGCAACACCTAAGGAGAACAAGTAAAAGTGAATTCATAGCAAATTAGGGCATACAACTCCAAAGAATAAGTTCTGGATCAAAGACTACATATTAAAGTGTCAGGTTCCTGAACATGAGTTTCATGTTTCGAAACCTAGACTAGGTTCCAGAACTTTCCAATTGGTTCCGTAGATCCAGAAGGATTTCTATGCTGTTCTGGAAACTTCGTATTAGAATATGCAATGGTTTCAAAACATTAGTTCGGAATAGAAAACTTTTAGCTGAACGTGGATTTTGGGAAACAAACTTAAAATCAGCAAACAATAATTTCTAAAAATCCAAAATAGTTAAGACACTTAGAATAACAATATCCCCCAACAAAAAACTCAAAGTTTTAAAATTCGGTCTCTAGGGTTTCAAAAGAACCAAAAGTTCCAAAGATGCCAAGATGAATTCTTCATTCAGGCTTCCCAAAATCCCTCAAAGAAGATGAGGTATCCAAAATTACAGGAAAACTCAACCAAATAAAGTATTAGATAAAAAGGATCAATGGGCCAAGGAGGGGAGGTGGATGATCAGCTGAGGAAGCCTCCTCGGAGCAAAAACAACATCAAATGTCGATGGGGAGAGTAGGTGTGGTGGAGTGGTGGAGTAGGGGTGTTGGAGTGAAGAAGAGGAGGAGAGATGAAGATTAAAGAGAAAAAAAACTAGGATTTCTCTTAACGGGGCATTTATAGAAAGATAAACAATTTGCAAATAGGCACCGGTACAACACACTCTTGATTTACAATCCCCACCCCACGCACTTTGATCGGGTTATTACGTTTCAGAATGTAGGTTTCATGTTCTAGAACACCAGCTAGTTTTGAAACCTCAATAAAGACTCCGCAAAAACATAGCTGCCAAATTCTTAGCCTACAGTTCTAGAATCTGAAATGCCGAAGCCTGTCATTAATGTGAGATTCTCCTCTTGGTTTGGCCTCAAACTTTGGATATTACAAATGCACCTGACAAAAACTCTTATACAAATCAAACAATCACATATATTAATTTAGAGTCTTCATACTCTAGAAACTATATTATTGTGCAATCTAAAATAGATAATATATTAATATTCTAAACTCTAGTCATCTTATATGCCAATTTAAGTTGACTTTTCTCTGATTTATAGAAGTTCTATATTAATAGATCTTTTAATCTCTGGTAATGTTAGTTGTCATTGATGTTAACAAAAGTATTTTGCGTTAAATAGCCTTTAAATAGAAAGCTAAGCTAACAACATTGTAAATCATGAACAATTTAGGCTCGAGCTCTCCAATTTCTGGAGTTAATAAAGATAATGAGTAATATATCAATATCTATATTTATATTAACAGGAAAGTTGTTGAGATAATATGACATAATAATTATTTTATTGCCATTTTCAAGACAATTCGCTTGTCTACCAATCTTTGTAGGTTAACAACCAGGGTCCAAGGCAACCATGGCATGATTTGCATTGCAAAGTCGAGGGTCCCGCTGCTTACGATATACTCACAAACTTTGAACAAAGGTGGAGAAAGGCTACTAAATGGCGAGTTAGGCTAAGAAAAGTTACGAGTTGGCGTGATGATACCTTGATTAAAATTGATCGGATTTCGTGGATTCTTTCTCCTTCTAATGATGATGCAGATATTCAAATATTTGATGAAAAAGATCATGAAAACTGGCATGTACAGGTAACATTCTTATAACTTTTCGTTAGTCGACTACTTAGGAAATTAGTTTGCGATGTTTAGTTTTGATTTCAATTAGACTCTCATTGTCTATCTAAACAATTTAGCTCTTGAAGTCATTTATGAGCGAATTAAACCCTTCCCTTGGTTTACCCACTTAAAAATATTACGTAATCATCACTTAGCTAAGAACAATTAACCTACAAAAACTTGCTATGTTGGTGAAAACTATGATGCAGATGCAGCTTCTCTTTCCTCATAATAAACTAACTAAAGGTTTAATAATTGTTAGAAAGAGAAACTCCACTGAATATATATATATTTTTTGAATGAGAAATTCGTTATTAACCCTATGCAGTGTTGACTAGTTAATTCTATTTTTGTTAGGTTTTCAGGTCGATAGATTCAGGATCAGTGAAAGGATTTCCGAAAATTGTTCACGAGGCTGTGTCAAAGGTTAAGAAAGAGAATCCCTGATTTTCTTATACGCAAGCTTAATTATATTGCAAAAAAATAGTAATGAATTTTCCTTTTTCTCGTTTCACTTTAAATGTTTTAAAGTGCTCTAGTTTTTTCTTCCTCTCTTTTGCAGAACCTTGTTTGTGCGAAGAACTTGAAGATAGACAAGAGCATACACAGTGCTTATGTGAAAGCAATAAGGTCGGCACAACATTTTATATACATCGAGAACCAGTACTTTATCGGATCTTCCTATTGCTGGCCATCATACAAAAATGCAGGTATGAAGAAATTATAATTATATAAATATTTTAAAATTGTGTATTTTTTTTGGAAACAAGTATTATATACTCAGTTTATTTGTTTTGAGGAAGCAGGCGCGGATAACTTGATTCCAATGGAATTGGCTTTGAAGATTGTAAGCAAGATTAAGGCAAAAGAGCGTTTCGCGGTGTATGTTGTGATACCAATGTGGCCTGAGGGAGTTCCAACTACAGCTGCTATGCAAGAAATTCTTTTCTGGCAGGTTTACTTCCTTCTTTTGATGCCTTTTAAAGTATCAATGTGGAGATAACACAATATATATTTAGTATTAAATTATGATTATGGAACTATTAGTAAGATCTTAACAATGTACTAACTTGGTTTCATCAAGGTATTAAAAGGCAGTTTACCAACTTGAAAATTTTCATTGATGTTAATCTTTCTATGAAGTACATAAGAACTAATTAATAGAGCTTTTCACTAGCAATTAATTCCAATGGTTCCATATGTTACATAATTTACATTTCTAACTTGCTTAAAAGGTTAGAAAAGCTTTATTTCTTTTTTTTTAATTTAGTTGAAAATGGTCTACCTTAGCAAAATTCTTTGAGATATATATAATGATTCTCTTAATAAGTAATTAATGGTTATTTTTATTATTAACCATCTAGTAGGTGAATACTAGTTAAACTTATACTCTAGTTTGGACAACTTAACCAAATAGTATTTTTATATTTTCTGAACTTCCTATTATTTATTTGGTGTTTCTGCTTATTTATCCCTAACTACCATTCAAAATTTTCAAATTTATCCTAAAATTATCAAAAGACCCTTCTAAAACCCAATCCCATGGATATTTGAAGGTATTTTTTAAAATCAGGGGTAAATAAAGTAGTTTTGAAGTTTTGAAGGGCATAGTAGATTTTATCCCTATTTATTTATGTTTTATCTTGACAAAAATATTTGTCTAGGCTTAGTTTCATGAAAACATCAGATAATTCAACAAAATAGAACTTGAAAATTTTAATTACTATTTCTCCGTAAAGAATATATTTGTCAAAAACCTAAGTTTGTTTTCATACATGATATATATACTAGATATATATTGTGGGTACTATGGTGCTCGGCCATTGGATTGTATGCTATTGTTAGACTCTCTTTTGACTGGTATACGTGCGTTCATGTTGTCTCAGGGACAAACAATGTCGATGATGTACAAAACTATTGCAGAGGCTCTGAAGAAAGAAGGATTATCTGAGAGTAGTCATCCGCAGGATTACTTAAATTTCTATTGTCTTGGAAAGCGTGAACCGGCACCGAAAGACAATGCCACAAGTTCTCCAAATAGTGCAAATGATAACTCAGCATTGGTATGCTTTATTTAAGGGTTGGTTTCATATAGATCTCTCCAAATATATCGAATAATAAATATATTCCTACAACGTTAAAATTTTCATATTTATTCCCGCAAAAGTCCGGTAATAATATTCATATTTGTCTCTCTAGTTTATTACCGTTAGAGCAGTTTATTTTTTTGACCAAAAATAAATAAAACGATATTTTTGTCATCACAAATATGTCCCGCCAAAGGCCCCAACTGTTAGAATTATATAGAAATATCTCCCAAAAATCTCTAATGGTCATCTTCTTCCTTCTTACCATCACAAATAATATAAGAGGATAAAAAGGTGAATTTACCTCATTCACTAATTAGGGTTAAATATTTTACTTATGATTAATTATATTTTTCTAACAAATCTTAACAGCAGAAATATATTTGAAAACATTAGAAAGAGTTGAACTTTGTAGCTATATATATATATATATGCTATTTGATATGTTTATAAAGAGCTATATATATATATATATATATATATATATATGCACTTAACCCTTTATTTGAAGTTTATTTTCAAAGTTCTAGTCACGTCACACAAAGCTCGATCATTGAGGTTAACTAATTAAGTTACAAGATTAAGTGGTCGATGTTACTTGAGTGTATGATTCTTCTTAATTATTAGCGAACAAATTAGATAATAGTAGTTGTTGTTATTAATATTATTATTGTTTTTAGGTGGAGTGGGGAAACTGTTAACTAACATGCAAATTAATAACTAATCGATCGCTCTTTCTCTACAGCGCTCCTCCCAGAAATTTCGCAGATTTATGATATATGTGCATTCTAAAGGGATGATCGTGGATGATGAATACGTAATCATCGGATCGGCCAACATAAACCAGCGATCTATGGAGGGCTCGAGGGACACAGAAATTGCGATGGGTGCTTATCAACCGCACTATAAATGGGCCGAAAATGGCAAGCACCCTCGTGGACAGGTAAATCCTTTTTCCAATTTCCTTTCCCTCATATTGTATTGTATCGATCTCCTTTTGTATTCCTTTTTTTTTCTAAAAAACAAAAAAATTGCTTTATCTCTTCACTTTTTAGTTCTTTTTTAAATTGTGCTGCGATACTACTGGCAATAAATTCTAATTTTTCTAATAGTTTCTGGGTTATTTTATAGTTTGAGTTTAAATAATAGCGCTCTACTAAAAGAAGATCATTAAAATTAATTAGTCTCTGCATATAGACTTGTATATATAGAGTTCAGCTAGAATGCTATTAGTAGCAAACGGATTTTGTTACCACCCATTTATTTTCGATGATGGAGCCTCCAAATCGGCAATCGGTACCGTTGAACATGATCTATACCACTTGAAGCATTTAGAAACTAAATTTCAAATTTTTTCGGCATCATTAACCTATTGATCAAAGGGTTTCAAAATTTATAATTTTAATGGTCAGTATATGACGTTTTCTGGTTTAACGGTGTAAAGATATCCAAATTAATTGAATTTTAGTTAGAAATTAAAGTTCTTTGAACTATTTAGAACAAGATTTATACTCTTGATCTTAATTACAAAATTCCCATCATCACTTTTTAAAGGATATTTATTTTCGGCTGTTCATTTTTGTCTACTTAATGAATAAAAGAACAATATCAAAAAAATATAAAATTTAGTTTTTAGGTATTTCAAATAGTATAAATCATGTTCAACAGTGCCGATCGTCGATTTTGAGCTTCTATCATTGAGAATAAATAGATGGCAATAGAGCCCGTTTGCTACCGATAGTATTTCAGCTCAACTCCATGCGCGCGTGTGTGTATGCATTCTTCATAAAAATGCTTCGATTTTCAAGATACGACCAACAAAAAATAGCGTCTTTACGTGTTATACAGTCATTGAGAGATCACCAAAACTTCACTCATGTTGTTGCATGCTCTCCCCCTCGTCATGCATGGTTTCTGACTCACAGGTTTATGGATACCGAATGTCGCTCTGGGCCGAGCACACGGCGACGATCGAGGATTGTTTTCGCGAGCCGCAAGCCCTCGAATGCGTTAAACGGGTGAACGAAATAGCTGAAGATAACTGGCACTCCTACATTTACCCAGAAACGAAGGAGATGAGGGGACACCTTCTGAAGTACCCAGTCAAGGTAGAGAAAGATGGGAGGGTTGGACCTTTGCCGGGACATGAATACTTTCCAGATGTAGGTGGTAAGGTTCTTGGATCGCATTCTTCGCTTCCCGACGTTTTAACCACGTAAAAAAGTTATCATTGTGTGGATTTATGTGAGAATCTAAATCTGTCGAGTCAGAGGTTGTTGCATGTAAGCTTTTCAGTTTATGTTTACGTAAAGAAGGGAGATCGATCGAAGCGATCGAGAGAGGTTGATCACTTATTCCGATTCTGTGATTCATGTTTTACAGAACATGTGATTAGATATATATATCTTCTTTGTCTAAATGGAGTTTCATCCTTTTGGAATAGTTAATTGCCTCTTAATTTAAGCAAATTAGAAAGAAAAATAAGCAAGACAAAATTATTGCTGCTAAAAGCAACTAACAAATTAAGGGACAATTTGAATACATTGATACTTAATTTTTTGCAATGCACGATATATGTAGGACAGAATATAGAGTCCTAGCTAGCCACACTTTGAAGAGCTCCAAAATATGGTTTATAATTTTGAAATCTTTTTCAGAATTTTAAATATTTTTGAAATACTTTTTTTGAATATTTTTTTGATTATTTTAGAAATTTTGTAATTTAAAAAATAAGAAATTATAAAAATTTACAAAATAGAAAAATTTAGAAAAATAGAAAAGATAATTAATAGGACTTACTCCCAAACTGAACTTGTTTGGGGAGAAAATCTTCTTTTTAATTAACCAACTAAAAAATATGCTCAACAATCTAATTAATCTCATTTAAAAAATGATGAATTAAATCGATTTAATCCGATCAACATTGGTTCGCATCAATCAATGCATATGCTCTTTTGTTGAGTCGAGATACATGTAACGTCATTGTATACGAGCAAGGCATGCATGTTTCAAATAATTGATGGAGGCTATTATTTGTCTAAAGAAATTTTATTTTAGACTGCACTTTTGATGATTGCTAAAAATTTCTAAAAAAATTCAAAATGAAAAATTACGTTATTAGAAATGAGGCATGTTTAACAATAGAGTATTAATAATAATATTAATTACTAATACTATAAAAATATATTGCCATAATAATTGAAATATACAGTATGAAGAAGTGTAAAATATGTAATCAACATTTATTTAAAGTCAAAAATGAGCAAATATTGAAAAGATAATTATGAAGCAACTCCACAAAGCTGAATATAACTCTTCTGTACATCTCTGAACTAATATTCTCGCCACATGATATATGCTAATCTAAAAGAATCAAGAAAAAATTAAGAATCTATCTATACATCTATATCTATCTATCTATCTATATCTATACATCTATACATCTATACATATAATGAAAGTTGAGTTTGTACGGCGCGCTCCCCGCGTTTTGGGGGCCTCGCGCGCGAGAGAGAGAGAGAGAGAGAGAGAGCAGACAGAGAGAGAGAGAGGGAGAGAGAGCAGACAGAGAGAGAGAGAGAGGGAGAGAGAGATAGAGAGAGAGCAGACAGAGAGAGAGAGGGGGGACAAGGGGGGTCACAAGGGGCCCACGCCCGCGCGCCTTCCGCGGGTCGCGCGGAAGAGCGAGAGAGAGATAGAGAGAGAGGGGGGACACGGGGGTGCCGGGGTACTCGACCCGCGCCCCCCGCGCACGGGGGCGCGCGCGCAAGAGAGAGAGAGATAGAGAGAGAGAGAGGGGAACATGGAGGTCCCAAGGGGGGGGGACACGTGGGGCCCAAGGGGCCCTCGCGCGCGGGAGAGAGAGAGAGAGAGAGAGAGAGAGAGAGAGAGTCTCACTCTCTCCCGCCTCCTCTTTACCTCTCCCTCTCCCCCTGCTCTCTCCCTCTCCCCCTACCCCCTCTCTCCTCTGCTCTCTCCCTCTCTCTCCCCCCCCTCTCTTCACCTCTTTTCCTCCCCCCCGCTCTCTCTATCTCTCTGCCCCTCTCCCCAGCGCGGGTGGGCGGCAGCGGGAGGCGGAGGCGGGGGCGGGTGGCAGCGGGAGGCGGAGGAGCGGGCGAGAGCGCGGGGCGGGCTCCGACGCGGGGCGCGCGCGGGCGCGGCGTGGGCGCCGGCGCGAACGGGCACGAGCCGAGGGGCTGCGTCGCGGGGAGCAAAGCCGGCACGGCCGGGCTCGGGCGAGCGAGCGGGCAGGGCCGTAGGGGCGCGGGCAAGCGGGCGGGGCTGCAAGGGCGCGGGCGAGCAGGCGGGGGCTGGAGCGGGCGCGCCGGTAGGGGCGCGCGGGCGCGTGGGCACGGAGAGCTAGCGTGAGGCGGGATTTTTTTTTTTTTCTTTGCTTTTTTTGCTTTTTCCCTGTTGATCCACTCCCCTCTCTCTCTCTCTCTCTCTCTCTTACACACACACACACAGACACATACAAATACACAAGAACTCTCTCTATAAAAGCGAAAGCAGAGGCACAACTCTCTCTCTCTCTCTCTCTCTCTCTCTCTCTCTCTCTCTCTCTCTCTCTCCTTTTCTAACTTCAGCTCCTCTCTTTTTTTCTCTCTCATTTTAATTTTTTTTTATCCTGTGGATCCACTCCTCTCTCTCTTTCTCTCTTCTTTTTTTGCTCTTTTCTAACTTCCACTTCTCTCTCTCTCTCTCTCCTTCTTTTTCCTTTTCTAACTTTTGTTTTTATTATGTAGTATTGCAACTCACATACAAAAAATTTAAATTTTAAATATAAAAATAAATATAAATATAAATTAAAATTTTAATTTTAATTCGAATCTCTTATTTTGATGGATTGCTGGCGAGCGGGAGCGCGCGCGAGCCGGTGCGGAGCGAATTTTTTTTTGTATCTTTTTTCTGTGGGACCCACTAATGAAACTGATCGTCGAATCGAAAGTTTTATTATCGAAAATAACTTACAAATACGTAAACTTCTGTGCTTTCGAAAGCATAGAAAACATACTCTAATAATGTTTAATTTTAATTAATAATAACTAGCATGTTATCTATTATAGTAACTAAGTTCATTTTACCAATGAGTAAACTTTTTTTTTTCCCAATTTTTTTTTTAGTATTGTGACTCACATACAAAAAAATAAAAATTTAAATTTAAACTTTAAATTTAAATACAACAATTAAAATTTTCTATTCAAATTTATATATATAGAGAGAGAGATAGAATATATATAATCTCTGAATATATATAATTTCTCTCTCTCTTCTTTTTTTTTTTTCTTTTCCAACTTTTTTTAGTATTGTGCCTCACATACAAAAAAATAAAAATTTAAATTTAAACTTTAAATTTAAATACAACAATTTAGATTTCTACTCAAATATATTATATAATATATATATATATATATATATATTATAATATATATAATATCTATTATATATAAAATTGAGCTCCTATGCTTTTAAAAGTACCAAGTCATTTGGTGGTTGTAAGTTTTCGGCCCTTGGAATTAAGAGATGTGCGGTTTGGGCCCTTTAGGGTTGAGTGGGTGGTTGGTTGAATAGTATAATCTAACGCGTGTTGAAAATGATGAAAGGTGTAGATTAATGGTAAAAATTTCACAAGAGGCACCAAGTACTTAGTCTCTTTACAAGCACCATAGCCGGATATATATCTATATATATATATATTTATACTATATATAAAATTTCAAATTGCAATATCTTTTAAAATATATATATATATATATATATATATATATATATTTCAATTTGATATATTAAAATTTAAATTTTAAGCTTCAATATTTTTTATTCTAAATTTAAATTTAAATTTTGAATAATAAAAAATAGTCTATTCAAGAGGTTTTAAAAATTACATAAATTTCCCGCAGCGAAGTGCGGGCCTTCACTAGTATGAAAATAATTGTAGACCTAAAGCAAATAAAAATAAAAATATATATCTAAGAAATTGCACAATATCTACATGTTGGTTATGCATCAGGCAAAAAAAAAGAAAAAAAAATGAAAACAAGAAAATTGTTGCATCTTAATAATATATAGGACAAAGTACACTTTTGATCCCCAAACTATAAGGTGCTGAATACTCTTGTCGTCAAATTTTAATTTATTGTAATTTCTAACTCGAACTTTCTGAATTATTATAATCAACCGCAATCCAATTTAGTTGACTAAATACTGATAAATTGATAAATTGCTGATGTAGGAGTGATATAGTACCTTAATTATTGTCAAATCATCTATCACAATACTTGTATATTACTTTTATATCAATAATTTGTCAATATTTAGCCAACTAAACTAAATTATTAAACTTAATTATAATAATTTAAAAATTCAAATAAAAATTATAATAAAATAAAGTTTGAGGACCAAAATATCTTGCTCTGCATAGTTTGAGGACCAAAATATCTTGCTCTGCATAGTTTGAGGACCAATACTGTACTTTACCCCAATGTATAGAAAAATGCTAACATATCGATGTATACTAGTTAAGGACCGGCGCGATGCGACGGGAAGATATTATTACAGTAAATTATTACAATATATATATATATATATATATATATATATATATATATATATATATATATATATATATATATATATATATATATATATATATATATCTCTATA